>NC_065578.1:18636633-18952383 GCF_024542745.1 Macaca thibetana thibetana | reverse complement strand
TCCAAAGGAAAGGAAATCAGTATAACAAAGAGATATCTGTGTGCCAATGTTTATTGCAGTACTATTCACAATAGCTAAGATATGAAATCAACCTGAGTGTCTATAAACACATGAATGAAGAAAATGAGGTATATATAAATAATGGAATGCTGTTTATCCATTAAAAGAATGAAATTCTGTAATTCTCAACAATATGGATGAGCTTGGAGGACATTATGTTAAATGAAAAATTCAGGCACAGAAAGGCAAATACTGTATGTTTTCACTAACATATGGAAACTTAAAAAGTTGATCTCACAGACTTGGAGAGTAGAATGGTGGTACTAGAGGCAGAGAAGGGAAGAGAAGAGAGGACACTCTCAAGGGTTGGTTAATGGATACAAAAGTACAGCCATATAGGAAGAATAGGTCCCAGTGTTCTATGGCACTATAGTGTGACTATAATTAACAACAAAGTATTGTATATTTTCAAATAGCTAGAAGAGTGGATTTTAAATGTTCTCAATACAAATAAATGATAAATGTTTGAGGTGATGGATATGCCCATTACCCTGATTTGATCATTACACGTATTATATACTTGTACCAAAATATCACACTGAACCCCAGAAATAAATACAATTATTATATGTCAATTTTAAAAGTCATAATAGAAGCAAAAAAGCAAACAGAAATTCTGGAACTAAAAAACACAATGAGTGAAATGAAAAATGTAATACACAGTATCAACAGTAGACACAAGCAGAAAATAATCTGTAAACTTGAAGTCAGGTTATTTGGAAATGCAGTTAGAAGAGAAAAAGGAACAAAAAGAAATGAATAAAGTTTATAGGATTTATGGGCAGTATCAAAAAAGCAAATGTTTCAGTTAGAGGAGAGAAACACAAAGGGATAGAAGGTGTATATCAAGAAATAATAACAGAAAACTTTCCAAATTTTTTAAAAGATATAAATATCCAGGTATAGAAAGGTCAAAAGACTCCAATCAGATTCAATCCAAGCATAACTACATGAAGACATAAAATCAAACTGTCAAAAATCAAGGACAAAGAAAAGATACTGAAAACAGCAAGAGGAAAGAAGCAAATCACATATAACAGAGTTCTAAGAAGGCTAGCAGCAAACTTCTCAGCAGAAACCTTACAGGCCAAAAGATAGTGTGATGATATTTTCAAAGTTGCTAAAGGAAAAAAAAAAATCTGTCAATCAAAAATATAATATCCAGGCCAGGCGCAGCCATGGGTGCAGTGTTTTACACCAGTAATCCCAGCACTTTGGGAGGCCGAGGTAAGTGGATCACTTGAAGTCAGGAGTTCAAGACCAGTCTGGCAAACATGATGAAACCCCATCTCTACTAAAAATACAAAAATTAGCTGGGTGTGGCCTTGTGTCAATGTCTTCATGTTTTGTGGAGGGCAGAATTTGCAAGCAATGAAAGAGGATTTTGGTGGAAGAAATATCTACATGAAGTATTGAAGGAGCAGCATGACTTCTTTTGACTGTTTATAGCAAAATGTGAAAAGAGAGAAACAAATTAAAGACAGAATTTATAATCAAAAGGGAAGCATAACTTAAAGATTTGGAAAATTCTCAGCCTTCCTGTAAAGAATAAAAAGTCATGTTTGGGAGAAAATATCAAAAGTGTGACCGAGTGAACATTTGAGATTAGTATGGACAGAAAAAAGTTAGATGCTATTTATCAAGACAATGAAAAAATGACCCTGAAGACATTTTGCAGATCTTCAGGGCTGCCACTCAAGGCCCAAGTGCCAGGGCTTTGGAGGCAGAATGGTTTCAAGGGAGGGGCCCAGGGTGCCCATAGGACATTAGAGCTCACTTCCCTGTGCCACCTCATGTCTCTGCTCCCCACAGTATGGCTTAGATTTCTCAGCCACCCCACCTTTGGCTCAAATGGGCTGAACTGTGACTCAGGCCATCCCTCTGGATTGCATGGAGTAACCTTTGGCAGCCTGCACATGGTGCTAATTCTGATGGTGTGCACAATGCAAGAGGTGCAGAAGCATGGATGGATACCTCTATCTAGAATTCAAAGATGTCCCAGAGAGCCTTAGGGCCCAGGCAGAGAACTGCCACAGGGGTGGGGCCACTGCCAACAGCCTCCACTAAGGCAATGCCCAGAGGAGTCATTGGGTCAGGACCGCCACAGAGAGACTCCACAAAGATGTCTGGTGGAACCATGAGAGTGGGGTCACCCCGAAGACCCCAAAACTGTAGAGCCACCAACGTGCAACTGCTGTCAAGGAGAGTCTCAGACACTAGACTCCAACCCATGAAAGCTGTAATGCAGGCTTCACCAGGCAAAGTCATAGGGCTCAGCCCCCCAGAGCCTTGGGGACACAACCTCTGCCCCAGTGTGTCTGGAAGGCAGGACATGGTGTCAAAGATTATTCTCAGGCCTCAAGATTTAATGTTTTTTGTCTTGTTGTGTTTGGGACTTACTTGGGATCAGTTACCTTTTTCATCTTTCCTATTTCTTCTTTTCAAAATGAGAATTCCTGTCCCACCACTGTATTTTGGAAATAACTTGTTTGATTTCACATCTAAAGAGGCTCACATCTAAATATTATCTGCATCAAGGAGAATTTGCAATTATCCTCCTTGGTTTAGATGATATTTAGATGAGATTTCTGACTAGTCTGTAAAGTTGATGCCGGAATGAGTTAGGATTTTTTGGTTTACTAGGGTGGAATAAATGTATTTGGTATATAAGAAAGATACGAACTGTTGGCAGGCAGAGGCAGAGTGCTATAGTTTGAGTGTTTGTGTCCCCCTTGAAAATTCATGTTGAAATATAATCCCCAATGCAAAAGTATTAAGAGGTGGGGATTTTAGAAGGTGATTAGGTCATGAGGGCTCCTCCTTCATGAATGAGATTAAAGCCCTTATAAAAGAAACTTCATATAACATTTGGCTCTTTTTGCCCTTCTGACCCTTGCCATGTGAAGACACAGCACCCATTCCCCACCAACCCCCAGAGGACACAGCAATGAGGCACCATCTTGGTAGCAGAGACAAGGCTCTCAGCAGACACTGAACTTGTAGGCAACTTGATCTTGAACTTAGCATTCATAAGTGAGAAATAAATTTCTGTTGTTTATAAATTACCTGGTTGCTGGCATTTTATTGTAGCAGCACAAATGAACTAAGACAAATGCACAATGGGGAAAAGACAATGTCTTCATAAATGATGTTGGGACTAGATATCCACATGCAGAAGAATGGAATTAGACCCTTATCTCACACCATATACAAAAATCAATTCAAAATGGATTGAAGTCTTAAATGTAAGACTGAAAAATGTAAAACTACTAGAATAAAAATAGGGGGAAAGTTCCATGACATTGGTGGCCAAAAATTTTTTGGATATGAACCCAAAAGCACAGACAACAAAACCAAAAGTAGTAGACAAATAGGATCCCATCAAAGAAAGAAGCTTCTGCACAGTCAAGGAAACAACATGAATGAACTTCATCATTATTATGTTGAATGGAAGAAACCAAACATAAAAGAGTACACACAATACATGATTTTATTTATGGGAAGTTCTAAAGTAGGCTAACTAAGGTGAAAATGATGAGATCAGTGCTTTTCCCAATGTATAACTGTGTCCCTCCAAAATTTCTATGTTGATGCCCTAACCCCAGTACCTCAGAATGTGACTGTGTTTAGAAATAGTGCTCTTAAAGGGGCGATTAAGTTAAAATAAGGTCATGAGGGTGGGCCCTAATCCAACATGACTGGTGTTTTCATAGGAAAAGGAGATTAGGACGCAGACATATACAGAGGGATGACCATGTGAGGACACAAGGCAAAGACAGACATCTGCAAGCCAAGAGAGAGTCCTCAGAAGAAATACCCTGCTGATGCCTTGATCTCAGACCAGACATCTAGATTCTTTCTATTTTCCACAGTGAATAAATTTCTTTTTCTTTTTTTGAGACAGTCTCACTCTGTTGCCAGGCCAGAGTGCAGTGGAGCAATCTTGGCTCACTGCAACCTCCGCCTCCTGGGTTCAAGCTATTCTCCTGCTTCAGCCTCCCAGGCAGCGGGGACTACAGACATGCACAACGGCCAGCTAATTTTTGTATTTTTAGTAGAGACAGTGTTTCGCCATGTTGGCCAGGATGGTCTCAATCTCTTGACCTCGTGATCCCCCCATGTCGGCCTCCCAAAGTGCTAGGATTACAGGCATGAGCCACTGTGTCTGGCCCACAGTGAATAAACTTCTGTTAAGACCCCTAGTCTGTGGTACTTTTCTGATTTTTTTGTTTGTTTGTTTGGTTGGTTGGTTGGTTTTTTGTTTTGTTTTGTTTTTGAGATAGAGTCTCACTCTATCACCCAGGCTGGAGTACAGTGGCTCAATCTTGGCTCACTGTAACATCTATCTCCTAGGTTCAAGTGATTCTCCTGCCTCAGCCTCCTGAGTAGCTGGGATTACAGGCGTATGCCACCATGCCCGTCTAATTTTTGTATTTTTAGTAGAGACCATGTTGGTCAGGCTGGTCTCAAACTCCTGACTTCGTAATCTGCCTGCCTTGGCCTCCCAAAGTGCTGGGATTACAGGCATGAACCACCATGCCTGGCCTTTGTGGTACTTGTCTATGGCAGCCTGTAGTAAATTCTCATAATTGTATGTTTCCTTGGCATCCATTTTAATATAAGCTGAACTTTCTCATACTAGAAGCAGGGTGCAGTCACCGTTGACAGTTTCTGGTTCTATACTTCATCCCAGTTCCTCGATTGTCAGTACAGATATCTGCCTTAAACCTCTGCCACTGGTGACCACCTCCCCAACCTCCTTGCGGGACAGCTAGGTACAACATACTTGGCTCACTCCTCTTGTTCCCTACACCCTTCAAGGACGGCTCAGATATGCCATAGGGACCACCTCTCAGCCACAGCATGACCCCATGGAACTTGGCCTACTTGCTCTAAACCTACCAGAGAGAACTCCCCACAGGAACATGCTTGAGTAATGCGCTGGACCCCAGTAAAGGCTTTGACCTACAGGTCCCTCACTCTCTCTCTCTCTCTTGCTCTCTACACACTGGCTGAGAGGAGCATGCATGTTTTGAATCCCTATGAGGCATGCTGTCCTCTTCTTTCTGGGACATGTAAGTAACAAAACTGCTTCTGTTATTCCATGTGCTTTGTTGTGCTGCCTCCTTTGTGTCTCACCTGACCAACACACCTGAACCTAACTGTTTTCCTGGTCAGCCTATATTTATAGTCACCATCAAGAGAGGTGGCTCAACAGGCTCACATCTAAATATCATCATCTAAATATCATCAAAATCAAGGAGGAGAATTTGCAATTATCCTCCTTGGTTTAGATGATAGTTAGATGAAATTTCAACTTAGACTCTAAAGTTGATGCTGGAATGAGTTAAGACTTTTGGGGTTACTAGGGTGGAATAAATGTATTTTGTATATGAGAAAGATATAAACTGTTAGCAAGCAGAGGCAGAGTACTATAGTTTGAATGTTTGTGTCTCCTTGAAAATTCATGTTGAAACTTAATCCCCAATGCAAAGGTATTAAGAGGTGGGGACCTCAAGACCAAATTATGAAGAATTGATATTTACCAAACACAGCCCAAGCAAGCTAATGTACCCAGAGAAAGGAATTGACTGGGAAGGGACACAAAGAAACTTTCTGGTAGATGGAAATGTTCTATATTGTGATCAAATGGGGATTACCTGGGTGTATCCCTTTGGCAAACTTGCTATATATCAGTAATTTGTTCTTCTTTATTGCTGAGTAGGTTACTACAGCATGCACATGCTACAATTTGTTTATCATTCTCCTGATAATGGACATTTTTGCTATTTCCAGTACTGGAATACTTTGAATAAAATTGTGATTGAGCATTCTTTGATAAGTATCTGTTTGAAAATTAAGTTTTCATGTCTCTTGAATAAATACCTAGGACTGGAAATGTTTGCTCAACAGATAAGGTTATGTTTAATGTTACAAAGCAGGTCAAATTTCTTTCCAAAGTGCTTGTCCCATTTTACATTCCCACCAGCAAGGTGTGAGTGTTCCGGTTGTTCTACCTTCTGTGCTTAAGCTTTTAATGCTCGACGAACCATCCAACAGAAAAAAAAAAAAAAAGGCTCAGTGTCCTTAAGTCCAACCAATCCAGAGTAACCCTTCCTGTGACAACCTTTGACAGCACGACTCAGCTGTCCCTTCAAATGAGATCCTGTTCAAGGAGTGTGCTTAGTGGACAGCCCCAAGCCCATGCTCCTTTGGGATCTGTCACAGTATTCATGACAAAGCCATGTTCTCTAGTGCCATTCCCCTGATGGTGATGAGAGGGGACTAGAGCCAGGCAATTGTTTCCCAGTGCAGGACCCCTCTAATGGGTATTGTTCACATGAGAACTCCTCATCAGATTGCTGAGACATTCTCAGAGCTGTGCCACAGTTTGAGCTTCTTCCTACCCAATGTTCCTTCATTTTCTCTCTCCTTTTGAGGTAGGAGGTGGGACTTGACTCTAAAGATGGGGCTTGGACACCAGACCAAACTGAGGACTAAAACAGAATCAGGGTAGAAGTGATAAAGAACTGCTGAGCTCCCAGCTAAACCCCACCCTCAAGCTTGGAATCTTGGCCCTAAGTGAAACAGCTGACCCTTCAGGGCTGGGCTAAATGTCCACTGTTTTCACTTAGGGCCAAGATTCCAAGCTTGAGGGTGGGGTTTAGCTGGGAGCCCAGCCATTCTGTATCAGAAGCAGCTTCCCATAAGACACGTCCACCAGTGTGCTGTGTCAGTTTACTATTGCCACAGCAACACCTGGAAGTTATCACTCCTTTCCATGGAAATTTGATGACCAAGAAGTTATCAACCTTTTCCCAGAAATGGCTGCATAATACATCCCTTAATTTACATGTAGTTAAAAGCGGGTGTAACTATGACTACAGAACTGCCTCTGAGCTGCTACTCTGGGCACACTGCCTGTGGAGTAGCCCTGGTCTTCAAGGAGCAGTACCTCTGCTGCTGCATACTGTTTCTTCAATCAAAGTTGCTAACACCACCAACTCAGCGTTGAATTCTTTCCTGGGTGAAGCCAAGAATCCTCACAGGCTAAGTCCCAATTTTGGGGTTCACCTGCCCTGCATCACCTTACTCTCTCTCCCTACTCCTTTCTCAATTCCCCCCATTAGCTTTCATGGCTGTTTTGCCCTGTACATGTCTCACATTTCCAACTACATCTTGGCATCTGCTTCCAGAGGATGAGAACTCACACATCATCTCTCAGGGAGAAAACAAGTAGAGAAGTGGAGAAAACAAGAAAAGTCTTAAGTCTCCCCTACCTAAGAAACCTACAGATCTCCACTTTTCATCCGTTTTTTAGTTAATCAAAAAAAAAAAAAAAAAAAAAAAACAAAACAAAAAAAACCCACCTAAATAAATAGGTACTCGAGATTGAGATAACTGCCAAGAAGGAAATAGATAGGATTATGTAGGAAAGAGTAAAGAGATGAGGGAGGAAGCTACTTGTCGTAAAAGACATATATGATAAAGAACTATTCTCCAAAATACACAAAGAATTCTTAAAACTCAATAATGAAAAAAAGAACAGGAGATCTGGCAAGATGGCTGAAAAGGAACAGCTCTGATCTGCAGCTCCCAGTGAGACCAACAGAAGACAGGTGATTTCTGCATTTCCTTTTTTTTTTTTTTTTTTTTTTTAGTTATACTTTAAGTTCTAGGGCCCATCATGCAGGTTTGTTACATAGGTATACATGTGCCAAATGTGCCAAGTTGGTTTGCTGCACCCATTAACTCATCATTTACATTAGGTATTTCTCCTAATGCTATCCCTCCCCCTGCCCCTCAACCCACGACAGGCCCCTGTGTGTGATGTTCCCCACCCTGTGTCCAAGTGTTCTCATTGTTCAATTCCCACCTATGAGTGAGAACAGGTGGTGTTTGGTTTTCTCTCCTTGTGATAGTCTGCTCAGAATGATGGTTTCCAGTTTCATCCATGTCCCTGCAAAAGTCATGAACTCATCCTTTTTTTATGGCTTCATAGTATATTCCATGGTGTATATGTGCCACATTTTCTTAATCCAGTCTATCATTGATGGACATTTGGGTTGATTCCAAGTTTTTGCTATTGTGAATAGGGCTGCAATAAACATACATGTGCATGTGTCTTTATAGCAGCATGATTTATAATCCTTTGGGTATATACCCAGTAATAGGATCGCTGGGTTAAATGGTATTTCTAGTTCTAGATCCTTGAGGAGTCATCACACTATCTTCCATAATTGTTGAACTAGTTTACACTCCCACCAACAGTGTAAAAGCATTCCTATTTCTCCACATCTTGTCCAGCATCTGTTGTTTCCTGACTTTTTTTTTTTTTTTTTTTTTTTTTTTTTGAGATGTATGGTGTTATTTCTGAGGCCTCTGTTCTGTTTCATTGGTCTATCTCTCTGTTTTGGTACCAGTACCATGCTGTTTTGGTTACTGTAGCCTTGTAGTATAGTTTGAAGTCAGGTAGCCTGATGCCTCCAGCTTTGTTCTTTTGGCTTAGGATTGTCTTGGCAATGCAGGCTCTTTTTTGTTCCATATGAACTTTAAAGTATTTTTTTTCCAATTCTGTTAAGAAAATCATTGGTAGCTTGATGGGGACAGCATTGAATCTACAAATTACCTTGGGCAGTATGGCCATTTTCATGATATTGATTATTCCTATCCATGAGCATGGAATGTTCTTCCATTTGTTTGTGTCCTCTTTTATTTTGTTGAGCAGTGGTTTGTAGTTCTCCTTGAAGAGGTCCTTCACATCCCTTGTAAGTTGGATTCTAGGTATTTTAATCTCTTTGTAGCAGTTGTGAATGGGGGTTTACTCATGATTTGGCTCTCTGTTTGTCTGTTATTGGTGTATAAGAATGCTTGTGATTTTTCGCACATTGATTTTGTATCCTGAGACTTTGCTGAAGTTGCTTATCAGCTTAAGGAGATTTTGGGCTAAGACAATGGGGTTTTCTAAATATACAATCATGTCATCTGCAAACAAGGACAATTTGACTTCCTCTTTTCCTAATTGAATACCCTTTATTTCTTTCTCTTGCCTGATTGCTCTGGCCAGAACTTCCAACACTGTGTTGAATAGGAGTGGTGAGAGAGGGCATTCCTGTCTTTTGCCAGTTTTCAAAGGGAATGCTTCCAGTTTTTTCCCATTCAGTACGCTATTGGGTGTGGGTTTGTCATAAATAGCTCTTATAATTTTGAGATACATTCCATCAATACCTAGTTTATTGAGAGCTTTTAGCATGAAGGGCTGTTGAATTTTGTCAAAGGCCTTTTCTGCATCTATTGATATAGTCATGTGGTTTCTGTCATTGCTTTTGTTTATGTGATGGATAACATTTATTGATTTGTGTATGTTGAACCAGCCTTGCATTCCCAGGGATGAAGCTGACTTGATCATGGTGGATAAGCTTTTAGATGTGCTGCTGGATTTGGTTTGACAGTATTTTATTGAGGATTTTTGCATTGATGCTCATCAGGGATATTGGTCTAAAATTATCTTTTTTTGTTGTGTCTCTGCCAGGCTTTGGTATCAGGATGATGCTGGCCTCATAAAATGAGTTAGGGAGGACTGCCTGTTTTTCTATTGATTGGAATAGTTTCAGAAGGAATGGTACCAGCTCCTCTTTGTACCTCTGGTAGAATTTGGCTGTGAATCCGTCTGGTCCTGCAGTTTTATTGGTTGGTAGGCTATTCATTATTGCCTCAATTTCAGAGCCTGTTATTGGTCTATTCAGAGATTCAGGTTCCTCCTGGTTTAGTCTTGGGAGGGTGTATGTGTCCAGGAATTTATCCATTTCTTCTAGATTTTCTAGTTTATTTGCATAGAGGTGTTTAAAGTATTCTCTAATGGTAGTTTGTATTTCTGTGGGATCGCTGGTGATATCCCCTCTATCGTTTTTTATTGCAGCTCTTTGATTCTTCTCTCTTTTCTTCTTTTTTATTCTTGCTAGTGGTCTATCAATTTTGTTGATCTTTTCAAAAAACCAGCTCCTGGATTCATTGATTTTTTGAAGGGATTTTGTGTCTCCATCTCCTTCAGTTCTGCTCTGATCTTAGTTATTTCTTGCCTTCTGCTAGCTTTTGAATTTGTTTGCTATTGCTTCTCTGCTTCTTCTAATTGTGATGTTAGGGTGTCGATTTTAGATCTTTCCTGCTTTCTCTTGTGGTCATTTAGTACTATAAATTTCCCTCTACACACTGCTTTAGATGTGTCCCAGAGATTCTGGTATGTTGTCTCTTTGCTCTCATTGGTTTCAAAAAACGTCTTTATTTCTGCCTTCATTTTGTTTTTTACCCCAGTAGTCATTCAGGAGCATGTTGTTCAATTTCCATGTCATTGTGCAGTTTTGAGTGAGTTTCTTAATCCTGACTTCTAATTTGATGGCACTGTGGTCTGAGAGACAGTTTGTTATAATTTCTGTTCTTTTACATTTGCTAAGAAGTGCTTTAGTTCCAACTATGTGGTCAATCTTGGAATAAGTATGATGTGGTGCTGAGAAGAATGTATATTCTGTTGATTTGTGTTGGAGTGTTCTGTAGATATCATTAGGTCTGTTTGGTGCAGAGCTGAGTTCAAGTCCTGAATGTCCCTGTTAATTTTCTGTCTCATTGATCTGCCTAATATTGGCAGTGAGATGTTAAAGTCTTCCACTATTACTGTGTTGGAGTATAAGTCTCTTTGTAGGTGTCTAAGAACTTCCTTTATGAATCTGGGTGCTCCTGTATTGGGTGCATATATGTTTAGGATAGTTAGCTCTTTGTGTTGAATTGATCCCTTTACCATTAAGCAATGGCCTTCTTTGTCTCTTTTGATCTTTGTTGGTTTAAAGTCCGTTTTTTCAGAGACTAGGATTACAATCCCTGCTTTTTTTGTTTTCCATTTGCTTGGTAGATCTTCCTCCATCCCTTTATTTTGAGCCTATCTGTGTCTCTGCACATGAGAGGGGTCTCCTGAATACAGCACACTGATGGGTCTTGACTCTTTATACAATTTGCCAGTGTATGTCTTTTAATTGGGGCATTTGGTCCATTTACATTTACGGTTAATATTGTTATGTGTGAATTTGATCCTGTCATTATGTTAGCTGGTTATTTAGCTTCTTAGTTGATGCAGTTTCTTCCTAGCATTGGTTTTCTTTACAATTTGGCATGTTTTTGCAGTGACTGGTACCAGTTGTTCCTTTCCAAGTTTAGTGCTTCCTTCAGGAGCTCTTGTAAGGCAGGCCTGATGGTGGCAAAATCTCTCAGCATTTGCTTGTCTGTAAAGGATTTTATTTCTCTTTCACTTATGAAACAGCTTGGCTGGATATGAAATCTGGGTTGAAAATTCTTTTCTTTAAGAATGTTGAATATTGGCCCCACTCTCTTGTGGCTTGTAGAGTTTCTGCCGAGAGATCCACTGTTAGTCTGATGGAATTCCCTTTGTGGGTAACCTAAGCTTTCTCTCTGGCTGCCCTAAACAATTTTTCCTTTATTTCAACCTCAGTGAATCTGACAATTATGTGTCTTGGAGTTGCTCTCAAGGAGTACCTTAGTGAAGTTCTCTGTATTTCCAGAATTTGAATGCTGGTCTGCTTTGCTAAGTTGGGGAAGTTCTCCTGGATAATATGTTGAAGAGTGTTTTCCATGCTTGGTTCCATTTTCCCCATCACTTTAAGGTACACCAATCAAACATAGATTTGGTCTTTTCACGTAGTCCCATATTTCTTGGCGAGGAGCTGCAATCCTTTGGAGGAGAAGAGGCACTCTGGTTTTTAGAATTTTTAGCTCTTCTGCTCCGGTTTCTCCCCAACTTTGTGGTTTTATCTACCTTTGGTCTTTGATGCTGGTGACCTAGAGATGGGGTTTTGGTGTGGATGTCCTTTTTGTTGATGTTGATGCTATTCCTTTCTGTTTGTTAGTTTTCCTTCTTAGAGTCAGGTCGCTCAGCTGCAGGTCTGTTGGAGTTTGCTGGAGGTCCAATCCAGACCCTGTTTTCCTGGGTATCACCAGCAGAGGCTGCAGAACAGCAAATATTGCTGCCTGATCTTTCCTCTGGAAGCTTCATCCCAGAGGGGCACCTGCCTATATGAGGTGTCAGTTGGCCCCTACTGGGAGGTGTCTCCCAGTTAGGCTTCATGGGGCTCTGGGATCCCTTGAGGAGGCAGTCTGTCCATTCTCAGAGCTCATACACCATGCTGGGAGAACCACTGCTCTCTTCAGAACAGTCAGACAGGGACGTTTAAGTCTGCAGAAGTTTCTGCTGCCTTTTGTTCAGCTATGCCCTGCTCCCAGAGGTGAGGTCTACAGAGGCAGCAGGCCTTGCAGAGCTGCGGTGAGTTCTACCCAGTTCGAGCTTCCCCAGCCACTTTGTTTACCTACTCAAGCCTCAGCAATGGTGGAAGCCCCTCCCCCTACCAGGCTGCTGCCTCACAGGTCAATCTCAGACTGCTGTGCTAGCAGTCAGCAAGGCTCCATGAGCATGGGACCCACTGATCCAGGCACAGGATATAATCTCCTGGTGTCCCGTTTGCTAAGACCATTGGAAAAGCACAGTATTAGGGTGGGTGTGTCCTGATTTGCCAGGTAGTCTGTCTCAGCTTCCCTTGGCTAGGAAAAGGAAATCCCCTGACCCCCTTGTGCTTCCTGGGTGAGGCAATGCCCGGCCCTGCTTCACCTCACCCTCCGTGGGCTGCACCCACTCTCCAACCAGTCCCAATGAGATGAACCAAGTATCTCAGTTGGAAATGAAGAAATCACCATCTTCTGCATTGATCACACTGGGAGCTGCAGACCAGAGCTGTTCCTATTTGGCCATCTTGGAGCGGACTGCTTTCTGCATTTCCAACTGAGGTACCCTGCTCATCTCATTGGGTCCAGCCCACAGAGGGTGGGCAAAAGCAGAGTGGGGAGTTGCCTCATCCAGGAAGTGTGAGGAGTCAGGGGCCTCCTTTTCCCAGCCAAGGGAAACTGTGAGGAACTGTGCTACCTGGCCCAGATACTATGCTTTTCTCATGGTTTTTGCAGTCTGCAGACCAGGAGATTCCCTCATGTGCCTACACTACCAGGGCCCTGGGTTTCAAGCACAAAACTGGGCAGCTGTTCAGACAGATACCAAGCTAGCTGTAGGATTTTTTTTTGTACCCCAGTGGCACCTGGAACCCCAGTGAGACAGAACCATTCACTGCCCTGGAAAGGGGGCTGAAGCCAGGGAGCCAAGTGTTCTCACTCAGTCGGTCCCACTCCCCTCCCACAGAGCCCAGCAAGCTAAAAGCCACTGACTTGAAACTCTTGCTGCCAGCACAGCAGTTTGAAGTCAACCTGAAATGATCCAGCTTGGTGCAGGGAGGGGCGTCCACCATTACTGAGGCTTCAGTAGGCAGTTTTCCCCAGACAGTGTTAAGGAGGCCTGGAAGTTCAGACTGGGTGGAACTCAACACAGCATGGCAAAGCGGCTGTGGCCAGACTGCCTCTCTAGATTCCTCTTCACTGGGCAGGGCATCTCTGAAAGAAAGGCGACAACCCCAGTCAAGGGCTTATGGATAAAACTCCCATCTCCCTGGAACAGAGCACCTGGGGGAAATGGCAGCTGTGGGCACAGCTTCAGCAGACTTAAACGTTCCTGCTTGCCAGCTCTGAAGACAGCAGTGGACCCTGACAAGGAGGGTTCTCCCAGCACAGCACTCAAGCTCTGTTAAGGAACAGATTGCCTGCTCAAGTGGGTCCCTGACCCTCCTGCCTCCTGACTAGGAGAGACCGCCCAACAGGTGTTAAAAGACACTTCATACACTACAGCTCTGCCTGGCATCAGGCCAGTGCCCCTGTGGGACAAAGCTTCCAGGGGAAGGAGCAGACAGTAATCTTTGCTGTTCTGCAACCTCTGCTGGTGATACCCAGGCAAATAGGGTCTACAGTGGACCTCCAGCAAACTGCAGCTGACCTGCAGAAGAGGGGCTGACTCTTAGAAAAAAAAACTAACAAATAGAAAACAATAACATCATCATCAACAAAAAGGACTCTCACACAGAAACCCCAAATAAAGTTCATCAGCCTCGAAGACCAAACGTAGATAAATCCACAAAGATGAGGAAAAAGCAGAGTAAAAAATGCTTAAAATTCCAGAAACTAGAATGCCTCTTCAAATGATTGCAACTCCTCTCCAGCTCAGGCACAAAACTGGACAGAGAATGAGTTTGACAAATTGACAGAAGTAGGCTTCAGAAGATGGGTAATAACAAACTCCTCTGAGCTAAAGGAGCATGTTCTAACCCAATGCGAGAAAGCTAAAAACCTTGACAGAATGTTACAGAAACTGCTAACTAGAATAACCAGTTTAGAGAAGAACATAAATGGAGCTGAAAAACACAGCACGAGAACTTCGTGAAGCATACACAAGTATCAATAACTGAATCAATCAAGCTATTGATACTTGAAGAAATGATATCAGAGATTGAAAAACAACTTACTTAAATAAGATGTGAAGACAATATTAGAGAAAAAAGAATGAAAAGAAATGAAAAAATCCTCCAAGAAATACGGGACTATGTGAAAAGACCAAACCTACGATTGTTTGGGGTCCCTGAAAGTGATGGGGAGAATGAAACCGAGCTGGAAAATACACTTCAGGATATTATCCAGGAGAACTTCCCCAACCTAGCAAGGCAGGCCAACATTCAAATTTAAGAAATACAGAGAACATCACTAAGATACTCCTCGAGAAGAGCAACCCCAAGACACAAAATTGTCAGATTCTCCAAGGTTGAAACAAAAGAAAACATATTAACGGCAGCCAGAGAGAAAAGTCAGGTTACCTACAAAGGGAAGCCCATCAGATTAACAGGTGATCTCTCTGCAGAAACCCTACAAGCCAGAAGAAAGTGGAGGCCAATATTCAACATTCTTAAAGAAAATAATTTTCAATCCAGAATTTCATATCCAGCCAAACTAAGTTTCATAAGTGAAAGAGAAATAAAATCCTTTATAGACAAGCAAATGCTGAGAGATTTTTGTCACCACCAGGCCTGCCTTACAAGAGTTCCTTGAGAAAGCACTAAATATGGAAAGGAACAACTGGTACCAGCCACTGCAAAAACACACTAAAATATAAAGACCAATGACACTATGAAGAAACTGCATCAACTAATGTGCAAAATAACCAGCTGGCATCATGATGACAGGATAAAATTCACACATAACAGTATTAACCTTAAATGTAAATGGGCTAAATGCCCCAATTAAAAGACACAGACTGGCAAATTGGATAAAAAGTCAAGATCCACCAATGTGCTGTATTCAGGAGACCCATCTTATGTGCAGAGACACACACAGGCTCAAAATAAAGGGAAGGAGGAATATTTACCAAGCAAATGGAAAGAAAAAAAAAAAAAAGCAGGGATTGAAATCCTAGTCTCTGATAAAACAGACTTTAAACTAACAAAGATTAAAAAAAAAAAAAAGGGCATTACATAATGGTAAAGGGATCAATTCAACACAAAGAGCTAACTATCCTAAACATATATCCACCCAATACAGGAGCACCCAGATTCATAAAGGAAGTTCTTAGATACCTACAAAGAGACTTACACTCCAACACAGTAATAGTGGAAGACTTTAACATCTCACTGTCAATATTAGACAGATCAATGAGACAGAAAATTAACAGGGACATTCAGGACTTGAACTCAGCTCTGGACCAAGTGGACCTAATAGACATCTATAGAACCCTCCACCACAAATCAAGAGACTATACATTCTTCTCAGCACCACATAGCACTTATTCTAAAATCGACCACATAATTGGAAATAAAACACTCCTCAGCAAATGTGAAATAATGGACATGATAACAATCAGCCTCTCAGACCATAGTGCAACCAAATTAGAAGTCAAGATTAAGAAACTCACTCAAAACAGCACAACTACATGGAAACTGAACAACCTGCTCCTGAATGACTACTGGGTAACCAACAAAAGTAAGGCAGAAA
Source organism: Macaca thibetana thibetana (assembly GCF_024542745.1). Lineage (NCBI taxonomy): Eukaryota > Metazoa > Chordata > Mammalia > Primates > Cercopithecidae > Macaca > Macaca thibetana. The sequence goes on along the minus strand of NC_065578.1, from coordinate 18,936,351 downwards.
TAACGAAGTTCTTTGAAACCAGTGAGAACAAAGAGACAACATGCCAGAATCTCTGGGACACATTTAAAGCAGTGTGTAGAGGGAAATTTGTAGCACTAAATGCCCATATCAGAAAGCAGGAAAGATCTAAAACTGATACCCTTATACCACAACCAAAAGAACTAGAGAAGCAATAGCAAACAAATTCAAAAGCTAGCAGAAGGCAAGAAATTAACTAAGATCAGAGCAAACTGAAGGGGATAGAGACATGAAAAACCCTTCCAAAAATCAATGAATCCAGGAGCTGGTTTTTTGAAAAGATTAACAAAATAGATAGACTACTAGCCCGACTGATAAAGAAGAAAAGAGAGAAGAATCAAATAGATACAATAAAAAATGATAAAGGGGATATCACCACTGATCCTACACAAATACAAACTACCATCAGAGAATACTATAAACACCTCTATGCAAATAAACTAGAAAATCTAGAAGAAATGGATCAATTTCTGAACACGTACCCCCTCCCAAGACTAAACCAAGAAGAAGTCAAATCCCTGAATAGACCAATAACAAGTTCTGAAATTGAGGCAGTAATTAATAGCCTGCCAACCAAATAAAAGCCCAGGACCAAATGGATTCATAGCCAAATTCTACCAGAGGTACAAAGAGGAGCTAGTACCATTCCTTCTGAAAGTATTCCAAACAATAGAAAAAATCCTGATTCCAAAACCTAGCAGAGACAACAAAAAAGAAAATTTCAGGCCAATCTCCCTGATGAAAATCAATGCAAAAACCCTCAATAAAACATTGGCAAAACTGAATCCAGCAGCATATCAAAAAACTTCTCCACCACGATCAAGTTGGCTTCATTCCTGAGATGCAAGGCTGGTTCAACATACGCACATCAGTAAATGTAATCCATCACATAAACAGAACCAATGACAAAAACTACATGATTATTTCAATAGGTGCAGAAAAGACCTTCGATAAAATTCAACACTCCTTCATGATAAAAACTCTCAATAAACTAGGTATTGATGGAACATATCTCAAAATAATAAAAGCTTTTATGACAAACCCACAACCACACACCGGGGCCTTCTGGGGGTTGGGGGGAAAGGGGAGGGAGAGCATTAGGACAAATACCTAATGCATGTGGGGCTTAAAACCTAGACAACAAGTTGATAGGTGCAGCAAACCACCATGACACATGTATACCTATGTAACAAACCTGCACATTCAGCACATGTATCCCAGAATTTAAGCTAAAATTTTAAAAAAAGAACAATCCAATTAAAAAACTGGCAAGAGACATGACGAGATATCTCACCAAAGGTACACAGATGGCAAATAAGCACATGAAAAGATGCTGAACATGATACGTCATTAGAATTACAAATTAAGGCTGGGCACAGTGGCTCAAACCTGTAATCCCAGCCCTTTGCGATGCACCTGTAATCCCAGTCCTTTGGCAGATCATTTGAGGTCAGGAGTTCGAGACAAGCCTGGCCAATATGGTGAAACCCCATCTCTATTAAAAAATACAAAAATTAGCAGGGCGTGGTGGTGCATGCCTGTAATCCCAACTACTCATGAGGCTGAGGCAGGAAAATCACTTGAACCCAGGAGGCAGAAGTTGCAGTGAACTGACATCGCGCCACTGCACTCCAGCCTGGGAGACAGAGCTAGACTCTGTCTCAAAAAACTAAAAAAAAAAAAAAATTACAAATTAAAACTATGAGATACTATTACACACATATTAAAATAGCTAATGTCCAAAATACTGAAAATATCAAATTGTTACTGAAGTGTCAGGGGTTTGGTCTAAGTCCTGTAGCTTACGGCACAGAAAGTCAATCACTGAGACAACGAGTACTGCCAGGGAAGAAGGCTTTGATCAGATTCTGCAGCTGAGACTATGGGAGATCAGTCTCAAAACGAACTCCCCAACCAATTAAAACTGGGAAGTTATATAGCAGGGAAGAAATGTATCCATGTGTAGGAAAACAGCAATTAGGAAGGGATAAGGAAGAGGAGTTGGTCAATAGGAAGCAGGTAGTCAGTTAGGCCATTATGACAGGTGAGGGATCTGGTGTCTTATTGTCCAGATGCAGTTATCTGGTAAGTTTCAATTCCTTGATACTATTTAAGAGGACTGCTAGTTGGTTTCCTGAAAAAGGAAGTCAGATAAGACAAATGTAACTTTCTCAAGTTTTAAGACTGGGAGAGTCAATTTCCATGTTTATTCAAAGAAACCATAAACATCAGTTCTGGCCGGGCGCGGTGGCTCAAGCCTGTAATCCCAGCACTTTGGGAGGCGGAGACGGGTGGATCACGAGGTCCGGAGATCGAGACCAACCTGGTGAACATGGTGAAACCCCGTCTCTACTAAAAAATACAAAAAACTAGCCGGGCGAGGTGGCGGCGCCTGTAGTCCCAGCTACTCGGGAGGCTGAGGCAGGAGAATGGCGTGAACCCGGGAGGCGGAGCTTGCAGTGAGCTGAGATCCGGCCACTGCAACTCCAGCCCGGGAGACAGAGCGAGACTCCGTCTCAAAAAAAAAAAAAAAAAAAGAAACCATAAACATCAGTTCTACAGGACAATTGGGCTGGTCTCAAAATGGCTGGTGAAGATGTGGAGTAACAGAAATTCTCATTCATTGTTGGAGGGAATGCAAAATGGTACAGCCATTTGGAAGAGAGTTTGGTATTTTCTTACAAAAATACACATTGAATTCTTGTTGTATGATCCAGCAGTTGTGCTCCTTGATATTTACCCAAATAAGATGAAAACTTATTTCCACACGAAGACCTGCACATGAAATGTTTCAAATCTTTATAGCAGCTTTATCCATCATTGCCAAAACTTGGAAGCAACCAAGACGTCCTTCAGTAGGTAAATGGATAAATAAATTGTGGTACACATGACAATGTAATATTATTCAAAAATAAAAATAAATGAGCTATCAAGTCATCAAAAGACATCAAGGAAACTTAAAGGTATATTACTAAGTGAAAGAAATCAATTTGAAAGGCTACGTACTGTATGATTCAACTACATAACATTCAGAAAAGGTTAAACTATGGAGACAGTAAAAAGATCATGGTTGTCAGGGTGACGTTTGGGGGAAGGAGGATTAAGTAGGCAGAGCATAGAGAATTTTCAAGGTAGTGAAACTACTCTGTCTCACAGTGTAAGAGTGGATACATGTCACATTACAGTTGCTAAAACCCATGGAGTGTATAATATCAAGAATGAGCCCTAATATGAACTATGGACTTCCTTTGATGTGTCAACGTTGGCTCATTGATTCTAACGTATGTACCACAATGGTGGGGGATGTTGATGGTGAAGGAAGATGTGTTTGAGGAAGAGGGGATATGTGGGGACTCTCTCTACTCTCAGATCAAGTTTACTTTGAATATCACTGCTCTTTCAAAAATCCTTTTAAAATAAGGAGAGGGAGAGAGAAGGAAATGCAGTGTTTAGCCTTCTAGGCTCTGCAATACAGACAGACATACCAGAAGGCTGGAATAAATGTTGAGTGAGCTAAACCACAGAAACCGCTTACCCAGATAACTCCTAAACTCCCTTCAGACCTCTGGTAAAGTGCCATCTCCTTAGAAAACCTTCTCTGATCCCCAGACTAGTTGACGGCTTTCTGCTTCATGCTGTCCCAATGGATCATTGAACAACACAGCACATGACATTCTATAATTGTGTGTGTGTGCATGTGTGTGTGTGTGTGTGTGTGATCATCTGACTGATGTCTGTCTCTGTTGCCAGATTGAAAAATGCTCTCAGGGAAGAAATTGTTTGTTTTGCCCACCATTGCATTACCACACAGTACCTGGATTATTGAGTAGGTCCTCAATAAATATTTATTGAAGGAACAGTGATATTTTTAAAACTATAAGAAGAATGAATGCAAAAGGAAAAGTCTAACGGAACATTCTGTTGCTGAGGCCATGGAGGAAAAGTCAGTCTCAAACATTACTACTGAGAGTGTGAGCTAGTTCAACCATTCTGTAGGAGAATTCGGCATTACCTAACAAAATTTACACATGCACTTACCTTTTGACCCAGTAATCCCACTTCTAGGAATCTGTCCAGAAGATACACCTCCAATGTTATGAAAATACACACGCACAGGTCGCTGACTGAATCAATGTTTGTAATTACGAAACACTAGAAAAAACCTAAATGCCTATTCTCGGAGAATGGTTGGAAAAATTATAGTACATTCCCGCAATGAAGGACTATAGAAATGCAAGAGGGGCTTCGACCCTGTCAGGGAAGCCACTAGGAAAGACTTCCCTGAGTTAGGAGGAAAAAAAATTAAACATATTTTTTAAAAAGAAAGAAGATCTCTAGCTGCTTATATGAAGTGATTTCCTAGATATACTGTTGGGTTAAAATAGCAAAGTACAAAATCATCTATGGTATGCTACCCTTTGTGTAAGAAAGCAGTGGTTAAAAGAAAATAAACATGCACCTACACATTTATGCAAAAAAATTTCAGGAAGAATCAACCAAATATGAATGAGATTGGCTACTATGAGAAACACACCCCAGAATGACCTCCAGTGAGTTTACCTTTGTATAATCCTTTCCCTTTGACTAATACAAAGTCATACAAACTAATACAGTTTGTGTATTAGTCATCTATTATGCAGCAATAGATAACTAATACACTTACCTATAGGCCATGGGGAGAGAATGAGGTGGGAAGAAGAGGAAAATGAGACGATAGTAGGCATGAGTGAGAAGCAACACCTCTGAGTACACTTTTTAGTATGGCTTTCACCTTGTTTCACGTGGGAAGGCTTCACATACCCTCAAAGGCAATAAATAATTAAAATCAACCAGGAAAAAGGTAGAAACCAAAATGGAATACGAATGATAACAAATAAACATATAACTATATGACAAATCAATATAATAACCACACTTCAGGTAGGCTACAAGAAAACAGATAACCTATGTAACTTCAGAAAACAGTATTATGGTGGTATACCAAAAGGCTAAAGATAAAGAAACTATGCACTAACACGGTACTGTAGTTAGTAAATTTATTTCTCACAGAGTTATGGGTTAATAATTCTGAAACTACTTCAATTGTACTATAATTGAACAAATAAGTAAATATATTGTGAAAAATAAACCTGTCAGAGAAAGGAGTTATAAATAAGGAAGGGGAAGGCTGAGCGCAGTGGCTCATGCCTGTAATCCCAGCACTTTGGGAGTCTGAGGCAGGCAGTTCATGAGGTCAGGAGATCGAGACCAACCTGGCTAACATGGTGAAACCCCGTCTGTACTAAAAATACTAAAAATTAGCTGGGCGTGGTGGCAGGTGCCTGTAGTCCCAGGTGCTCAGGAGGCTGAGGCAGGAGAATCTCTTGAACCCGGGAGGCGGAGGTTGCAGTGAGCCAAGATCGCACCACTGCACTCCAGCCTGGCGACAAAGCGAGACTCCGTCTCAAATGCTGATTCCTTTAGTTACTAATAATGCAAGGAAAGTGTTCTGAGCACCGACTAAACTCAAAGCACCTCTCTTTGGGCACTCCAATCTTGTGTAAAATTGCCACCCACCTACTCCAGATACCCCTCCTCCATCCCTACTGTAAGAATTAAGAAAAGAGGAAAGAAACATGAAAGATGGCTTGGCAGTCAAGAACAGGTTTATTTTAGAGAGGGGCAGCTGGCTGAGTTAGGTCAGAGGCACACTCTTACATGCTAAGAGTTTTTAAGGATTCAGGGTAGGAGAGTTTAACAGAGGCTTGGACTGCTTCTGTGTCTTTTCATTATGCTTATCTGGGAGGGAGAGTTGTGTGTCTGTTCCCATACATCTTTCTGCAGCTGCAGGCATACCCCCCGAGTCTGCTTTTAGCTTTCTTATCTTAGTGCACCTGAAGGGAAAAGAATGTGCTTATTAAGGCCCACTGTTTTACTGGGGCCCGTTGTATGAGGGTGAAGCTTGGCAGTTGCCAGACAGACTTTCCCCACACCTCCCTCTGTGCCCGAGCTGTCTTACCTGTGTTTTACTGTCTACTCTTTCTGCCTGTTTGTAATTACAAGATAAATGATTTCCTTGAAATGCATGAGGCTAGAAAGGGAGCTGGAACTTAAAGTGGTGATGTTTGTCTGAGATGATGGTGCTCCTGCTCTGTCACCTACTGCCTCTCTCCCCATCGCAGTGTCACCACCTAACATGCGATGTCATTTACTAGGATGTCTTTTGCTGATTATCCGTCTCTTTCTGCTAAAGTGGAAGCCCCATGAAAGTAGAGATTTCTGTTTGGCTCACTGAGTCCAAGGGTTTGAATTAGGTGCGGGATGGAAGATGAACAAGAGGCCAATTCATGGACTTTGAATTCCTGAAAAACATCCTGAAGTGATGGGAAAAGGAGAGGCTCTATGTGACGTCACCAGAGTCCTTGAGCATTGGAGTATTTCTTCCGCCTGAAGCCTGGACCAGGGCTATCCAGATATACAGAGAGGAAGGCGGTTCTGCCTGTTGGAGGAACTACTGTTTCCAGAAGTCCAATGTTTAACAAAGGCAGTGGTCTACGCTGGGGGATGAGACCTCTGAACCCTGACATGGCCATAAAAGCCAATTGCTATAGGAGTGGCAACCCAGAGTAAGAAGAATGAAGGAAGTCAAAAGAGATCCCTGGAGGTTGTATTAGTTTGCTTCAGCTTTGTATTAGGTACTTTGTGGCTTACACAACAGACATTTCATTGTCTAACAGTTCCAGCGGCAGACATCAAAGAGCCCAACAGGGCTGATTCCTTCTGAGGGCTGTGAGGGAGAATCTGCTCCATCCCTCTCTCCTAAGCTTCCAGTGTTTTCTGGTCATCTTTGCCATTCCTTGGCTTGTACAAGCTTCACCCTGATCTCTGCCTTCATCTTTGCATGGCTTTCTCCCAGTGTGCTTCCTGTCTCCAAATTTCCCCTTTTTGTAATGACATCTGTCATCATGGATTAGGGCCCATCCTAGCTGCCCTAGTGACCTCATCTTAACTAATTATATCTGTAATGACCCTATTTCTAAATAAGATCACATTCTAAGGTACTGGGACTCTAACACATGAGGGCAGGAAGGAAGACCAGTGTCCAACGCATTACACAGTCGAGCGCTGGAGGTAAATGGTATTTTTGAGAGGAAAGCTGTCTGATGGCTCTTGGGCTAGACTAGGTTATGCGGCAGTAGCTGCCCATCTCAATTATCAGCAGCTTAATACAGCAAAAGTCTATTTCTCACTCACGCTAAGACCACTGTGCACTGCAGGACTTTCTAGGACAATGGTCTTCCATGCTATGATTCTACACCCCAGATTGCTTTCATCTTCTGGTTCTACCGGTGGGGCAGGGAAGGGCTGGGGGGTTGCATCTCATAGTCCCCCTGCTGGAGAAACCCGGAAGTGAGCCTTAATACCAATGCTTATGTTTTCCCAGCCAGCAGCAGGGCCCTAGGTCTCCATCCCTGCAAGGGGCTCTAGAGTATATGGAACAGATGGAATGTTCACAAGCACGACAGCCTCTGCCACAGTGACTTTTTAAGGACTGGAATCGCAGAGTGTTTACTTAAGGCCATGGAAGCTAAATTCTTAGCATGTGCTGGAGAGCAATGAAAAAGATATTTACTTTATGAATTAAAGCTGGAGTCAGTGTGAGCCTGAAGCCTGAAGGAAAAAGAGCAACAGATCCAGGGAGCATTCACCTCCCCTGTCTCCAAACAGGTGAGGATGGGGAATAAAGTGAAGGCAGTGCTTTGGTGGGAACTTCAAGGATAGCCTCTGGCTTTTTCCAGGTTTAGAAGCTCATATGGGACAGGGGCGGAGGAAAAGAAGAAAGGGAAGGAAGAAGAGAAGGTTGAGGCCCTGGCCCAAGTTAGTGGGAAGGGAAATCCACCCCCATTAAACCCTCTCCCTGGTGGACTGTGGGGTGCACAAGTGAGAAGTGAGGCCTGCACAGGTGCTGGAACATGCTAGAGGCCCAGTACATACTTCTCGCGAATGAATGATTGAGCGGCTGAATGAATGAGTACCACTAAAAGCCCTCTTTTCTATTCCCAAATGCCACAGTGAGCAGAAGGGAGCAATCCTTGCTCAGCAATTGGTGGTCCCTTTGGGTGTACAAATGAGTCCACAGCCGGCAACAGCAGACAGTCCCTGCCCCCCTTAGAGGCGGCTGCAGGGAGGTGGCTGACCGTTGATCACACCCAGAGCTGATTATGGGAATTTACTCCATGGAAAGACTGCAAAACGGCCTGAAATGTGTTTTGGCATCAGCTACCGACACGTAAGGTTTCTCAATCCTCAACTCTGTCCTGCCAGCTGATGAGGGGAAGGAAAGGGATTACCTAGGGGTATGGGCGGCCAATCCTGAGTCCACCAACTGACCACACCCATCCCCAGCCTCGTGCCTCACCTACCCCCAACCTCCCAGAAGGAGCGGCTATTTAAGGGGAGCAGGAGTGCAGAACAAACAAGACAGCCTGGGGATACAACGCTGAGGTCCTCTGAGAGGTAAACAGCCAGTGAAGCTGATGTCCTGTCAAGAGCAGAATTCCTGCTCGTTCGCTGCCTTTGAGAGTGGCTGTGCTGTGCATGCATGTGCATGATTTGATATGCACAAGAGGGTGTGTGTGCATGAGTATGTTGAGTGGGTATGTGATTGTAGTGAATGAGAGGATGTTCGCACTCGCAGGTAAGTACAAGAGTGTGTGTATGTGGGCATAGGTCTGTGAGCATGTATGTGTTTGGGAACGTGTGTATGTGGAAGGGGTTAGAAAGCCTTGCCGAGATAGGTTGATGCTTTCATTCTGGAGGAAAATACTGAGGCTGAGACTCCATGGGTGCCTTGGAGACTCCAAGCCTTGAATCTAGTTTGGAGATGTGCAAGCTATGTCTTCCACATCCTCTGACCTCAGGAACCTCCCAGTTAGTTGGGAGGAACCTGGTTCCAACCTCCCAAGAACTCTCAGTCTGATGAGGCACAGGGGAGGTCTCATTAGTGTCTCATGGGGTTCTCCACAGGTCTGAGGGCCTGATGTGTGTGAAACCATTCTGCAGAGCTGAGAACGGGTCAGGAGGTGGTGTGTGTGTCTGTGTGTATTGCTGGAGGGCACTCCTTGTGTGCTCTGAGTGTGACAGAGGGAGTCAAGCTGGACTTAGGTTGGATGAGAGGGCATGTCTGTGTGTCTCAGAGCCACCAAGGAGGAGCAGGGGCGCAACGGCCAGGGCAGAAGCTGAGACCACCCAGCGGAGGAGCTAGGCCAGTCCATCTGCATTTGTCACCTAAGAACTCTTACCATGAAGACCCTCCTGTTGTTGGCAGTGATCATGATCTTTGGTAAGTGCTGACCCTGACCTCTGAGCATGGGAGGACAGCCCCAGAAGGGAAGCACTCTTGTCCCTTAGTTTTCTCTCCCATTGCAGCAATCCTCTCTCAGGGGAAGAAGAGAAGCCATTTGGGAGGAAGGAGAGTAGCAGAGAGGGGCAGAGAGGGAGGGCACAGGACCCCATGCCACATCACCAGACAACTCCCAGATTTCCTTCCAGGCCTTCTGCAGGCCCATGGGAATTTGGTGGATTTCCGGAGAATGATCAAGTTGAAGACAGGAAAGGAAGCTGCACTCAGTTATGGCTTCTACGGCTGCCACTGTGGCGCGGGTGGCAAAGGAGCCCCCAAGGATGCAACGGATCGGTGAGGCTACCCATCCCTCCCTACCCTCCTAGACTCTGGCCCAGGCAGGGCTGGGAGCTGCAAAGACAGTGCCGGTTCCTGATGGGCACAGAGGTCTCAGGATGGCCTGGTTGGAAAAGCAGCCAGCATGTTGGAACTGCTGCTCTAGACTGTTGCAAAGTCACTGGGTCTCTGTCCAGGGTCCAAGGGGGTGAGACCACAGGCACCAGGTCTCCTGGAGCTGTGGGACAACAGCCCCAATAGGGTGTCTCCTTGCAGCTGCTGTGTCGTTCATGACTGTTGCTACAAACGTCTGGAGAAACGTGGATGCGGCACCAAATTTCTGAGCTACAAGTTTAGCAACAAGGGGAGCACAATCACCTGTGGTAAGAGACCTACATCACCATTGAGTGGCCCTCATTTGTTTAGACAGTGCTGAGGACTGTGCTGGGCACCAAAGATAGACACAGAGGGACACAGTTCCTGCTTCAGGAAGCTCACAGTTGAGTGGGAAGCCAGGAAAGTGAAAATCCAATGTGGTAAAAACTCCAGTGGGAAGTAAACAGATAAGGTGTTAACACAGCCTGAGGCTTGAGGAAGGCTCCTGGAAGGGGTGACCTCTAAGCTGAGTCTGAAAGGCTGTGCAGAGTCAGGGAAGAGGAGGGCTGGGAGCATGCCCAGAAGAGGACACAGCATGGTCAAAGGCACCAAAGGGTTGTGTAAGCCATTCTGTGCTGCCCAGCAGAAACATGAGGAAGAGAAGCAGTGCTGAGCCATGATGCTGGAGACAAAGGAAGGAGCTAGGTCAATCCGGCCCTCCAGGCCAGGCTTTATTTAGGTTTTGCCCTAAAGCAATAGGATGCTATTAAGCAGAGGAGCTACAGGGTCAGATTTGCATTTTAGAGGACTCACTGTGAGGACAGGGTCGATGGAGACAAGTGGAAGGGGGGCAGAGAAGGCTATTGCCATCCTGCAGGCAAGAGGGAGTAACATCTTGACATAAAACAATGGAGGTCAGGATGGGAAAGGTGGAGAAAACATCAAGATGTATTTGAGGTGGAATCAGCTGAGCTGGTGACTGAGTGGGGTGGGACGGGGAGAGGGAGCTGTTGGATGGAGGATGGATATGTGGCTGCATGGATGGCACAACTGTGATAAAGACCATGGGAGCAGGTTGTGGTGGAGGGCGGGGAGGAGCAGTTCTATTTCCAGCATGTGGAGTTTAGGGGCCTCCAGCACCCAGGGAGGGGTCCAGCAGGCAGCTGTCCGTACAAATGCAGCTCAGGGGAGAGGTCAGGACTGGGGACACAGATTCAGAAGCCGGCAGCAGAGAGCTGAGAGGTGGGTGTGATCACTCATTTTCTGCTTAAAGGCCTAGAAAGGAGACAGAGGAGGGATGGACAGAGAGGGAGAAGGAGAACTGAGCAAGAAGGTCAAGGAGTTGGTAAGGAGATGGTTAGCAATTGAACAGAGGAGTCCTCCATGAAAAGGGCCAACAGGCTCCCCTGGATGTTGAGGCAGGAAGGCATGAGGGACTCAGGGGAAGCTGCTTCCATGGAGTGGGGAGGGCAAAGCCAGATTAGAGCGGGTGGGGGCTGATGGGAAGGGAAGTAGAGACAGAAGGCAAAGACAACGTTCTGGAGAAAGCTTGGCCCTGAAGGGGAGGAGAGGTGGGTGGCACTGGAAGACAGCTGACCCATGAGTGGGATTTGGAGAAAGTGTGGACTCCTGCCCATGGCCTGAGTCCTTTAAGATCAGAAATTATGTCTCCTATCATGGCCTCTCCATAGAGGCATGTTTCTTCAGCAGGCATCAGGTCACAAGCCACATGATGCCAAGCTGATAGTAGCTTGGGTAATGGGGATAGGTGACTGTCACATAATTAGAATTCTGGAATAGGGCAGTGCCAGGCCTGGGGCAGCTTTCCAGCATGTCATCAAGAAGCCAGCCTTCTCCTGGCCTTCAGCTATGCCACGTGGGCAGTGTCTACAGCTGGGATGTCAAGAGACAGGCTGCAGTTCCACCCTCCTGGCCTCACACTATGGAAGAGACTTTCGTCTTGGGCATCTCTCTTTTTGGAGGGAGGAAATAGATCTTTCCCAGAAGCCCCCAGCAGACTTCCCCTTGTCGTTCATTGGTTGGAACAAGGTTACATAATACACAAAGACCAATCACTGCAAAGGAAAAATGGATGACCCTGCCTGGCTTAAACCAATCACACTCCATTCCCAGACCCCCGGGGCTAGGGCTTTGCCACCTGAACACATCTGTTAGCAAGAGGAAGATATGATGGCTATTAGGAAGGCCTTTGAGAGAGTATCCCAGTGCCTGGCTGTGTCTCCACCAGGCTGGAGGCCAGCATCCCAAGGGCAAGAATTCTGTCTCCCCTTTGGTCAGAAATATCCGGCGCACAGGTGTTTGTCTCCAACTAGGAGCTTCTGGAGGCCACGGCTGTGTCTTCTACCCCAGGGTTCCCACAAGAAGCCACTGAATATTAACAAACTCCCATCTTGTGTTTATTTTCTTGTGATTTCAGCAAAACAGGACTCCTGCAGAAGTCAACTGTGTGAATGCGATAAGGCTGCTGCCTACTGTTTTGCTAGAAACAAGAGTACCTATAATAAAAACTACCAGTACTATTCCAATAAATTCTGCAGAGGGAGCACCCCTCGTTGCTGAGTCCCCTCTTCCCTGGAAACCTTCCACCCAATGCTGAGTTTCCTTCTCTCATACCCTCCTTCCCTACCCTAACCAAGTTCCTTGGCAATGCAGAAAGCATCCCTCACCATCCTAGAGGCCAGGCAGGAGCCCTTCTATACCCACCCAGAATGAGACACCCAGCAGATTTCCAGCCTTCCACTGCTCTCCTCCACCTCAACTCCATGCTTAACCAAAGAAACTGTACTCCGAGGAGTCTCTTCTGAATAAAGCAATTAGCAAATCATGTATATGTGTGTGTGTGTGCATTGCCCTATGCACTGTGAGTGTGAGAACAAACAGGGGTAGGGGTTAAAAATACAGGCTCTGAGCCCAGTGTAGTGGTGTGTGCCATTGTCGCAGCTGCTCGGGAGGCTGAGGCTGAAGTGCAAGGATTGCTTGAGCTCAGAAGTTCAAGGCCAGCCTGGGCGACACAGGGAGACCTTGTCTTTATAAAAATAAAACAAAACAAACGAAAAAAATAGGCTCTGGAATCGGACAGGCTGTGTCAAATCCCCACTCCCCCATCTCCCTAAGCCTAAGTTCTTTCATCTGGATGGAGATAACACTGGTGCCTCCTGCAAGGGCGTGTTTGAGAATTAGAATGATGACAAATGAAAAAAGCCTTGGGTCTGACATGTCTACAACTGCCATGACTATTACGAGGAAACCCAGACATCTCCCTCCCCTTCCCTAGGCAATAGCAGCTCCTACTGGCCTGCCGGGAGAAAGCAGGAAGGCTGGTCTTAATCTGAGAAGCTGTAGTCCACATCTTCCACCTGGAATGCTCTTCTCCTGTGTTGCCTAGTCTAGTAAGGAGGAAAAGCGGGGTGATATAATGCTGGCCACCAGCTGGACCCTGGGGGTGCTATCCCGTCACCAAGGTTGGTTTCCCAGGTGCGCAACCCCTACAGTCCCACGGCGTCCTGTGTTTGGAAGGGTGCCACGCCTGGTTTAATGCTCTGCTGTGGCTATCTGAAAAGTCTTACTAATCTTTAATCAAGAGTTCCTTCCCACACTTCATTTTGCACTGGGCTGCCCAAATTTATTTATTTTTATTATTTTTTCATAGCGATGGGGTCTCACTATGTTGGCCAGGCAGATCTCAAACTCCTGGCCTCATGCAATGCTCTTGCCTTGGCCTCCCAAAGTGTTAAGATTACAGGCATGAGCCAGCGCACCCAACCCGGTCACACACATTATGTAGCGGGTCCTACCCTTACTCGGATGCTACTTCCCCTCCTGCTGTTCAGGGGTCCGCTGGGAAATTGCCACCTGGACCAGCTCCAGCCCTGCCTGTTTCTCTAATAACACCCATCTGGGCTACTGGGTGTGGATCGCTTCACAAAGGCACCCTGCACAGGGGACACAGGTGGGAGCTGAGTTTCCCACAGGAGAAAGCCCCTGCACAGCCCAGCAAGCTCTGCATTCCCCCAGAGGAGGTACCTTCCCATAATCTGTCTTCCCAGAAGCAGCACCTTTTCTGATTCTGCACCAAATGTTTCATTTGCTGGAGGCGGCCCTGGTCATGTTCACTTTCACGCATAGCAAGAGAAACGCACATTAAAATTCCACTGAGATGCCATTTTTATCTATTACAATGAATAAAAATCCAGAAGTGTGACAACTTGATCTACTAGCAAGGCTGCTTGGGGAAATGGGCACTTTCATAGGTAGCTGGTAGGAGGGCAGAACGCCCACAGACGGCAAGTTGGCAATATCTATCAAAATTACAAACACATATATCCTTTCAGTCACTGACTCTACTTGGAAATTTACCCTATGGATGCAGGCGCACACCACACACACACACACATACCCGTGCACACACACAGTGATGTATGAGCAAGTTTGTTCACTGCAGCATTGTTCTGAATTGAGATGGAAATAATCCAAGAGTATGTGTAGAGAGAACTAGTTAAATAAATCATGATACCAACTCAAAAAGAGACACAAACGCCTGTAATCCCAGCACTTTGGGAGGCCAAGGTGGGTGGATCATGAGGTCAGGAGATCGAGACCATCCTGGTTAACACGGTGAAACCCCGTCTCTACTAAATATACAAAAAAAATTAGCCGGGCACGGTGGCGGGTGCCTATTGTCCCAGGTACTCGGGAGGCTGAGGCAGGAGAATGGCGTGAACCTAGGAGGCAGAGCTTGCAGTGAGCCAAGATTGCGCCACTGCATTCCAGCCTGGGTGACAGAGTGAGACTCCGTCTCAAAAAAAAAAAAAAAAAAGAGAAGAGACCCAATACATTTATATAACGAGGGAAGCTCTCTCTGCTCCAGTGGACAAAGGTCTTCAGGATATGGTGGTAACAGAAAAGAGCAAAGAGGAGAATAGTATAAACAGTGTGCCACATTTATGTAGAAAATACATCTGTTAATATGTTCGTGTTAGTATTTCAAGTAACACTCAAAGAACATGCAAGAAATTCATCAAAATGGCTACCTTTAGGGAACAGGGCTGGCAAGAAATGAGTCCGGCACAGATGGGGTGACAGAAAGATTTTTTGATACATAACTTTTTATATTGTTTTGATTTTTAACTTTATGAATATATTTCCTATTCAAAAGAAAATTAGCATCATCAAACACACACAAACATTCCTGTGTCTAAGGCAGATACTAACTCTCAGAGACAATATGGTCTAACCCATGGATTGGCATACTGTGGCCTGTGGACCAAATCTATGCACTGCCTGTTTTTGTCTAGCAGGCAAGATAAGAATAGTTTTTATGTTTTTTAATGCTTGAAAAAAAAATCAGAAGAATCTCTCATACAAAAACAATACGTTAAAATCATATTTTAGTGGCAATAAAGTTTTCTCGTAATACAACCATGCTCTTTGGGTTGTAAACTCTCGTGTTGGCTTTCACGTAACAACAGTGGAACTGAATCATTGCACAGAGAACATAGGGTCTTTTGCAGAAAGAATTTACCAATACCCAGTATAATCCAGTGCTTCTCAAACCATTCGTGGTAATGGACCAATTTATTCTTTATTTTTTTTCCAACTCTGTCTCAAATCGAGAATTTTGTTAAATTTAAAACGTACAAAATATAAACCCAGATGTTTTATTATTGGAAGCAATAATAAAACTACTCTGTCAAATTGCTTTGAAATTTCCTAACACTCTCAGTCTCTGTATGTACCTACCCACGAAGGGGAAGCAGTTCACAAAGCAGCATCGCCCCATGAACCCCAGTTGGGAAATACTGGTTGAATTTGAATTGAGGAAAGACAATGACCTTAATAATTTTTTTTCTTTTTTGAGACAAGATCTCACTCTATCATCCAGGCTGGAGTGCAGTGGCACAATCACTCACTGCCTGGGCTCAAGTGATCTTCCCGCCTCAGTCTCCCAAGCAGCTGGGACTACAAGTGTGCGCCACCACACCCAGCTAAATTTTTTTATTTTTTATTTTTATTTTTTATGTTTTGTAGAGTTGAGGTCTCACCACGTTGTCTAAGTTGGTCTTAACCCCCTAGGCTCAAACGGCCCTCCTGCCTCAGCCTCCCAAAGTACTGGGATTACAGGTGTAAGCCACCATGTCTGGACCTTAATGATTTTAGAATTAGCGGTTTGTTTTCGTCCTTTGACTTAGAATAAGTACCATTTATTACAACATAAATAGAGTCATTTTCTTTCCGGCTACCCTCGTAGACTGACAGGGTGAGGTTGGGACCACATTACTCCTCAGTGATTGCTCTTTAGCTTCTAAACAGAGGCGGTGAAAAACTGCTTGAAATAAAGCCTTAGTCAAATGCTTGCCAGGGGCTTTCTTTTCCTCTGCCTTGATCTAGGGAAAAGAAAGATCTAGGGAAAGAGTATACATCTCTCCCTCCAGTAAAGACTTTGCATTTCTGAATATTCATCTAAGAATACTTCCAACATGGGTCTTTGCGTGCAAAATTTTGAAGGCCTTTTATTCCTGAAAGCATTTTTTTACAACCTCACACTGAATAACAATTTGGAAAGATACAATATCCTCAGTTCATTTTTTTCCATTCTTATTACCTTAAAAGCATTCCTCCATTTCTTCCAATCCCATTCCAATATTGCTAATAAGAAGTCTGATATTAATCTGACTCCTCATCTTTGATTGGATATCTGCTCTTTCCCTCTGGAAGCCTTTAAAATTTCTCTTTGTCTTTGATGTTCTTAACTTTCACTGCAATGTGTCTAGTTGACAATTTTTCTTTATCTGGCCTTTTTGTATGCTGAAGTCCTTTCACCTGTCTTTAATGATAGGAATTTTATATTCATTATTTCTTCGAACATTTCCTTCCCTCTCTTTTTCCTGTCTCTTTCTGGGACTTCTACCATCTGGAAGTTGGTGCATCTGTACTCCATATCTCTTTGGATTTTTTTAAGAGATAGAGTCTCCACCCGGCATGGTGGCTAATGCCTGTAATCCCAGCACTCTGGGAGGCTGAGGGGGGGGTGGATCACTTGAGGTCAGGAGTTCGAGACCAGCCTAACCAACATGGAGAAACCCCATCTCTACTAAAAACACAAAATTAACTGGGTGTGGTGACCCATGTCTGTAATCCCAGCTACTCGGACGGCTGAGGCAGGAGAATCGCTTGAACCTGCGAGGCAGAGTTTGCAGTGAGCTGAGATCACGCCATTGCACTCCAGCCTGGGCAACAAGAGCAAAACTCCATCTCAAAAACAAACAAACAACAACAACAACAAAGAGATAGAATCTCCCTATGTTGCCCAGGCTGGAGTGCCGCAGCTATTCACAGGTGTGATCCCACTACTGATTAGCACCGGGAGTTTTGACCTGCTCCATTTCCAACCTTGGCCAGTTCACCCCTCCTTACACCACTTGGTGGTCTCCCACTCCCGGGAAGTCATCACACTGATGCCCAGCTCATTGTGGAACACCCGATCTGCACAGCGCATTACAGACACAAGCTCCTGGGCTCAAGAAATGCTCCTGCGTCAGCCTCCCAAGTGGCTGGGACTACAGGCACACACCACTGCATCTGGTTTGAATTTTCCTTGCTATTTTCTCTATTTTCTTTGTATTCTTTTTCCCTGAGAAGACGTCTCAATCTAAGCTTCTAACTCTATCTGTGACATTCTTCAGCTAGCTGTCCCATTTCAATGATTATACTCTTCCTAAGTAACTTTTACACTTGGGATTTTTTTAAATAATGACTTGTTCTTGCCTGATATTGCTAACATCTTTCCTTATCTACATAAGTATGTTTAATATGCATATTTTAGTTTCTTGCTCATCCACTCTGGCAATTCTGTTTTAGATGGTATGTGTTGACAAGTATATTTCATCTTTCTAGTGGGTGTAGTCTGGGTGTTTCAAGATAAACTTAGGGAAGGGGAAGGGGATGAGTCCAAGGTTTGATGATTCCCATTTGCTGCCACCCCAGGCAGGTGCTCCTGCTGTCACGGTTTCATCCCTGAACATCTGGGAAGTAGTAGCCCTGGCAGGAAGCAGCACCCCAAAGCTGTTACCGGCCCTCCCTGAGATGGGGCAAGGCGGCAGGGCAGTGCAGGATGAGATGAGGGAATGAATGGCTGAGGGCACTTGAGAAGCCTGCATCCATCTGGGTCAATTTCTCACCCAAGCAGGGCTTTGGGGCAGCCCTAAAATCATCTCTAGGACTTGAGCATTTCAGCTGTTGCTCTAGGATGACGATGCAAAAGGAGAAGAAGAACAAAACTTAAACAGCTTCCTC
Organism: Macaca thibetana thibetana; assembly: GCF_024542745.1. NCBI lineage: Eukaryota > Metazoa > Chordata > Mammalia > Primates > Cercopithecidae > Macaca > Macaca thibetana. Next base: position 18,918,266 of record NC_065578.1, on the reverse strand, counting down.
CCAACCTATTCGCTGCTGGCCAAAACCCACCAATCCGCTGCTCCAGGGCACAGCCAACCCCTCTCCCCCACAACCACACCCAGCAGCCAAGATCAGATTCTAACTTCCTGCAAGACTCTGCAAAGCTTCTGCTATTCCATCTTCCAAGGTTCTCTCTCAGACATGTATTTGTTAGGATGGTTTTGGCACAGGGAGCCAGCGCCTTTGCTAATTTGCAAACTTGGCAGAAAAAAAGGGAAATGTATAGCACAATATCTGTGTACCAGTTTAAAAGCATCCACAGAGAGTCGAACAAACACTAAACATTTTTCGAGAAACCATGTATCTAAATAAACATAGGAAGAATAAATTGGTAGTGGAGATGGAAGATGAAGGACGAAATAAAATTGGTACCTTGCACAAACCAACAATAACAGTGTGCGATGAAGTGAAGCCGTGGTGCACACGGATTAAGGCTTGGTCAATTATAAATGTGCTTAGCCTTTCACTCAGCAACTCACCTCTGGAAATGTACCCTATCAATGCATGATACATGAGCAGTGTGTAAGCGAGAGCGTGAGAGTGTATCATGTCTCATGTGTGTAAGAGAGAGAGTGAGGGCTGAAACCCAGAGCTGTCTCCATCTAAGGTCTGGTCTTTCCACCTTAAGAGTCAGCTGATAGGCCAGCCAGTTGCACCTCTGGATCCTAGTTTATACCATTGGACCAGAATGAAGTACCCGTTTCTCAATGATTGCCTTTGCTTGGCTAGATGAATGGTGATCACAGATAATCCAAAAATCATTTATATTTCACTTTTGTCCTCAGTTGTAAGATGGATGTAACTGGCACATCCTGCCTAGTTACTAGGGAAATCAAGTCAGGTCCATGCTGGATGGCAGAGAGATGGTTCTTTAAGAGCAAATGTTTTCTGTAGATGATGGAATAGGAGACTAACCAAGTCAGTGAATGAGTGAATGGAAGGCTAGAAACCAAGCCTGGTTCACTGTTAGCCCCAGGACTGGCCTAGGGCACAGCAAGATGCTGAAGTTGTGAAGTTAAAAGAATCTGGGCCCGGCACGGTGGTTCACACCTGTAATCCCAGCACTTTGGGAGGCCAAGGCTGGTAGATCACGAGGTCAGGAGTTCAATACTAGCCTGGCCAATATGGTGAAACCCCATCTCTTACTAAAAATACAAAAAGTAAGCCGGGCGTAGTGGCTCACGCCTGTAATTCCAGCACTTTGGGAGGCTGAGGTGGGCAGATCACAAGGTAAGGAGATCGAGACCATCCTGGTTAGCACGGTGAAACCTCATCCCTACTAAAAAAAAGTACAAAAGCATTAGCCCGGCGTGGTGGTGGGCACCTGTAGTCCCAGCTACTCGGGAGGCTGAGGCAGGAGAATGGCGTGAACCCGGGAGGCAGAGCTAGCAGTAAGTCAAGATTGCGCCACTGCACTCCAGCTCTGGGCAACAGAGCAAGACTACGTCTCAAAAAAAAAAAAATTAGCTGGGCGTGGTGGTGCATACCTGTAGTCCCAGCTGCTCGGAAGGCTGAGGCAGAAGAATCACTCGAACCCGGGAGATGGAGGTTGCAATGAGCCAAGATCATGCCACTGCCCTCCAGCCTGGGCAACAGAATGAGACTCGGTCTCCAAAAAAAAAAAAAAAAAGAATCTGATAGGCACATCCTACACCCTACAGAGGTTATCCTATGAGCCTTCCACTGTGCCTGGTTCCCACACCACTACCTGGGCCCTCTTCCATCCTGTGATAACATGTGCCCTCACTTCACCCTAGAGAGAAGTGCAAGGCCGAGGGATCACAGAGCCCTCTTCAACATCTCATCCAGATGGCCTGAAGGACTTGACTGTAGAAGGGAAGGGAAGGAGCTGCAGTCCCTGCCGCTACAGCTGCCTCCACGGTCTTAACTAAAACTCATTATCCCCTTCTCCCCACTCATTTCAGATGTCCCTCCCCCTCCATCAGCACTACAGCTTATTTCTTGCTCCTATAGCAAATGTCACCTTCACTCCACAGGATAAACCTAGGCAGGCAACCCAGAAAGGTTCTGGAAGCGATTCAGGGTCACTTGAGCAAGAAATTCCGGAGTCACAGACACTCAGATCATGGTTTAGAAGGGAGACCAAGGGCTTCAGCAGGCGCATCCCTTGGCCTAGGAGTCCTCACACTAGGGAAGAGGTCCTAGTTCCCAGGTCCAAGGATGGTGCTGCTCCTTGTCTTAGCTCAAGAATGGATTCCCGGAAAAAGGCTAGGTCTTGAGAAAACATGACCTTTTCTCTAGTCACTTTCCACAAGCACATCTTTAGTTTGATTTCCAACTCTTTTATTTGGCCAGCGAGGCACTGAGGCTGTTACTGGTCTCTGAAGACCTTGGAAACCAAAATCCGGACCATCTGAGCTCCCCGAATGCGGATCAAACCCAGCCCAGGGGACTTTTCAAGGGCAAAGCTACAGATGAATTCCATTCCCTGGAGGGAATAAATTACCTCAACCACTTTATGCAGCATAGAGTGACGAAAGAACCAGCTGGCCAACCGAGGGATGTTCCCACTCCTCACGTGGGCCGCGACCTGGGAGTAACTTTCATCCAAATGAGAGCATGGTGGAGAAAGGCACTCCCCAGCCAGGACGGGACAACACGATGACAACAGCAGCAAAAGCATGCGTCGACTACTCCCACTTACTGAAAAATGGACACTGATTTCATGGCAGGTCGTGGGCCAAGTACTTTAAATGTATCTTCTCGTGCAATCCTCTTAATAGTCCAATAATAATATCGCTATTCATATCTTCCATTCATTCATTCCACAGGACATCTTTTGAGTACATGCAACATGTCTGGCACAGAACCAGGCACTAAGAACACCACCAAACCCAGAGAGGCAAGGCCCCTCCCTCTTGGCACTTACAAGGCACTGACAGGAACAGATGCAGTCAATAAGCAAATTTCAAGAGAGAAAAGAGACAGTAATAAGTAATATAAAGAGAATCAAAACAGCAGAATAGGAGAGGGCAGGGGAAGCCAAGGCTTGTGTTTCAGATCAGGAAAGATTCTGCAGAGATGGGAAAAGGCACTGGAAGCAAGATCACCCATTATATGAAGGAGTCAGCCCTAAGATAATCAAGGAGAAAATCAATCCAGGCAGGGGGAACAGCTAAGGCAAGGATACAGAGGCAGGTCTGAGCGTGACATATTTGAGGACAAAAAGTAGAAAATTGTGCTGCAGAACAGAAACAAGAAACCAAAAGAAGGTGCAGTTAGCAGGCAGGAGAGTGCAGAAAACGAGGAAATCTAGGATATTTAATGTGGCTTATGTGTGAGATCGCTTCTCAGGCAGATTACAAAAAGATAAAACAAAAAACCAATTCTAGGAGTCTGGAATAAAATATGTAAATATATGCACAGCTAGCTGGAAGCTTTGGGAAAGAGAAACAAAAGGAAGAGAAGGAGGAGGAGGAAACAGGTGCCTCTGGATCAAACCATACCTGAAAGCCTCTGGTCATTTCCATTACACGTCAATAAATTTATTTTATTATTTACACCAATTTGAGTCAGGTCTTCTGTTGCTTAATATTAAAAGTGTCCAGGCTGGGCATGGTGGCTCACTCATGTAATTCCAGCATTTTGGGAGGCTTAGGTGGGTGGATCACCTGAGGTCAGGGGTTCAAGACCAGCCTGGCCAACATGGTGAAACCCTGTCTCTACTAAAAATACAAAAATTAGCCAGGCATGGTGGTGCAGGCCTGCAATCCCAACTACTTGGGAGGCTGAGGCAGGAGAATCACTTGAACCCGGGAGGTGGAAGTTGCAGTAAGCTGAGATCACGCCATTGCACTCAAAGCCTGGGCAACAAGAGCGAAAATCCATCTCAAATAAAATAATAATAATAAATAAATAAAATAAAAGTGTCCAAATTGATCTGTATACATTTTTACATTTAATATTTTTCAACCTCCCTGATGAAGTAGCTATTATTAACTTCCTTGTATAGATGAGAAAACAGAGGTTAGGAAAGATCAAATAATTAACACAAACTCTTACCTAGTTAATGGTAGTTGGGGCTTTACCCCAGAGCTCCAAAGACTAGCACCTAATTCCAGTGCTACACTACCTCTGTGAAACCCTGAAATCTCAGAATCTTTCCACACCCTACTATCCACGTGTATGAACAGAAGACAGAGCCAGGAAGTCCCCTACCAGCTAGGAAGAGAGAAGCCAGGCGTGGTGGCTCATGCCTGTAATCCCAGGACTTTGGGAGGCCAAGGCAGGCAGACCACAAGGTCAGGAGTTCGAGACCAACCTGGTCAATGTGGTGGAAACCCTGTCTCTACTAAAAGTACAAAAATTAGCCAGGTGTGTTGGTGGGCACCTGTAGTCCCAGCTACTCTGGAGGCTGAGGCAGGAGAAATCACTTGAACCAGGAGGTGGAGGTTTCAGTGAGCCGAGATCGTGCCAGCACACTCCGGCCTGGGCAACACAGCGAGACTCCATCTCAAAAAAAAAAAAGAAAAGAAAAAAAGGAAGAGAGAAGAAAACTTCACTCCCATGGGCTTGAACTTTCAATTTGCAAAAATTTCCGACACATACAAAGTAACAAAATCACATTGTGAACTCTCCTGTGTCCATCAACCAGCTTCAACACTCATCAAGATTCTGCCTTCTTTTATCATTTACACCTCCAACCACTCTGCGCCTCCAATCAGTCACCATCATCATCAACATCGCCTTTAGTTCTTTCTTAAAGGTAAAATATATATAGGTTGAAAAGCATAAATCACAGCTGAACATGTTTGACAAATGGATACGCCCACATCCCATCGCGAGAACATTTCCGTCTCCCAGAAAATTCCCTCACATCCCTTCCCTGTCAAGCCCGTCTCTGGATGAATTAGTCGGCTTGCACTACCATAACAAAGTCCCGCAGACTGGGGGGTTTAAACGATAGCGATTTATTTTCTCACGATCCTGGAAACTAGATATCTCAGATCAAGCCATTGACAGGTTGGTCTCTTCTGAGATCTCTCTCCTTGGCATATAGATGCTGTCTTACCCTGTGTCTTCACATGGCCTTCTCTCTCAGGTGTCCGTGCCCTAACCTCCTCTTGTTTTAAGGACACCAATCATACTGCATCAGGACCCACCCTAATGACCTCACTTTAACCTAAACACCCCCTTCAACGGCCGGTCTCCAAACACAGTCACGTTATGAAGTACTGGAAGTTAGGACTTCAACATATGGATTTTGGGGAATCACAATTCAGCTCATAACATGCAGAAACTACCATTGTGATTATTTTCACCTTAGTTGCCTGTTTTAGAACTCTCTATCAATTGAATCATATATTATGTGCACTTTTTAGTTTTTGACAAGGTCCCGCTCTGTTGCCCAGGTTAGAGTGTAGTGGCATGATCTCCACCTCCCATATGTGTACTGTTTTACATCTGGCCTCTTCCATTCAGTATAATGATGATGAGATCCATTCATGGTGTTGCGAATGTCCGTAATCTGTTCTTCCTTATTGCTGAGTAGCTTTCCATAGCATGCACATGTTACAATTTGTTTATCCATTCTCCTGGTAATGGACATTTTTGCTATTTTCAGTATTGGGATATTTTGAATAAAACTGCTATGACCATTTCTTATACAAGTATCTGTGTGAACATTAAGTTCTCATTTCTCCTGAATAAATACCTAGGACTGGAAATGTTTACTGAATGGATAAGGGTATGTTTAATGTTACAGAGTCAGGTCAAACTTCTTTCCAAAGTGCTTGTCCCATTTTACGTTCCCACCAGCAAGGTGTGAGAGTTCCAGTTGCTCCACCATCTGTGCTTAACCTTTGAATTCACAGTGACCCATCCACCGGGACGGGGAGGGGGGGAAAGGCTCAATCAGTATCCTCAAGTCCAACCAATCCACAGTAACTCTTTCTGTGACAACCTTGGACAGCACCACTCAGCTCTCCCTTCAAATGAGAACCTGTTCAGGGAGTGTACTTAGTGAACAGCCCCAAGCCCATGCTGCTTTGGAATCTGCCACAGTATTCATGACAAAGCCATGTTCTCCAGTGCCATTCCCATGATGGTGATGACAGGGGACTAGAGCCAGGCAATTGTTTCCCAATAGAGGATTCCTCTAATGGGCACTGTTCACATGAGAACTCCCCATCAGATTGCTGAGACATTCTCAGAGCTGTGCCACAGCTTGAGCCTCTTTCTACTCAATCCTCCTTCCTTTCCTCTCTCCCTTCAGAGGTGTCAAACCTGCTTCCTGATCTGAGCACTCTCTCTCCCTACTCCTCTCCTGCGTCCTTTATCTTTTAGAGTTGCTTCCCCCCATACATCTCCTGCACTTCCAACTGCATCTTGGCATCTGCTTCCAGAGGATCCGAACTCACACATCATCTCTCAGGGGAAAGCAAGTAGATGAGTGGAGAAAGAAGGAAAACCTTTAAGCTCCCTACAAAGAAACTTATAGATTTCCACTTTTCACCTTTCCTTTAGCTAACCAAGAAATAAAACACTGAAATAAGTAGATTACTCGGGACTGCGACAGCTGCCAAGACTGAAACAAACAGGATGATGCCGGAAAGGGTAAAGGGAGGAGCTGCTCTAACTTGGGTGCCATGGAAGGGCTCCCTGGAGAGGTGACATTTCAGCTGGAAACTGAGAGAAGAGAAGAAAGCCACTGTGAAAGAACCTTTTAGGCATTGAGATTGGAACAGACTCATCTCATTCCAGGAGCAGCAAGAAGGCCAGAGTGGCTGGAGTGAAGCGGGCAACAAGGAGCCCTCTTCCTGGCTGTCTTGCTCCCCACTGGATCCTGAAACCCCAGAACAGAGCAAGCCATGCAGTAGGTTCTTGAATCACTATCTGTGAGATAACTAAGTGAATAAGTGAATGAACATGCCCCTTACCCAGAAATGCCTGCACTCAACACACCTATCACACATTCCCATGCCCTCACACAATTAGCAATGGAGTTGGTTTATTTCAAAGGCAAGTGCAACACGACTAACGGAATGGACCTAGAAGCAGAAGGAGGACTGAGACCCCATCCAGAGAGTCTCACACACCCCAGCCACCACCGAGGAACCAAGGCCCTGGGAGAGGGAATAGGGGTTCAGCCTGGCTTTGGCCATTCTGTTCTTCGGTGTGACCACATCCTACTCTTGCATGGAGAGGATGGGGACAGAAAAGGATTATGGTGCACCTGGAGGAAAGAAAGACTCTGTCTCAGACAAGGCAAGAGAGAAGAGGGGGCGCTCAGCACTGGGAACAAGCTTTTCACATAAGAAGCTGGGGTAGTTGCACATGGTTTTATTGTAGGTGCCAAGGTTGTCAAAGGAACAGTGGGCGGCCTCTGTCACAATCGCAGGCTGCCTCCTGCCAGAAGTCACCTCCGTCTGAAATCACAGGAAACAGATATGGGGTGGGGGAGGTGGGGAGGGAAAGACACTGGTCAGTTTCTATTGCTGGACACCATGAGGAGGGACAGAGGACAAAGGAAACTCACCCCTCACCTCTTAGGCTTCTAGACCCGTGGATACACCCAGTACCTCCCTCAGGACTTCTAACCAAGTGAGGGCAACACAGTACCTGGCTTCAGGGAGCTCTCATTTTGATGAGGGAGACCCAGCCTCTGCCCTCCAGGAACTCTCAGTCCACTGGAGGAGACATGGTCTTTCACCAGGAATCTCCAAGCCTGATGGTGGAGACACAACTGCAACTTTTGGGGAGCTCCCAGTCCAATGGAAGGCATCTGCTGCTCTGAAGGAGCTCTTGATCTAATAGGAGAAGACACACTCCACGCCCTAAGGGAACACTGCCGCTGAACTAGGGGAGCCTCACTCTGATGGAGGAGGTCCTGGAAGTCAGGGAGCAGACCCGCAAGGCTTAGCTCAGAGCTTCATCCTAGACTCTGCATCATCAGTCTCAGACTGAGCAGCTCCTCCAGCAAGCCCCCAGTGTCTCTCTTCTCCCCTTCACTATCAAACTCTCTAAAAACAAATTATCTGCATTCACTGCCTCTCCTTCCTCAGCTTCCCATCTCCCCTGATTCACAGCAGTCTGGCTTCGTCCTCACCACTCCATGAAATGTGCACTCCCCCAGGTTTCTACTGGGCCCAGGTCTCTCCCTCCTTATCACGGATCACGCTGCTATTTCTCACATTAGTAACCACCTCTGGCTGCTCTAACCCCTCTACCTGCTGATGCCCATGACACGGCTCTCTCCAGTTCCACTCTCACCCTCCTGATTGTTCCTTCTCTGCTGCTTTCTGGGCGCTTAAACGTCACCAAATGGGTCATTTCTTTCCATTCTCATCGGATGACTCTCCGATCCAGGGTCCCAGCACAGCCCCTCCCAAGAGCTGCAGGTGCATACACCAGATGTCACTGGACATCTCCCCAGGGGTCCCACAAGTCCCTTATAGTCAACATGGGCCAACCTGAGCTCATCCAGTCCACACAGCCCCATCTAAGACCTTTTCCCAGGGTCCTTAGCTCATCTGGAGGTGCACCCATCTCCACCCAATCTCCACCCAACTGCCCAAGCTGAGAACATATTCATCACCTTAACAACCGCTCTCCTTCCCCTCCCCATCCAAGCACAGGTGCGTCTGATTCCCCTGCTGCATATCCATCAGGGCTCCGCCCCCTTCCATTCCCACCGCTGTCATCATCGCTCTGATTCTGTCCACTGCACCCCTGGGTCTCCACACTAGCTTCTCCACCATCTCTCACCTTCCCTCATCCATCCTCCACCTACTCCCAGGTCGTCCCTTGCTTAAATCCCTCCGGAGACTCCCCAGTACCCCCAGGATGAGAGCCAAGCCTCTTCCTGGGACCTCCAAGACTTGGCCTCTTCTTCAGCCACAGCCCTGTCTGTGCACCCTCTGCTGTCCACTCACGGACGCTTTGCTGGCCATCTCAGGCCCTCCACATAGCTGTAAGGATGCTGAGGCCCTCACCCCCAGTACAGCCTCCTTAGAGTGGGAGTGGCCACATGTGGCCAATTGCAGCGGCAGGGGCGGACTCCTACTCTCAGCAGGCTGAGACCCAGGTAGCTTGAAGTACACTGCTGCTGCCTGCTCCAAACCCCAGACCATCCTCCAGAGAACCAGGCAGACAAGCACCACCGGGGACCAGACCCGGACTCTCACTGCCACCCTGTCCAGGCACTCCCACAGCTCGGCTGAGCCTCCACCACACACACAGGCTCACCCATCCTCCACTACCTCCTGGAAGACTAGGGAGAATCTGCCTGGTTCCTACCACTCACGGACAAGAAAGTAGCTTCTGGATTAATGAGAGGCCTGGGCATTTACCCCCCACCTCCCCAAAACCACTACCTTTAAATAATAGGAAGGGCATTATAATGGATAGGGAGTCAAGATCCGCGGGTTCTTGTCTTCTGCTGCAAAGCAGCTCTAGAGTCTTGAGGCAGTCACTTTCCTTTTCTACACCTCAGTTTCCCCATACATAAAATGGGTGGACTGGGCACCAAGCCATTCTCCCTGCTGTGGTCTCCCCTGCCTGCTCCTCCTGCTCCTTCTAGCTGAAGATCTTCACTCTGCCTGGAAGCCCAAGACCCTGAAAACTAGAACACAGCTCGCGTGCATCATCTTCCCCACCATTCATTCACTTCCTGTGGCCCCAGCTCCCCAAATTCCCTCTGAGAGCCATCGCCCCTCCCTCCAACTGCTTCAGTGGAGTTCCGCTGGGGGGGGGGGTGGTAGGAGTCTGTCCCCCAGGCCTGAGGTAATTGGCTGATCCATTCCCCTGGCTCCTGTGATTGGCTCAGGAGTGACCACATGAGCCAGTATGGACCAATGACTGTCAGACCTGGGCTTTTGTTCTGAGGGAGCGGAGGGACCAGGGGCTCCACCCTCCTGCCATAGCCATCTTGCCACCTCTCTAAGAAGCAACAGCAGGAGGCGGTGCTGAAAATGGAGACTGACGGGGGTGTTTTTTTGGGCTACTTAAGCTTGTCTAGGCCCTTTTATGACCTAAGGCAGCCCTAGTGGGTTTGTTGTCATTTGGGATTGAAAGAACCCTAACTCATACAGGCTTTTGATGGAACCTCACAAAATGATGGAGACTCAGGGACCCCTCAGACCTGCCACTGTCGTGTGGGTCTCTCCTGCCTCCACTCAAGAGAGAGCGAGCTTTGTCCTCTTGATATGACTCTGAAGAGTGGAGGAACACCAGGTTCTTCCTCTCCAGTCAAATTGGAAAAAGCAACATGGACACACGTGGGGTTGTGTTTTTTTTTTCTTTTTTTTTAGACGGTGTCTAGCTGTGTCGCCCAGGCTGAAGTGCAGTGGTGTGATCTCGGCTGACTGAAAGCCCTGCCTCTTGGGTTCACACCATTCTCCTGTCTCAGCCTCCCAAGTAGCTGAGACTACAGGCACTGGCCACCACAAGGCTAATTTTTTGTATTTTTAGTAGAGACAGGTTTTCACGTGTTAGCCAGGATGGTCCCTATCTCCTGACCTCGTGATCTGCCCGCGTCCGCCTCCCAAAGCGCTGGGATTACAGGCGTAATTACCCACCAGGCCCTAGTGGAGTTATTTTAAGGAGCAGAGAGTTTAATAGGCAAGAAAGAAGAGGGAAGAAAGAAGCAGCTCCCCTGTACAGAGACGGGGTGGGGGGGAGGGGGGAGCTCCAAAACCTAGAGGGGAACCCCAACCAGCCAGTTATATATAGAGGCTGGAGGAGGTGGTGTCTGATTTCCATAGGGCTCGTTTGCATAGAGATTGGTTTGACCAGGCAGGTCATTCACGTCATGCACGTAGCCCACGAAAAAACTGGCCCTCTCACCCTAGCCTTTTAATATGCAAATGCAGTGTACCATGATGTTTTACACATGCAGGGAGGGATATGTGGGTGCCGCCATGTTGCCAGGCAAGTGTGGGGCAAGGGCAAGAAGGCGGCGGCTGGAATCACCATGTTTGGGTGGACCAAGTTTCTAATGGCCTGCATTTGCATATCAAAAGTTGCCAACTGGGCTCTAAGAGCAGGGGCCTTACAAGAAAGGTTTCTGGAGGTGCTTTAGAAAACGAAAACTTCCCAAGGATCATTTTTTCTTTCAATCTGCCTAAAATAATTTCTTAGGAACTCCTACAACACCCTGGAACTGTGCTTTTGGGATTGTGGCCTTTTTGTTGTCATGCCTTTGTGTCTCTCTGAGGAAAGAGAGAGACCCTTTCATATTGTTTTATATTGTTTTATACTCAGTGCCTGTTTTAAGAAAAAAAAAAAAACAAGTAAAACCAAAGACAGGCAGCCCGGCGCCAAGCCCGGAACCAGGCCTTGTCTGCCTGGCCTAAACCCAGCAGTTAAAAATCAACCCATGACGTAGAAACTGATGTTATTCATAGATCCCAGACATTGTATAGAAGAATACCGTGAAACTCCCTGCCCTGTTCTGTTTCTCTCTGACCACCAGTGCATGCAGCCCCTGTCACATAACCCCCTGCTTGTGAAAGGAATGAGGCACATCCCCCATATATCTCCCAACTTCCTGAGCCCAGCACAAACACATTCCTCCATATTTCTTTCAAACTTCAGAAAAACATCACCTGAGAGATCTCCGATAAGGAATGCTAAATGTAGAATGTTAACCAATTGTAATGCTGTAACCGAGAGGATTACCTTGTTCCCTATAACTTTACATATCCTGTTTACATCGGGCTATAAAAAGCAAGCACTCGCATTGTTCGAGGCCCTCCTGTATGCTGTGGAATGGAGGGACCAAGTTCGAACTTGTAGTAAAGATCCTTGCCGGCCGGGCGCGGTGGCTCAAGCCTGTAGTCCCAGCACTTTGGGAGGCCGAGACGGGCGGATCACGAGGTCAGGAGATCAAGACCATCCTGGCTAACACAATGAAACCCCGTGTCCACTAAAAATACAAAAAAATTAGCCGGGCGTGGTGGCAGCGCCTGTAGTCCCAGCTACTCGGGAGGCTGAGGCAGGAGAATGGCAGGAACCTGGGAGGCGGAGCTTGCAGTGAGCCGAGATCGCGCCACTGCACTCCAGCCTGGGCGACAGAGCGAGACTCCGCCTCAAAAAAAAAAAAAAAAAAAAAAAAGATCCTTGCCGCTTGGCTTTGACTCTGGACTCTGGTGGTCTTCTTTGGGGAACAAACGGTCTGGGCATAACACTTGCTCAAATCAATCACTGTAGCAGGACGAGCAGCAGACAAAACTCCTCAGACACCGAGTTACAGAAGGAAGGGGTTTATTCGGCCAGGGACATCGGCAAGACTTCAGTCTCAAGAGCCGAGCTCCCCGAGTGAGCAATTCCTGTCCCTTTTAAGGGCTCACAACTCTAAGGGGGTGCACGTGAGAGGGTTGTGATTGATTGAGCAAGCAGGGGGTACGTGACTGGGGGCTGCACGCACCGGTAATTGGATCCAAACAAAACAAGATAGGGATTTTCACAGTGTATTCCTATACAATGTCTGTAATCTATAGATAACACAACCAGTTAGGTCAGGGGTCGATCTTTAACTACCAGGCCCAGGGTGCAGCGCCGGGCTGTCTGCCTGTGGATTTCATTTCTGCCTTTTAGTTTTGACTTCTTCTTTCTTTGGAGGCAGAAATTGGGCATAAGACAATATGAGGGGTGGTCTCCTCCCTTATCATGATGCTTTCATGTGAAATCTTTAGTGTTGTGAGCCCTTAAAAGGGACAGAAATTGTGCACTCGGGGGGCTCGGATTTTAAGGCAGTAGCTTGCCGATGCTCCCAGCTGAATAAAGCCCTTCCTTCTACAACTAGGTGTCTGAGAGGTTTTGTCTGTGGCTCATCTTGCTACATTTCTTGGTTCCCTCACCGGGAAGTGAGGTAACTTAAGGACAGCCACTAAGGCAGCCTCTTAGGCGGCTTAGGCCTGCACTGTGGAGCATCCCTGTGGGGGACTCCGGCCAGCCTGAGTGGCGCGATACAAAGAGCACTCCCGGATAGGCAATTGTCCTCGTGGAACGCCTCACCACAGCAGCGCGTAGAAGGCCCCCGCAGAGGATTAACACAGTGGCTGAACACTGGGAAGGAACTGGCACTTGGAGTCCGGACATCTGAAACTTGGTAAGACTGGTCTTTGGAACTTGCTCCACTCCATCTGAGTGGAAGCGTGGCCTGATCACTCACAGTGTGCTTGTATTGTTGGCACTTTTGTTCTGGTTTTGACTTGACTTGATTTGGTAAGACTAGTCTTTGGAACTTGCCCCACTCCATCTGAGTGCAAGCGTGGCCTATCACCCACGGTGTGCCTGGATTGGCACTTTTGTTCTGGTTTTGTCTTGACTTAAATTGCTGGATGATTTGGATTTGACTTGGCTTAAATCTCTTCGTACTTGGATTTTGAATTTTAGGTTATTCTGATTTTGGTTTGGTATAAACGATAAAAGTGTGTGTGTGCCCTCTTTACCCGTTCTTTGTTTTGTGGTGAGTGTGTGTAGTGAGAGAGTGGTAGTTTGTCTTGGGAAAACATGGGTCAGGTGCAAAGTAAGCCCACCTCACTAAAAACTATGTTGAAAAATTTTAAGAAAGGAAAACCGGGGGGGAAGCAGAATTTATATAAAAAGAATGTTATATGGTAAATTCTTGTCCTGAAATAAATTAACTGGTTTATTTTTTTTTAAAAATGTTTGTAGTAAGTCAGAAAGTTGAGACATTTCAAAAAATTGTCTGCAAAAGTCATAAAAGAAAAAAGTTATAAAAAAATTGTATGTAAAAAATGTTATATAATTTAAAAGTAATAAGGCCTCCTGAGTACTATTGAAAAAACAGTTTATATGCAAGGTGTATAAAAAAGTATAATATACCTTTAGTAAAAAGATTATAAACAGGCATAAGAATGTGGATTTTTACCTATATTAAAAGGTCAAAAAATTATTGTTTTGAAAGTTTAGGCAAGTTTTAAAACGTTAATTGTAAAGAAAATTCTGCGTGTAAGCATAATAGCTTAAGTTAAAAAGGTATCATCCAGTTTTTCTGTGTACTGGACATTAAAGTAAAAATGCAACAGGTTTTTCTTAAAACATCAACCTGCTCTTTAACAAAAATTATAAAAGGTTAAAAAGAATCTATAAACTCTTACCTTATGGTCAAACATGAAAAATTGGATAAATATGTCTACAAGGTTTTATTAAAATTAATAACACACTAATATGAAGGTAAAATTTAGCTTATCTGGTATAAAAATCATACAAAAAGCATTATTAAATATAAAATGGTGTTTAGCCTTTTTTTTTTGGTCTAAAAACTAATAAAAATAGGTGCTAAAGAAAACATTCATTTTACTAGAGGATCATAGAAGTTAAAGACTTAAAACAAACTTTGGCAATTAAGACTGCATACCAAGATGCAAATGCCTGGTTGAAATGGATCAAATATTCAATCTGCATGTTAAACAAAAGCAATTATTATGCTTGTGCACATGGCAGGCCAGAGGCCCTGATTGTCCCCCTTCCACTAAGGTGGTCCTCCAGTCGACCAGGCGTGGGCTGCATGGTAGCTCTTTTCCAGGATTCTACAGCCTGGAGTAATAAGTCATGCCAAGTTCTTTCTGCTATCTCCCAAAGTCCCTGTGGGTCAGCCCCCAAGGGCCATCCAGCTTCCATCTCCTACCACTAAGTTCACTTTGTGTCTCTCACGGCAAGGAGGAGACTTAGTATCCCTTGGATACCTGAAGAGATGCAGTGAGCTTAAGAATTTTCAAGAGCTTATCAATCAGTCAGCCCTTGTTCATCCCTGAGCAGATGTGTGGTGGTATTGTAGTGGACCTTTACTGGGCACTCTGCCAAATAACTAGAGTGGCATTTGTGCTTTAGTCCATTTGGCTATCCCTTTCACCCTGGCATTTCATGAATCAAATAATAATAATAATAATAAGACATCATAAAGTGAGAGAAGCCCCTTATAGGTCTTTCAACTCTCACATCTATTTAGATGCAATTGGAGCCCCACAAGAAATACCAGATCAATTTAAAGCTTGAAATCAAATAGTTACAGGATTTAAATCAATATTTTGGTAGATGACAGTCAATAAAAATGTAGATTAGATAAACTACATCTATTACAACCAACAGCAATGAGCTTTTCATGAGTTAAAAAGAAAAACTCATGTCGGCCCCAGCCCTGGGGCTATCTGACCTGACAAAACTCTTTACACTCTATATGTCAAAAAAAAAAAAAGGCAGTTGGAGTTTTAACTCAGACCGTGGGGTCCTGGCCAAGGCCAGTGGCCTATCTCTCAAAACAACTAGATGGGGTTTCCAAGGGCTGGCTCCCATGTCCAAGGGCCCTGGCAGCAACGTCCCTGTTAGCACAAGAAGCAGATAAGCTAACTCTTAGGCAAAATCTGAACATAAAGTCCCCCCATGCTGTGCTGATTTTAATAAATACCAAAGGGGCCGGGCACGGTGGCTCAAGCCTGTAATCCCAGCACTTTGGGAGGCCGAGGCGGGTGGATCACGAGGTCAGGAGATCGAGACCATCCTGGCTGACACGGTGAAACCCCGTCTCTACTAAAAAATACAAAAAACTAGCCAGGCGAGGTGGCAGGCGCCTGTAGTCCCAGCTACTGGGGAGGCTGAGGCAGGAGAATTGCGTGAACCTGGGAGGCGGAGCCTGCAGTGAGCTGAGATCCGGCCACTGCACTCCAGCCTGGGCGGCAGAGCGAGACTCCGTCTCAAAAAAAAAAAAAAAAAAAAAAAAAAAAAAAAAAAAAAAAAAAAACCAAAGGACACCATTAGCTAATAAATGCTAGACTAACTAGACACCAAAGCTTGCTCTGTGAAAATCCCCACATAACCATTGAAGTTTGCAACACCCTAAACCCCGCCATCTTGCTCCTGGTATCAGAGAGCCCAATTAAATGTAACTGTGTAAAAGTATTGGACTCAGTTTATTCTAGTGGGCACAACCTCCGAGACCATCCTTAAACATCAGTAGACTGGGAGCTGTACGTGGATGGGAGCAGCTTCACTAACTCCTGCAAAATGACTCTGAAAAAGACGACAAGCCCTGCTCCAGTCACACCCAGAAGCTGACTGGTCCACGCACAGCCAAAGCATAAGGAAACTCATCATGGGACTCATTTTCCTTAAAATTTGGACTTGTACAGTAAGGACTTCAACTGACCTTCCTCAGACTGAGGACTGTTCCCAGTATATACATCAAGTCACTGTTGTAGGGCAAAATATTGCTACAGTCCTATTATTTTATGGTTATTATAAGTGTACCAGGACTCTAAAAGAAACTTGTTTGTATAATGCTATTCTTTTTTTTTTTTTTTTTTTTTTTGAGACGGAGTCTCACTCTGTCGCCCGGGCTGGAGTGCAGTGGCCAGATCTCAGCTCACTGCAAGCTCCGCCTCCCAGGTTTACGTCATTCTCCTGCCTCAGCCTCCCGAGTAGCTGGGACTACAGGCGCCTGCCACCTCGCCCGGCTAGTTTTTTGTATTTTTTTAGTAGAGACGGGGTTTCACTGTGTTAGCCAGGATGGTCTCGATCTCCTGACCTCGTGATCCGCCCGTCTCGGCCTCCCAAAGTGCTGGGATTACAGGCTTGAGCCACCGCGCCCGGCCTGTATAATGCTATTCTATCCAAGGTATGTAGCCCAGAAAATAACCAGCCTGATGCGTGTTATGACCCATTTTAAGCCTCCCATGATAACAGTTTTTAAAATAAAATTAAGGACTGGTCCTTTTCTAAGCGACACAAGTAAAGTAATAGCTAAAACAAAAGAAAGAGGGGTCCCCAAAAATGTAACCTTAAAATTTGACACCTGTGCCGCTATTAATAGTAAGCAGCATGGGATGGGATGCGGTTCTCTAGATTGAGAAAAAAGTTACACAGCAAAAAATAAGTATATCTGTCAAGAATCAAATTTATGGCCGGGCGCGGTGGCTCACGCCTGTAATCCCAGCACTTTGGGAGGCCGAGGCGGGCGGATCACAAGGTCAGGAGATCGAGACCATCCTGGCTAACACTGTGAAACCCCGTCTCTACTAAAAATGCAAAAAATTAGCTGGGCGAGGCGGCGGGCGCCTGTAGTCCCAGCTACTCGGGAGGCTGAGGCAGGAGAATGGCGTGAACCCGAGAGGCGGAGCTTGCAGTGAGCCGAGATCGCGCCACTGCACTCCAGCCTGGGCGACTAAGCGAGACTCTGTCTCAAAAAAAAAAAAAAAAAAGAAAAGAATCAAATTTATGTGAAATGTGTCAATGCTGGTCTTGTATCATTTGGGCTACTTAAAAAAAAATTTTTTTTTAATCCTGTTTGGCTTCAAAAAGGAAAAGTCAGCCCCTCCTGCATGAGTGGGAGCTGCAACCCTTTAGAATTGGTAATCACAAACCCCTTCATGACCCTGAAGCCATGTTTAAAAATTAGTTCCCAGCACTAGGAGGATTTAAAACTCTTATAATAAAAGTTATAATAGTAATAAGAACCTGCTTACTGCTCCCTTGTTTGCTACCTGTACTTCTTCAAATGATAAAAGAGCTTCATCGCTACCTTAGTTCATCAAAATGCTTTAGCACAAGTGTACTACATGAATCACTATCAATCTATTGCACAAAAAGACATAAGTAGCAAAAATAAGAGTGAGAACTCCCACTAATAAAAAGTGAGAGTCTCAAAAGGGGGGAATGAGGAAAGAGAGAGACACTCTCATGCTGTTTTATATTGTTTTATACTCAGCACCTGTTTTAAGAAAAAAACAATGAAGTAAAACCAAAGACAAGCAGCCCAGCACCAAGCCCGGAACCAGGCCTGGGTCTGCCTGGCCTAAACCCAGTAGTTAAAAATCAACCTATGACATAGAAACCGATGTTATTCATAGATCCCAGACATCGTATAGAAGAATACTGTGAAACTCCCTGTCCTGTTCTGTTTCTCTCTGACCACCAGTGCGTGCAGCCACTGTCACGTACCCCCTGCTTACTCAAACCAATCACGATGCTTTCATGTGAAATTTTTAGTGTTGTGAGCCCTTAAAAGGGACAGAAATTGTGCACTCGGGGAGCTCGGATTTTAGGGCAGCAGCTTGCCGATGCTCCCAGCTGAATAACGCCCTTCCTTCTATAACTCGGTGTCTGAGAGGCTTTGTCTGCGGCTCGTCCTGCTACCTCTCCACCGCACTTATTCTCACTTCACAAAGACTGGTAAGACTGGTGTGGTGAGGAACAAATGGACCTCTCGATCTGAGTTCTGCCACCCACCCACTGGGCCACCCAGAGCAGGTTCCTGAACTTCTCTGAGCCTCCAATTTCCTATCTGAACAGAAGACAGTAACAGTTAATTGACTTGTGGGAATAACATGGATACCACCCCTTCCCTTGGGAAGGAAGGCACCTCTAAAGCAGTTGGACTGAAGGGCACGTCGGTTGACAGGGGATGGGCTTGCAGGACCTCCTTCTGTTTCCTTCTTACTCAGGCTTTTTGAGAGTGGATACTTGGCACAAAACATGTAATTATGCTATGAGAGGACACGAGAGAGATGGATTTGTCCCATAGATGGTCTGCTCTGAAGTATACAAACATCCACTGCTGTGCTCCCAAGACAGTGCCAGCCTCAGACACAAGGACACGCCTTGTGCTGGCCATGCCACAGGCAGCGGACGACTGGAATTGGGTAGAAAGGGAGGGAAGGAGGGAGGCTGAGAGGAGGCACCCATGAGGAGACCTCAGAACTGATGAGTGGAGCCCAGCCATGCCCAAAGCAAATCACCCCTAGACTCAAAACACCACCAGACATGAGCCAAGAGCTGTTCACAGGGCACCTGCTATAGCAGGAGGGTGCCACAGCTGGGCAAGAGTGCCACCCAACCCTCAGTGAGTTAGAATGTCTTCTCAGCCAGACAAGAACAGCGGAGGGCCAGGTGTGGTGACAGTAGGGATCCTCTCGTAGCAAGGAAGATTCCCAAATGGATGCTTCAACCAAGAACAGGGGCTCCACTTTACAGTCTGAATTGATGTGGAAGGGTGGTCCCCCACCCCTACTCAGGGAGGCCCTTGCATGGAGTTTCAGGGCAGAAGAGAACTGGTAGAGAGTGGTGCTCTCCGCTGCACCAGGCAGCAGGCAGTGTGTGCAAGGAGGCAGTGTTTGCAAGCACCCGATGAAATCCTTCTTCCTTGGCAATACTTGTCATCTCAGTGATTGACTTTCTGGAGGAAGAACAATGTACCAAGTTCAACTGGACTCTGAGCCAGAACTCCCCCGAAGTTGGGAGTGGTGAATCTCACTAGGTTTCCTTCTTGCTGGAAGAAGGAAAGTTCCTTGAATGGGATACAGCAGAGTTGGTGGGACAACGTCAACCAGCCTGAGACCAGGTTCCACCAACACAGAGATCCTGGGCCCACAGCCCGGGACAAGAACAGGACAAGTGGTACAGCCTGCACTGTGCACCCCTAGGCTTGAAAAACTGGGGATTCATGGGACATGTAGGGCAGGTATCAGGGCAAGAAAAACTTGTCTCCTTAAGGGTTGAACACCCTTGGGAGAAGCTACAGCCATGGAGACTGTGGTAGACTGAATATCCCAAATATACCTACTTCCTAATCCCTGCAACCTGTGACGGTAACCTTGTGTGGCAAAAGGACTTCGCAGATATGATCAAATCAAGGAATTTAGGATGGGGAGATTATCCTGGGTTATCCAGGTAGGCCCTAAATGTAATCACAAACTCCAGAGGGAGTGCAACCCTGCCTATACCTTGATTTGCACACAGCAAAACTGGTTTTTGGATTTCTGACCTCCAGAGCTGTAAGATAATAAATGTGTGTTATTTTAAACCACCAAGTTTGTGGGAGTTTGTTTTGCAGACCTGAGCAACTAAGAGATAGACACACAAAGGTAGATTAAGGAGATCCTGGAAGACCGGGAAGGAGGTGGGAGATGCCTGCCCTTGACTGGCAGCTGGCACAAAGGCAGGCCTTGGGCAGGGAGAAGCTGAAGGAAGTGGAAGCCAGGCCCTCCTGGTGGATGGGTAGGAATTCGGGGACAGGCCAGGGAAGCAAACAGAGAGCCTGCAGGACCAGGAATGTCCCTGCCCCATGCTTAAATCCTCGAGAGGTCCAAGGTCCACAAGAACCTCAGTGCTGTGGGAGTTGATTTCAGTGGAAAAAGAGAAAATCAAGGTAATCAAGAATCAGATCCAGGAAAGCAAACAGGAAAGCACATGGTGTTGAGACGGCATTTGGAACCAGGTTCATATTCAAGTGGGCAAGGAGAGCAGGAAAAGTGGATGAAAAGTACCAGCTCAAAAACCGGTGCCTTCCCTATGCGCAATTGAGCTGACTCCTAATAGCTTAGTGTCTGGGAACAGTCGCTCAGAATAACATGTGTAAGGGAAGGTGTTGTTAACACCTGGGGAAGTTCCTGGACCGGTTGCTCAGAGATTGGGCCTTGCTGAGAACTTTGGAAGTACTGCAACCATGACTGGAGGTGAACTGGCCAGTGCCTTTGCAACTGCACCGAGTTCTACTGGATGCTGAGCCAGAAATCCCCCAAATTTGGGAATGGTGAATCTCGCTGGGTTCCCACCTCAGGTGTTTCCTCTCTTCCATTACATAGCCAGGCTACTTCACCCTCCACTACCTCCTTAAAGAACTGGGGGAAGTCCATCCACCCCAAGGTCTGCCTTGGGCCAGGGCCAAATAAACAGGCAAGCTCTGAGCCAGGCCAGAGAGGACCCCCCACCTACCACTCAGGGATAAGGAGGTAGGAGTGGATAGAGGGACACTGGTGGTGGGGAACACAACACCTGTGGTGGGAACCCAGTGACATCTTTGGGGGCTGAAGGCACCTGCTCAGTAGTTCTGGGAATTGGCAAGTCCCCTCCCTTAGACCTTAATTTGAGCCCATGCCCAAGACCAGAATGAGAACAACAGCAAGTATGGCAAAAGGAGCAAAACAGGAGGCAGATTTTGTGTTCAGTGGGGCACAGTTTAATTCATAACCTGTGAGTGTGAAATGTTGTTTTCATTATTATACTTTCAATATTCTGCAGTATTAAAAAGTCTGCATTTATATGAGAGTCGTTTAGAATTATTTCCCCAAGAGGTTGGGGGATTGCCTTTCTTCTTTCATTAGTTTTTACTGTTTCTTCTTGTGTTATAAACCAAATCTGTATTATTTCTACTTTTTTTAATTGATTCTTTCTTTGAGCTCCACACACATTTGACTAGAAGGACTAACGTGTATTTACAGGGCACAGGTTGAGCACCTATTGTGTTCCAGCTTGTTCCAGACTAATGTCAGATAACTCAGATGTCTGGGCCAGGCGCAGTGGTTCACACCTCAATCTCAGCACTTTGGAAGGCTGAGGCAGTCAGACCAGCCTGGCCAACATGGTGAAACCCCATCTCTAAAAAAAAAAAAAAAAAAAAAATTAGCCAGCAACTCAGGATGCTGTGGCACAAGAATTGCTTGTTTTAACCCAGGAGGTGGAGGTTGCACTGACCTGAGATCTGCCACTGCACCCCAGCCAGGGTGACAGAGCTAAACTCCATAAAAAATAAATAAATATAAATATAACAGAGATGTCTGTCCAAGATTCGTGCCCTGGGGTGATGGGTGGGTGTGGGGAGGAAGGGGAAGACAGTCAATGAACAATAAACATAACAAAAAAGTAAATTATATAGCACTTTAAAAGGTGATAAATGCTATGGGGAAAGTACCGCAGGTTAAGAGGAAAGGGAGTTGGAGGAGGGGTTTTCATTGAAAATAGGTGGTTAGGGAGGGCCTTATTGAGAAAGTGGCATTTGAACTAATATTGAAGGACATGAGGGTGTCAACCACACAGATATCTGGGTGAAGAGCCAGCCAAGAGGGGGCAACAACGGATGCAGGGCAGGTTCTTGGCTTTGCTCAGGAAGGAATTAAAGAGCGAGTTGGTAGTGGAAGAAAACAACTTTATTGAGGCAGCAGCGTTACAGCTCTGCAATTGCTCCACAGCAGGGCTACCCCACAGGCGGAGAGTGGAGAGGAGCAGCCCCGGGACAGTTTTGCAGTCGTATTTATACCCACTTTGAATGACATGCTAATTAAGGGGTGGGTTATTCAGAATTAGCTAGAAAAAGGGTGGCAACTTCCAGGTTGTTGCCAAATTGTCTTGGTGCTGGTGGGCGTGTCTTACAGAGAAGTGTTGTCCATGCCTCTTTCCAGTTTTGACCAGTCTTCAGTCTGGTCTGAAGTTGGGTCCCTCCGCCTCACAACCAGGGCTGAGGAAGGCTGGGCTGTGCCTGGCATGTTCAAGGACCAGCTAGGAGACTAGACTCCTGCTGCAGGGTGAACAACAGGATGCAGCAGGGAAAGAAAACAGGGTGTCTGACAATGTGGGTCCTTATTGATCACTAGAAGACTTTTGTCTCTGAGAGAATGGGACCCTCTGCAGCACTTTGAGCAAAGTGAGATGATGTGACACACTAACCGTGATCACACTGGGTGATGCATTGAGAAGAGATGCTAGAAAGCCAAGGCAGAAGCAAGGGATGCGTAGCTTATAGCAGTAATACCAGCGAGGGATGGTGGAGGCTCTCACAAGGTGGCAGCTGTGGAGGCAGGGAGAGGTGGTCAGTTTCTGGATATAATGTGATGGGAAAGCCAACAGGACCTGCTGATACTGAATACAGGGTGTGTGAGAGAGAAAGGAATCAAGGATGACTCCAAGGTTTTTAGCCTGAGCAAGTGGAAGTAGAAATTACCATCAACTGAAATGGGAAAGGTGGAGTGAAGCAGTCCTGTAGGGGCAGATCAGGAGTTCATTTTTGGTTGTGTTGGGTTTGAGATGCTTATTATTAGACGTCCAAATGAGGATATCAGGTAGACAGTTGAAAAAGTGCATTTTGAGTTGGCTGAGCTGCAGGGATTAACTTAGGCGTCATCAGCCAATAGATGGTATGTAAAGCCATGAGAGTTGACAACATCACTAAAAGAGTAGGAAGAAGATAAAAGGTCCAAGGACAGCCCTGGGACACCACCCTGGGCAGAGGCTGGGAAGGAAGAGGAGGAGCCAGGAAGAGAGGGGGGAAGTCAGAAGATTGAGAGGTCCTGGAAGTGGAGACAAGTCATGGCAATGGGTCAAGGAGGAAGAAGGAGCAGCACGTTCAATACTGCTGATAGGTTCAGTAAGATGAGACTTGAGAGGCAGGCATTGGACTGACAATGTGGTGGTCATTGGTGATCTTCAGAAGAGCCATCGTAGCAAAGTTCTGGAAGTGAGATTGAAGGACTGGAGTGTGTGTCTCAGTGAAGGTCTAGATCAAAAAAAGGTGGCCCCTTCAAACTGGGTAACTCAGGGAGACTTTGATAAAGGGGCTTTTGGTAAAGGTGTGGGCAGGCGTAGGGAAAATCCCAAGGAACTGAAACTGACCCAACAGCCCCATAGACAGATCTTTCAAATAAACATATCCAAAAGATAAACATGACCTTTCTGATCTTAAAGATGGAAATTTGTATTTGTTTTTTCTGAGTTCCTTCCTCAGGAAAGAACCTTTAGGTCTCTCAGAAAAAAAGTATCAGAGAGCTGAAACCAGATCACCACATTCAAACAATGAGACTCTGGACCCCTCATTCCTCATGACTACCTCCTTGCCCCTCCCTAGTTCCTGTTTTCTTACACATTGTTGCATTTCTTCCCTGCTACATAGACTCCTGGTTATAGATGGTCGGGGAGGTGGATTTGAGACTGAGCTTTCATTTCCTTGACTGCAGCACCCGATTAAATCCTCCTTCCTTGGCAAGACTTGTCATCTCAGTGATTGGCTTTCTGTTTGGGGAGCAGCAGGATCTACATTGAATCCCTGGTGTTTCAGTAACAGAATCTGTAACAGTGTGGTAGATGTTACCATTGCCAAGCCTGAAAAGTCAAGGGAAAAAGTGGCTACTGGAATGCAGAGAGAGTGGTGAGGACAGACACAGGAACTGTGACTTTGAGTGGAGGACACAAACAGCCCACAGCAAGACCCCTCCCTGTGGGAGGGGGTCCAGGGGAATAAATACCCCACTCTCACTCTCCTCCCTCCCTCTGATTCCCCTGCTGGTCCTTCCTGTTGCCAAATCCAACCAGAAGCCAGAGGGCAAGGGACCAGTAGATGCAGCGATGCAGGTCAGCCTCCTGGGATGCACATAAGGCAGGTGGAGCAGGGTGGGGAGCAGAGTTGGGAGGCCAAATGGAGGCTATCCGGGACAGAGTAGTTTTGAGAGAATGGTGATTATGATGAATTTTAAGGCACTTTACCAATACTGTTTACCGTGCCCAGTATATGCAATGGCTACAAGAGAAAGAGGTATACAATTATGATGAAAAGGAAAGGAACAATAATTTTTTAATCGGAAATGATAGGATCATGAGAAATGTTACCTGTTTCTATAGGATGAATCTTTCAACAGAATTTTTCTAAAGAACAATTGTATAACAAGAAAAGAACATGGTGGCCCCAACCAGAAAGAGAAGACTTTACCCTCTGTCCTCAAACTCCCTCCTCCCATTTGACCCACACTTTCCTGTTTTTTCTCCCAACTCACTGGCCATTCCTTCTCTGTCTCCACTGCAGGCCTCCTCCTCTACTTGACCCCAGATCCCCCAGGCTTGGCCCTTGGTCCTAGTCTCTCCCAATATGCCCTCTTACAAGGTGGAATGTGGACACAATGGCTGGCACTCCAGCAACTATATTGAACCATGAGGTACAGTACTCAGAACGGCACAGCAGCAAGTTAGAGGACACCTGTTCTTGATGATTGTGGACTCACCTTTACACTCAAGACTGTCTACTTCCACGTATCTGTGAGAGAGAAATAAGCTTCCATTTGTTTAAGCCACCATCATGTTTTATTTCTGTCATTCACAGCTGAACCTAATCCTGACAATACTGCCACCAAACCAAAGCTGAAAATTAATTCACATTCTATTTCCAATTTCTAATTCAGTCAGTTTCATTTCAGTCTCATTGTCTGGTAGAGCCTATCAGAGGTTCTGCGACGAGTTCAAATGAATCAGAAGAATGCTCCAAAAACCAATTTCAACAATGTGCCCTGCATTTAAATATAAACTTTCTCCCATTACCAAATTCTGGGAAGTCTGAGAATTGCTCTAATCATTTATTCTAAAATGCACATCTTTTCCTCATTTTAACGTCTCTGCAATCTGGATGCATCTTAAAATCGATGTCATCTTACAATTGTCAGACAGGTAGCATTCACGACCTAGTTTTGTAAAAAACCTTCCATTGACCCTTCAGATAAGATTTTTTAAAAACCAACATCAAAGCATATTAGATTAAAGAAAACGGGTATATTACCTTGCATACTGAAATCCAAGGGGGTTATGACCCAAAATTTATTCTCCCCAGTTTCAATTCCAGCTAGAGGATTATAGATGCCTGATCGTCAAGATCTCCTTTTCCATGTTATGTGTCTGATCGGTCCCCTAACGTCTCAACCTTTTTCCTAAGGCAATGGTTCTCCAACTTGAGCAAGTATCAGAATTACGTGGAGACTTGTAAAAAATATTTCCAGGGCCCAATTCCTAGAGTTTCTGATTCAGTAGGTGTGGGGTGGGGCCTGAAAATCTGCATTCTCACAAGTTCCCAGGTAATGCCAATACTACTGGTAGGGGACTACATTTTGAGAACCACTATTCTAAGGAAATCTCTTTTCCTATCTTCCTTTATTTTGTTTTTCTTCTTGCACTGCTCCTTTTCAGATTCTAAAAACCACAAAAACAAAAACTGAGTCACACTTCTGAAATAGTTTGGTCTCCTGGTTCCTTTTTAAATTCCCTATGCAATCTTGCTCCCTAGAGACAAAGTACTGTATTACAAAATGCAAGCCATTCTAATTGCCTTCTTAAGCCTCCAAGTCAACAATAATTGAATTGCATCATTTCTATACCTGAATATAGGTAAATGGCATGTTATAGTTATAATAAGCATGCCCATTCCTTTTTTCTTTTTGTTACTTTCTCTCTCTCTTTCCTTCCTTCTTTCCTTCCTTCCTTCCTTCTTTCTCTCTCTCTCTCTTTCTCTCTTTCTTTCCTTTTTGAAACAGTATCTCACTTTGTTGCCCAAGCTACAATCACAGCTCACTGCAGTCTTGACCTCCTGGGCTCAAGCAATCCTCCCACCTCAGCCTCCAGAGTAGCTGGGACTATAGACACACATCACTATGCCCAACTAATTTTTCTTTTATTTTTTGTAGAGATGGGGCCTTGCAATGTTGCCTAGGCTGGTCTTGAACTCCTGGGCCCAAGCAATCCTTCCGCCTTGGCCTCCCAAAGTGCTAAGAGTGCAGGCATGAGCTACCGCACCCAGCCTTCTTTTATATTTTTTCTCTGTTATAAAATCTACCATCCTTCCGTGAGTAAGTCCAATACTTTGCTATGATGTGACTTCTATAACTAAGAAATCTAGAGCCAAATTGAGACTTCGAGTGGAACTGACCACGTGTAGACATGCCATCTAAACTCAAGGCTGATCCCTCCATAGGTGGCTTTTTCAACCTCACCACTATCGACATTTGAGGCTTGATCATTCTTATGGTGGGGTGGTTGGCCTGGGCACTGTAGGATGATTTGCAACATCCTGGCCTGCACTCACTGGATGTCAGCAGTATCCTCCCAGTTACAACAAATACATCTCCATACATTGCTAATGTCCTCTGGGGGCCAAAATCACCCCTGATTGAAAACACTGCTCTACAGTTGAGTCTCTTGACTGACGCCACTCAAAACAATGTAAAAGAAATGGAATTTGGGCAGTTCCTCTGTACCAACTACACAGGCTTTTAATGCTAAACACTGAAACCAGGCCGGGCGCGGTGGCTCAAGCCTGTAATCCCAGCACTTTGGGAGGCCGAGACGGGCGGATCACGAGGTCAGGAGATCGAGACCATCCTGGCTAACACGGTGAAACCCCGTCTCTACTACAAAATACTAAAAAACTAGCCGGGCGAGGTGGCGGGCGCCTGTAGTCCCAGCTACTCGGGAGGCTGAGGCAGGAGAATGGCATAAACCTGGGAGACAGAGCTTGCAGTGAGCTGAGATCCGGCCACTGTACTCCAGCCTGGGTGACAGAGCGAGACTCCGTCTCAAAAAAAAAAAAAAAAAAAAAAAACACTGAAACCCCAGGGGTCTAGAGCAGCACTTCTCAAAATTTAACATGCCAGAAAGTCACCCAGGGAATCTTGTTAAAATGAGGTTCCTGATTCAGGAGGTCTATGGGAGGACCTACCTGGGTACTCAAAGTGTGGTCCATATCTTACTTCCCAACCCAGATCAAATGAATCAGAATCTGCAATGTAACAAATCCTCATTAAAGTTTGAGAAGTGCACACGCCTGTAATCCCAGCACTTTGGGAGGCCGAGGTGGGTGCATCATGAGGTCAGGAGTTCGATACCAGCCTGGCCAAGATGGTGAAACCCCCATCTCTACTAAAACAAATACAAAAATCAGCCGGGCACGGTGGTGGGCGCCTGTAATCCTAGCTACTCGGGAGGC
Organism: Macaca thibetana thibetana; assembly: GCF_024542745.1. NCBI lineage: Eukaryota > Metazoa > Chordata > Mammalia > Primates > Cercopithecidae > Macaca > Macaca thibetana. The sequence goes on along the minus strand of NC_065578.1, from coordinate 18,890,758 downwards.
TGAGGCAGAAGAACTGCTTGAACCCAGGAGGCAGAGAGTGCAGTGAGCCGAGATTGTGCCACTGCACTCTAGCCTGGGTGACAGAGCAAGATTCTGTCTCAAAAAAGTTTGAGAAGCAGGCTGGGCATGGTGGCTCACGCGTATAATCCCGGCACTTTGGGAGGCCGAGGCAGACGGATCACCAGAGGTCAGGTGTTCGAGACCAGCCTGACCAACATAGTGAAACCCTGTCTCTACTAATAATACAAAAAATTAGTCGGGCCTGGTGGCAGGTGCCTGTAATCCCAGCTACTCAGGAGGCTGAGACAGGAGAATCGCTTGAACCCAGGAGGCAGAGGTTGCAATGTGCCGAGGTCACACCCATGCACTCCAGCCTGGGCGACAAGAGCAAAACTCCATCTCAAAAAAAAAAAAAAAAAAAAAGTTTGAGAAGCACTGCCCTTTACAGTGGTGAAGCCTAAGTCCTGGCCTGCAGACGTGGCTGAAGAAACAGGAAATGCAGCAAACCGTTGTTGTGCTCCCAGTGTCTGCAGGGCTTGCATAGAGGAAGTCCCACTCTCCTCCCATAATGAATCTTTGCCTTTGCTGTGCGTGCTGCCTGAAGCCTCCATGGCCCTCTGGCGTCTGCTCACCCCAGATATCCCCTGCAGATGTGCAAAGGCCAACCGCTTGTAGTTCCAGGTCAACTTGCAGCAGCCTACAAACTTAGGCCGGCATGGCTCATGATTTGCTGGATCCTGGTGCTCACGTTGTGCGAAGTCCCTCCCCATGAAGCTGCCTGTGTCTGATGAGATTGTCACTTGCATCCCCACCTGTATGGGAACAGCAGCTGACTTCAAATGTCACTTGTATTTTGCTTCCTTAGCTCTACTCATGCGTTTTTTTAAGTTCCTACCCAGTACATCAGGGTCTGGAGGCAAGGTCATTAGAAAATACCTTTTTTCCCTGCCCATTTTTTTTTTCTCTTTTCTGTTTTTTTTTTTTTTCTTTCTTTTTCTTTTTCTTTGTTCTCTTTTGAAAAAGTTTATGTTTGTTCGTTTTTTCTCTTTTCTTTTTTTCTGAGACAGAGTTTTGCTCTGTCACCCAGGCTGGAGTGCAGTAGTGTGATCTCGGCTCACTGTAACCTCAGCCTGCTGGGTTTAAGCGATTCTCGTGCCTCAGCCCCCTGAGTAGCTGGAATTACAGGCGTGCGCCACCACACCCAGTTGTTTTTTTTTTTTTTTTTTTTTTTTTTTTTTAGTAGAGAGAGGGTTTCACTATGTTGGCCAAGTTGGTCTTAAACTCCTGGTCTCAAGTGATCTGCACACCTCAGACTCCCAAAGTGCGGGGATTACAGGCGTGAGCCACTGTGCCTGGCTCTTTGTTTTTTATGCCTGCCCATATTTTTGACCAATTAAAAGACAAAAGAATTAATCAGGTAGAGCTCAAATTATTTCTGACTTTTAAAAACATCGATTAGGGCTAAATTGGAGGATGTAGCTTATGACTATGGAAACAATGGGCTTCCTAATTCTACACCCCAAAATTAGATGACTAACCTACTTAGTCATGGGCAATGCTGAACAACCAGAGGGCCAGAGCCTTTGCAGCTAAGCTGGCCACCCAACCAGAAGCAGACCAGAGCACATGCCCTTGGCAGGCAGGCAGCACTCAAACAGGAAGGAGAGAGAGAGGGGCTGAACTGGACATGCCCGGTTTCTTCTCCTAAACTTGCCAATCAGGAAGACTCTTCCAGAGAAGAATGAGGGAATGGGCGGAGGGAGATCAGGAGTGTTACACAATGGAAGTTCCGTATGTCAGAAAGAAACAGCAGGAATAGGGCATAAACATTCCCCCGTAAGAATGCCCATCCTTTTCTGTAACATGAAACAATCTACTCAGAATTTTTTTTTTTAACTTTTATTTTAGGTTCAGGGGTATGTGTGCAGGTCTATCATATAGGTAAACTCATGTCACAGGGGTTTGATGTACAGATTATTCCATCACCCAGGTACTAAGCCTAGTACCCAATAATTATTTTTTCTGCTCCTCTCCCTCCTCCAATCCTTTACCCCTAGCAGGCCCCAGTATCTGCCGTTCCCTTCTTTGGGTCCATGTGTTCTCATCATTCAGCTCCCACTCATAAGTGAGAACATGCAGCATTTGGACAAATGGGATCTAATTAAAGAGCTTCAGCACAGCAAAAGAAACTTTCAACAGAGTAAACAGACAATCTACAGAATGGGAGAAAATATTTGCAAACTATGCATCTGACAAACATCTACTATCCAGCATCTATAAGGAACTTTAACAAATGTACAAGATAAAAACAACCCCATTAAAAAGTGGGCAAAGGACATGAAAAGACACTATTCAAAAGAAGACATGTATGTGGCCAGCAAGTGTATGAAAAAAGACCCATCATTACTAATTATCAGAGAAGTGCAAATCAAAACCGCAGTGAGATGCCATCTCACACCGGATAGAATGGCTATTATCAAAAAGTCAAAAAATAAGCCTGGTTGGCTCACACCTGTAATCCCAGCACTTTGGGAGGCCGAGGCAGGTGGATTGCTTGAAGTCAGGAGTTCAAGACCAGCCTGACCAACATGGTAAAATCCTGTCTCTACTAAAAACACAAAAATTAGCCAGGCATGATGGCGCACGCCTGTAATCCAGATACTCAGGAGGCTGAAGCAGGAGAATTACTTAAACCCAGGAGGCAGAGGTTGCGGTGAGCCAATATCACACCACTGCACTCCAGCCTAGGTGACAGCGATATTCCATCTCAAAATAAATAAATAAATAAATAAATAAATATAAATAAATAAATAAGGCCGGGCATGGTCGTTCATGCCTGTAATCCCAGCACACTGGGAGGCCAAGGAGGGCAGATGACTTGAGGTCAGGAGTTCGAGACCAGCCTGGCCAACATGGTGAAATCCCATCTCTACTGAAAATACAAAATGTTAGCTGGGTGTGGTGGTGCGTGCCCGTAACCCCAGCTACTTGAGAGGCTGACACAGGAGAATCGCCTGAATTCAGGAGGCGGAGTTTGCAGTGAGCTGAGATCATGCTACTGCACTTCAGCCTGGGTGTCAGAGTGAGACTTTGTCTCAAAAAGAAAAAAAAAGAAAGAAAAAAGAAAAAGAAAAAAGTTGAGGTTGCAGAGAAAAGAAGTATTTATCCTTCCAATGTTTGAAAGAAAGTCTCCAGTGAGGCCAGATTCTGGTGCCACGTGCCTTTTTATCAAAAATATTCAGCAATTTTTCTTTTTTCTTCTGTTAAAATATTTAGGAGCATATTCTCTATTTCTTTGACATGAGTATCCTCTACTTCCTTGGCAGTCATCCATTTGTACTTCATTATCAGATTTCATGGCAAATTTCTGGAAAATCAACACAGTTCCTTCCAAGCCATGGGAGGTTGCTCTCTACTCTGTATCTTTCTCCATTATGGAGTAACTTTATCTCCTTTAATGCTTTTTATGTGACTTTTTAACCAATGGTAGTAAGTCCTCCATTTCTCACATTCATAAAAGTTCTGAAGACTTTTTTTATCATCATATAATATCTTTTCAGTTACAGCTTTTTATTTTAATCAGGCTCTTATAAGCCACGGATAGTTAGACTTCACTTTGCTTTCCCCCTTTGTTGAAGGGAAGATGGTTTACTTTCAAAGTTTACATACAGAGTTGAGCTATATTGCATTGTTCTGCAAATTTATCTTGTGTTTCCTTTGCCCACAACCACTGCTCATTGAATTAAATTCTTAGTGTATTCTACTTTTGTTTTTCATTCAGGCAGCTTTTGTCATGAACTTTAGGCTCTATTTCTTGTTAACCTAGATCCAGAAGAACATTATGTCTCACTTGTCTAATTTTTTTAAACATTTTAACACAAATACTATAGAATTTTATCTTCAGCTCTTCTAAGTGATACGATAAAGCCTTATCACTTTCTTCTGTGTGTTAAAGTTATTTTGGTGCCTGTTGTCTCCTTTCCAGGTCAACAAATGCATAGGAGAGGCTCCATGTTTGGACAAAACCTTGCATATAACAGATGCTCAATAAATATTTGAATGAATGACTATTACTGTTTTGTCCATGCTGCTTGGTCCATTTTATGTATGAATTAAGTAATCCTTCCGCTTCCTTCTAGGTGTGCCACAGAGCCTAGTTCTGTGGACTAGCCCGCTCTGATCAGAACCCCTCCCATGCACTGGAAATCCAAAACGCTATCTTACAGATCCCATGCCATGTTGTCTAACTGACTGATTGCTTTTTCCTTCTGTACTTCACCGCCAGCTTTTTGGTAATGTTTGAAGTCACTTATCTTATTTGTTTTCATCTGTTCCCAGATCACCTTTGTTTTGTTCTCTCAACAGCTAAGAACTTGGCAAATTATTTCAAAGCTTGATCTGAAAATGTTCTGTGTCTATCAAAGTTTAACAAGGTGAGCCTGGGTAGGAAAAGACTCCAAGCTGTTTTAACCCTTGGTGGGGAGAAACGAGAAAGAGATAGGCCTGAGCTTAGTTGTTAATACCACACACATGGTGTGATTCACACTGTAGTCTGGCCTTGGGAAACGTGATGATGGTGGGGATGAGGACAAGCGTGATGATCAGGAGGAGGAGGAGTCACAAGTATGAATTTCTTCCATGACATTCAAACACAAGAAATGTCACATTGCTTTAACTTTCCAAGTAAAATCAGTTCGACTCACCTAACCCAGATGGGTGGACAATTTAAATCATGTTCTGGGGGTAATCACTTCCTCCTCCCTTGAAGTTGTGTGGGAGTCCTGAGGATTTGCCCAGCTGAGAACATTTAGGAAAGGGTCTCTGTACAGCATGGCTGCCTTTCCTGATGATCACGTGCTGTGTTTGAAGAGTGGGGCTCTACTCTCTTCAAGTCAAGGTTGGGCCCAGGAGTCTTTGATGAAGTTCCCAAAGCCCAGCGCAGGAATTCAGCCTCACTTCCATGTGCTTCTCACAGATGCTCCTAGCCAAGAGTCTCCTGAGAACAAGTGGGACCAGATGTCTTCCACCCCTGAATCCCAGCACTTTGGGAGGTTGAGGCAGGTGGATCACTTGAGGTCAGAAGTTTGAGACCAGCATGACCAACATGGTAAAACCCCGTCTCTCCTGAAAATACAAAATTAGCTGGGCACATGCCTGTAATCCCAGCTACTTGGGAGGCTGAGGCAGGAGAATTGCTTGATTCCACCCAGGAGGTGGAGGTTGCCGTGAGCCAAGATCGCACCATTACACTCCAGCCTGGGCAACAAGAGCAAAACCCTATCTCAAAAAAAATAAAAATAAAAAATATCAAGGAAAGGTAGAAAGATTAAAGTCAAGGAAACTCTCAGAAAGTAGAAGAAAAAGACAATAAAAGAGAAAACATAATAGAAAAGATAAGACCAGGCGCAGTGGCTCATGCCTGTAATCCCAGCACTTTGGGAGGCTGAGGCAGGTGGATCACACGGTCAGGAGATCGAGACCATCCTGGCTAACATGGTGAAACCCTGTCTCTACTAAAAATACAAAAAAATTAGCCGGCCATGGTGGCAGGCACCTGTAGTCCCAGCTACTCAGGAGGCTGAAGCGGGAGAATGGCATGAACCCAGGAGGCAGAGCTTGCAGCGAGCCAAGATTGCACCACTGCACTCCAGCCTGGGTGACAGAGCAAGACTCCATCTCCAAATAAGAAAAGAAAAGATAAGAGATTCAGAGGAGCAAGAAGTTCAACAGTTAGCTGATAGGAAATCCAAAAAGCAAAAAGAGTACAAAAAAATTATCAAAGAAACATGAGAGTGTCCCAGAGCTGAAGAATAAGTCCTCAGATCCAACAACCCCACTAAGGGTCTGGCAAAATAGATGGGGAAAAAATTTGTGCCTAGTCACATTAATGTTAGAATACTAAAGATGAAGAAAGGACCCTAAAAATTTCCAGAGATAGAAGGGGAAATAAACACGATATCTACAAAGGAATAAGAATCAGATTGGCATCAGACTCCTTGTCATCAGCACCGGACAGCAGAAGGCAACAGAGAAATACCTCCCAAGTCCTAAGAGAAACTACTTTTAGTCTAAAGCAGGGGTCAGCAAACTTCTTCTGTAAAAAGCCTCTGTCACAACTACTCCACTTTGCCAAAACAGTACAAAAGCAGCCATAGACCTTATAGACATGAATGTTCATGGCTATGTTCCAATAAAACTTTATTTACAAAAACAGGTGACAGACTGAATTTGGTCCATGGGCCATAGTTTGCCAAGCCCTGGTCTAGAATTATACATCCAGTGAAAATATGATGCAACCAAGATATTTTTGAACAAGGAAGGACCTAGAACTTTGCTTTTTTTTTTTTTTCATAGAAAATGACTTGACAATACAGTTCATTCATTAACATAAGAAGGTAAGCTAAGGTGAAGATATCAAGTACAAAGAACATTGGATCTAACCCACAAAGATAATTTTTTAAAAAAGAAGCTCCAGGATTAAAGGAATGAATGGCAGCTGTGCCTAATAGAAATCTAACACCAGTCTGAGTCTTACCTTTTAATTTAGAGGGGACATCCAGACAGAGCACAGCCTACTGAACTCTAAGGAACTCTAAGAACTCTACTGAAGGTGAGGTCCTGTATATTCATATCATTGACCTCCATATCAAACAAGACTTTAGTGGGTTGCTCACCCATTTCATTTCTGGGGACTCCCATGTGGCTTAGCCCATGCTCCGAGATCTGATGACTTCATCCACGATGACCATACCCATTTTGCCCCTGTGGTTACCTCCTGGCTGTACCAATCTTGGCATCCCTCAAGCATACTGAAAGAATTTCAGCTGCAACCCTTCCCACTGTCATCCCTGGCCAAGAAAGAGAAGCCAAGAATAAGCTTTTTAAAACATTCTTATGCTCCCCTCATCAATCTGGTTCTCAAAGCAGGGATGACAGGAGTGGAATCTAGACCATTTCAGGGAGATAGTGAGAGGATGCACAGGAGGCAGGATGCACGGGATAAATACCCTCTGGAGTTCATGTCTCCTAAACATTTCATTCCTCCCTTTACATTGTCTTCATTGTTCAGACAATCGAGGCTGGCTTTCCATGTCATGTGATGTGAACCAGCACTTGAATTCGCCAGCCTAGGCAACATTAGGCTCACAGGGGCTGTTCAAATCAGCACATCCAATTGCAGAATCTCAGGTCAGGGCACTCACAGCAATAAATTCAACCTGACCCAAAATTTCATTCTTCATTAGGGAGGCTCAATATCTATTCCCACAGTTTCTCCTTTGATTTTTGAGAATGTAAATCAGCAAATTCCTTTCATTCTTTCTGGGACAAATCTTCTGTTTCGTATTCGGGCAATCCTAAGTTTGAGCTTGCTGTTTATTCACACCCACATTTGTTCACCAAATGCTTAGATGCCTACTCTGTGCCAGGCATCATTCTAGGCACTGGGGGGTTAAGGGGGGCGGAAACAGAAGAAATAAACAAAGAAATGTTATCCATAATATATTGGGTGGTGCCAGGGATGACAAATATTTCCCTCTTTAATTAACCTAATGTTGCCAAGGCAACCATCCCATCATGAGGCCTCCCCATTGTTATATGTCAGCAACCAACCAGTCCCCCAAGCTTTGCCCATGGTGAGCAGGTGGCTGTTTAGTGACTGTGGGTGTCATGGGCAGTTAGTGCACCTAATCATAGTCTCCTCTCTGTCCGATTCCCTATTTCCCTTAGGGGCTATTGTCTGCAACCCTCATCCTGGTACTAATTTCCATATCAGTTAAAGTTCTTTGGTTGCAAGCTGTGACAACTTATTCTGGCTAACCAAAGCCAAAAAGAAAGCAAGCTGGATGATTTATGAAATAGAAGCAAGAGCTGATTCACCAGGCCTTCGGAAGGACAGAACCCAGGGACTCTCAATAACATGACCTCACAGATAGTCTCTTGAAGACAGTAAGGACAGAATGGCTCAGCTACAGAGGCATTAGGCTAATGGATCACTCTGCTAAAGAGGCAGAGTCCCAAGAGAGAGGCTGATTGGCTGGCTTGGGTCATGTACCTGCCTTTGGGGGTGGAGCCTCATTGTGATAGGCAGTTCCAACAGGACCACATAGAATGAGAGAGGGGTTTTCCCAAAGGAAAAGTGGAATGATGGCATCAAAGGAAGGGAGAATGAATGCTGAGCAGAGAAATGCAAAGATGTCCACAGGGCTTCTGAGTTTGCGGGGCCTTTGTACCCACAGCTCCTACTGAGTCTCCTCCTCGACCATCAGCTGAACCCTGTTCATCCTTCAGGGGTCAGCCCAGGTGACAGCTCATCTCTGCAACTCTCCTTGAAAGACTCCAGGCAGACGCCCACACCTCTGTTTCAGATGCTCACACATTTGCTTTTCTGCGTCCACTGGGATTAGCACTTAGTCTTGTCATCTTTTCAATCAGCAGAGTGTCAGAAAAGTAAATGTTTGCTATATGGAATGTGTTCAATTATTTTCTTTCTTTGTAAGGACTTGATAACCATTAATTTGCACCTATTTTGAGCATCTCCAGGCAACACTGGGGTGGTTGCTTCTGTTCTGGCAATTTCTTTCTGACTTCTGGCAGTGTCTCTATTTGTGTTGTAAGATTTGCTGGGAGGACCAGAGCTGGTTTGCTTTGTCTTTGAGACGTGCTCTCTGTTTTGCATCTAATCTTGCTGGTTTTTCTTCCTTTGGTTGTTATTTATTTTTGTTTAAGGGACTTGTATTGTTTGTTTTGTGTTCTGGCTGACAGGAAAACACTCTGGGCCTTGGTATGCTCTCCTGGATATCATGATGTATCTTCTGGAAACTTATGACAACAAAATTCATATGCCAAGATTAAGACTCTGGGGCCTAGAGCACGGGCACGGTGGCTCACGCCTGGGAGGCCAAGGCGGGTGGATCACAAGGTCAGGAGATCGAGACCATCCTGGCTAACACGGTGAAACTCCGTTTCTACTAAAAATACAAAAATTAAAAAAAAAAATTAGCTGGGTGTGGTGGCAGGCACCTGTAGTCCCAGCTACTCAGGAGGCTGAGGTTGGAGAATTGCTTGAACCCGGGAAGCAGAGCTTGCAGTGAGCCGAGATTGGGCCACTGCACTCCAGCCTGGGAGACAGGGTGAGAGTCCATCTCAAAAAAAAAAAAAAAGAAAAGAAAAAAAAAAAAAAAGACTCTGGGGCCTACAGCAAATATCTCCAGAATTGCCCAAATCCAGTTGAGGTTCTTCTGAATTTTTCTCTGAGAGTAGTTTCAGCTCCACAGTTTTATTAAATTGGTTTGGATTTGTTTTTTCTCCTCAACCTCAAAACAGTGAGCCTTTCTCCTCAACCCACTTCCAATGTAATAGGCATTTCTGGATTTACTATAAAATGGTTCTAGAAATGCCCTTGTTTCTAGAAACACAGTAGTGGGAGGGAAATGCTCTGATTATTTCAGCAGCATCCATTTGCCTCTTAACACCTTCCTTCCAGAACCTGTATTTTTATTTGGGGAGCTGCTCCTTCCTTATTGCACAGCAATTGTGTCGGTTGGGTGAACTATTTCCCCACCCTCAGATCCAACGGTGGACCCCAAAGGATAAGTCCCAATCAGCTTCCATCTTAACTCCTTTGCAACAAAGATTGAGCTAGGTTTAATCAGAACAAAGCTGAAGACTGTTATTCAATGACTGCGGGAAGTTGTGCTTCCTCAGTTCTCTCCATGAGGAAGTAGGAGGTCAGTCACGGTGGCACATGCAGTCATCTTCCAACCGTGACAGAACCAACTTAAGAACAAAGATGACACTAGGACAGAGCAAGATAGAAAGAACTGCAAGAGAAACAGAGCCAGAACCATGATCCAGCCACACCTGAAAGCTTCCAGACTTCTGGAATCCTCACTGACTTGAGTCAATAAGCCATTTTATTGTTTAACTTAGGAAAATTGGTTCTTTTGTCACTTGCAATGAAAAGCACCAATATATAAATATATAGTCATATAAAAAGTCATTTAATAAATATACATCTTCTTTTATTCATTCAGCACGCATTTGTTGATCACTTATTCTGTGCAAAGCACTGAGGATATAATGATGACTCTCTTACTCTCATGGAGCTTAGCAACTGCAAATGAAGAGAGAATCAAAGAGTCATCAAATTTTTTTAAATGCTAAATAAACTATGATGAGTGCTATGACAGAAAAGTACAAATGCCTTAAAAACATGGAATAGATTTCTGTGACAGAGACAACAAAGATTCTGGTTCTTCTTCCTTGGTCATTGGGAGATTATTACTGGAATGAACACAACTGCTTGGACAGTGACTACATTTCCCAGTGTCCTTTGCTTCTGAGTGAGGTCATGTGATTTATTCTCACCAGTAGAATGTGAACAGAAGTGATGGCTATGGCTTCTAGGCTAAATGGTTAAGAAATGGGTGTTTCTCACATATGTTCATTGCAGCACTATTCACAATAGCAAAGACATGGAATCAACTAATGCCTATCAATGGTAGACTGGATAAAGAAAATGTGGTACATATACACTATGAAATACTGCATAGCCATAAAAAAGAATGAGATCATGTCTTTTGCAGGAACATGGATGGAGCTGGAGGCCATTATCCTTAGCAAACTAACACGGGAACAGAAAACCAAATACCACATGTTCTCACTTATAAGTGAGAGCTAAATGATGAGAACACATGGACACACAGAGGGGAACAATAGACATTGGGGCCTCCCAAAGGGTGGAGAGTGGGAGAAGGGAGAGGATCAGGAAAAATAACTAATGGGTACTAGGCTTAATACCTGGGTGATGAAATAATCTGTACAACAAACTCCCATGACATGAGTTTACCTATATAAAAAACCTGCACTTATGCCCCTGAACTTAAAAGTTAAAATAAATAAATAAGAAATGGGTGTTTTGTTCCACACCTTCTCTCTTCCCTGTCTGCTGGCTGATGTCAGTACTCAGGATGACTCTGAAAGCCACATGTCAAAGACGGAAAAGCCTTCATCAACCTGGATCCCTGAAAGGCGGCACGGGCAGAGTGCCCCACCCCGTGACCCCATTTCAACCCTCGCCAACCTGCATTCTCCTGTTACATGAAAGACAAATAAACTTGTGTTAAGTCACCGAAACTTGGGGAGTTGTTTGTCGCAGCCACTAGCATTATCTTAACTAATATGGCTTCTTTGGTGAACTGACGTCAGTGCCGAGACAGGAAGGAGTTACCTGGTTAAAGAGCAGAGTGTGAGCCACAACATTCCAGGGAACTGTTCCTGGCCAGAAAGGAACAGGGTGCAAATAAGGAATTTTTTTTTTTTTTTTTTTTTTTTTTTTTGAGATGGAGTCCAGCTCTAGCTCTGTTGCCCAGGCTGGAGTGCAATGGCGCCATCTTGGCTCACTGCAACCTCCGCCTCCCCAGTTCAAGCGATTCTCCTGCCTCAGCCTCCCGAGTAGTTGGTGTGACAGTCACCCAGCACCACCCCCTGCTAATTTTTTAAAATTAGCCCTGTATTTAGCCGTGTATAAAATACACGCCCTGTATTTTTAGTAGAGACAGGGTTTCGCCATGTTGGTCAGGCTGGTCTCGAACTCCTGACCTCAAGTGATCCGCCTGCCTCAGCCTCCCAAAGTGCCGGGATTACAGGCATGAGCCACCAGCAGATAAGGATTTAAAAGAAGGCTGGTGTGTACAACTATCATGTTTCATAGGCTGTGCTGGGCAACCCACTGAGCCAGTCCCCAACATCTATACTGCCATGTGGCTCTTTCTTCTCTACTTGTCTTTTGCCTGGGCAGTTATTCACTGTGAGGGGTTACTTAATGGTTTTCAGTTATGCCTCATGTATGTCCAATCTGCCAGGCCCTGGGTGTGCAAGGTTCTCAGAGGGGCTGAGTAACTTATTCAAGGTCACAGAACTTATAAGTGGCAGAACTGGGACTTTAACTCAGGTCTGTTTGTCCAAAGTCAATGCATGTTATCATGGTATGTTAATAGGCAGCCTGCTGTCAGCTGTAAATGTGGAGATTCGTGAATGTCTTGAGATACATCTACTGTGAATATACCCCCTTCCCCTGCATGGATTTGCCATAATTGGAAGCAAAGCAAATCAACATCTTTACTGAGTACCTACTAATTGCAGGGGCTTGTGCTCAATGTGAGGGAGAAACAAAGAAACAGAAAGGCAAGAGACCCAAATTTTACCTCAAATTTGGCCACTGACTCCCTGAGTGACTTTCAGCAAATCCCTACTCCTCTCTAGGCCTCAGTTTCCCCTTATATACTATGAGAGGTTTGGATGACATAATCTCTAAGGCCTCTTCAGGCCTGATACACCCAAGGCCTATAAGTAGAAGCCAGTTCCAGCTTTGACCATTCATGTCTCACTGCCCTGCTCCTCTGACACCACCTAATAACCCCCTGTACTTCATTGCTTGTTGCTTTGACCCCTCATGCTTTGATTCCTATGGAATAACTGGAAGATAGATTGTGACTTTTGCTTAGCAATGGCTCCTATTTACTGTGATGGCCTCTCTGACATACATCCTGTCCTTCACCCATTGTTTCAGCAGGAAACGGGACTGGCCCCAGGCTTAGTCCCAGGAAGTGGGCTCTGATGAGTGTAAGCCATCAGGGGTCACTGGTCATGGTAATCCAAATCTAAGCCAACTACTACTTCCACTTTCCCAAGCACAAGAATTGAGTCCGTCAGCAAAGGACCTAAGGTGAGCCCATTAGAGCTCTTGCTGATGGTGGAGGAAGAGGTCTCTCTCTTGAATGAGAACAAGGGAAGCAGGCAGCCCCGGGAAGCCACTGGCTGGTGCTCATATCGCTACTGTTGGCAAAATAAAACTCAGAATAAAGGGGACAAATCCAATATGTGGAGGAAAGCAGAAGTAAGTGGAAAATCAGAGAGAAATCGAACCTGAGTCCCGATCAAACCTAACCTGAAGGCTGATCTACCTATGGACTCTTCAGTTACTTGTGCCAAAATTCCCTGTAATGGTTAAGCCATTTTTTTCTGTTCCTTACAACCAGTGGAATGCAAGCTCTGAGAAAGCAAGTGAACTGTCTATTTTCCTTGCCCTGTGCCTAGAATAGTACCTCACATAGTAAGTGCCCAATAATATTTACTGAAAGAATGAATAAGCTGAAACATCATGGGCTCTAGGAACTTATTATGTCTAAAAGCAGGGACATGAATCTCTATAAAATCTCTATGAAATATTGTTCCTGCCCTCAAGATGCTCCCAGGGTAATCATCAATGTGTGTGTGTAAGTCAGGGATTGGCAAACTATGGCCCATGAGCCAAATCCAGCCTGTTTTTATTGTAAATAAAGTTTTATTGGTACATGGTCATGTCCTTTTGATTGTCTATTGCCTATGGCTGCTCTTGAGCTACAAGGACAGAGTTGAGTAGTGCAACAGACCGTATGGCCCACAAAGGCTTAGAATATATATTCTCTGGCCATTTACAGAAGAAGTTTGCCAATGCCTGGTATAAGTCATTTTGAAGCTATCCCAAAGAATGGTGCTTTTCCCATCAGTCTGTGATAAATTGTTTAACGGCCAAAAAAGCCTCCCATCCCAGCAGGTAAGCTTCTTTGTAATGTGACTTTATTACCCCTCATCTTCAGAGGTGGCATCTATTTCTCAGGCCCCTTGCATCTGGACTGGCATTGTAACTTGCTTTGATCAAATGGATATGGCAAAAGCACTACTGCAGGTGGGTCCCCGGGCCTGGGCTTCCAGAGATTAAGCAGCTTCTGCCTTTGCCCTCTTAGAAGCCCATCAAGCCACATGAAGGAGTGGCACACCCCTCATCCTAGTGGAGGAAGGGCATTGAGGTGCCCCAGCTGACAGCCAGCACCAGCTACCAGACATGGGAGTGGGGTCATCTTGGACCTTCCAGCCAAGCTGGCCATCCAGCAGATGACAGCCATCTGAGCAAGCCCAGGGGACGCCAACAAAGGAACCATACAACTGACCCCAAGAACTGTGAGAAATACAACTGACCCCAAGAATTACTGTTGTTGGCTGGGTGTGGTGGCTCACGCCTATAATCCCAGCACTGAGGGAGGCTGAGGCAGGCAGATCATTTGAGGTCAGGAGTTTGAGACCAGCCTCGCCAACATGGTGAAACCCCGTCTCTACTAAAAATACAAAAAAAAAAAAAAAAAAAAAAAATTAGCCCGGACATGGTGGCTCACACCTGTAATCACAGCTACTTGGGAGGGTGAGGCAGGAGAATCACTTGAACCTGGGAGGCAGAGGTTGCAGTGAGCCAAGACCATGCCACTGCACTCCAGTCTGGGTGACAGAGTAAGACTCTGTCTCAAAAAAAAAAAAAAAAAAAAATGCTCTTGCTTTAAAAAGCCACTGTGTTTGGGGGTGGCTTGTCACTAGCAACAGATTACTGGAACCCAGCCTCTTTCCCATCTGTCATCCCCCACTAAAGATCCCACCAGAGCCAAGGCTATGGCACGATTTAGAACTGCATGGGCGCCTGCAGTTTCTCTCCGATGAGGAAACAGAGGCCCTGGGGGTGCCTCCCAAGGCTAGGGACAGAGCCAGAAGCCTCAGCTCTTGCTACCTTGTATGAGATTCTTTCCTGTGTCTCAGACTCCTTAGATTCTGAAGGAGTGGTCCCCTCACTGGCGCTCCATTGTTCCCTGGACAAAGACCAACCAGGCCCAGCTGTGCCACTTAACAAAGATGCTGGTGACCTTCTAAAAGATGACAACAACCCCACGCCATGGACTCCCATTCTTTACTTTCCATCACAGACAGGGGAGCCCAGCTGTGTGATGACAGCTGTGCAAAGTTTCTTCCTACTAGAGAGACAAGCCTCCCAGGCCTTTGGGTGCCCACAGAGGCTCCCTGCTGCGGGGAGCAATACCAGGATGAAAATAGCAAAGGGTTTGTCAGAAAAGTGTCCCATTCTCCTGGGGGACTCCCTGGTCCTCGCCACTACCTGCAGGCTCCAGGCCACTTGAAACAGCTCAAACAAAAGCCTTTCTGTCGAGGGAATGGGAGGTCAAGGTCCCAGGGTCAGCTTCCCAGCAAATCATGCCCTTCCAGGCCCACCCACCTCCAGCCCCAGGTCCTTAGCTTCCTTTCAGCCTTTCCTGGGTGCCATCTCCCTCAGACCACAGGGCCTTTGCACAGGCTGTTCCTCCATTTAAACTCTCTCTACTTCTTTCTCTACCCAGGGAACTTTTTGAGATCCCTGGTCAATCATTTCTTCCACAGAGAAGCCTTCACTGACTCCCTGCCCAGAAGAGACAGCCCCATAAAACACTCTCAGAGCCCCATGGAACTTTTTTTTTTTTTTTGAGATGGAGTCTCACTCTGTCACCCAGGCTGGAGTCCAGTAGTGCAATCTCGGCTAACTGCAACCTCTGCCTCCTAGGTTTAAGCGATTCTTCTGCCTCAGCCTCCCAAGTAGCTGGGACTACAGGCCCGCACCACCACAGCCAGCTAATTTTTGTATTTTCAGTAGAGATGGGGTTTCACCATATTGGCCAGGCTGGTCTCAAACTCCTGACCTTGTGATCTACCCACCTCAGCCTCCCAAAGTGCTGGAATTACAGGCGTGAGGCACCACACCCGGCCCACCCCGTGGAACTTTCTATCAAGCTACTTATCTCTATTTGTAAGTGTCCATTCAGTATGTAATGAGTAATATCTATCTCCCCAGTGGACTGTAAGCTCCATGAGGGCAGGAACCACACCTAGTTTTGCTCTCTGATGGATGCCAACCACATAGTAGGTCCTCAATATAGTTTATTGACTGAAGAAGCAATTAATTCTTCCAGGAATAAGGTTATCCCATTTTGCTTAGAAATCCTTAAAGGTCTGAGGAAAGCAACACAAGGCTGTGACAAGTGATGAGATGTAGCAGATAAGGGCCCTCAGCACAGTGCTACCATGTAGGGCATTAACAAATGAGACTCATTTGTTCTGCCATTTTTATTGTTAGGATAATGATGATGATGGTGGTGGTGATGATGATGATGATGGTGGTGATGTTAGTGGTAATGATTGTGATGGTGATGACAGTGATAATAATGGTGAGTATGATGATGGTAATTTGATGATGATTATGATGATAACGGTGATGGTGATAATGATGATAATGGTGATGGTGATGATCATGGTGATGTTGATAGTGATTATGAGGATGATGGTGATGGTGATAATGATGATGTTGATGGTGACAATGGTGATGTTGATGGTGATAATTATAGTGATGGTGACTATAATGATGGTGATGTTGATAATGATGATGGTGATAAGGATAGTGATATTAATGATGATGATGATGATGATGATGGTGATCATATTAGTCTATTCTCACATTGTTATAAAGGAATACCTGAAACTGAGTAATTTATAGAGAAAAGAGGTTCTGTAGGCTGTACAAGAAGTATAATGGCTTCTGCTTCTCAGGAAGCCTCAGGAAACTTACAATTGTTGGTAAAAGGGCTTGTGGGGTGCCTGTATAAACTGGCCATAAAATTATAGGACAATAAGTTGTGGAAAGCCACAAGAGGCCTCTGAGGAGGAAAGCCTCCTAATTGCCATCATATTCCCATGCTCAGAGTGAGATTTGCAACTGGCCCCCTGGCTCCCACTCTTAACCTGTCTTTTTTCATTCCTTTGTCACCATCACACTTTGGGTACCCTATGGGTGGTGTTGAGGCTGGTCCCCAACATTCTGGCACCCAACATGGGGCCTGAAAGAATCTAGTGAAGGAACACTCGAGTGTGTGAAATGGAGGAGTGAAGGACAAAGGACTCCCGAGGACGAAAAAGTTTTAAGCTCTGCAGGTAAGCGGGGCATTCAGAGAAAGCTAGGAACACAAATGGGACAAACTGAAAGTAAGTACACCATGTATTTGAGCTTGCTACAGCAGCTCTTGAAGTGTGGTGGGATAAAAGTTGATACAGAAAATCTTATGGATTTGTTTCATGCTGTGGAACAATTTTGTCCTTGGTTCCTGAAACAGGGAACTTTGGAATTAAAAGACTGGGAAAATTGGAAAGGACCTTAAAAGAGAACATAGAAAGGAAGAGGAAATCCTTTGCCTGTTTAGTCAGTTTGGTCACTGGTGCAGGCAGCACTGGAGCCTTTTCAGACAGATGATGAGGCTGAGTCAGAGGAGGTGAGAGAGGAGTTTAATGATCAGGACTCTGAACCACCTCCACCAAGTACCAACAAAAAAGAAAGTCTGGAGGTGATTTCTGCCAATCCCCCTAGTCTCCCTAAACCTACTCAGAAAATTGTTCAGCCCAAGCTCCTTCAGAGGAATGTCTGGAACGGCCACCTCCTCCTCAGCCGAGTGAGTGCAGGGGGAGGGAGCCCAAGACTCGGCTCGCTGCGCCCATTATTGCCCGACCTGTGTTCATTATGGAGAAGGGCAATTCAGGCTCATCCTGCAGTTCACTATGGAGAAAGGGCCATACAGGCTTCCATTTGTCAGGCACGAGAAAGTGGGGAGTTGGAGACTTGGCAGTTTCCGGTGACTATGATACCACCTCAGCAGGCTGGGGGGCATGCTTAGGCTCACTGGGAACCTTTTCCTTTTAAAATATTAAAAGATCTAAAACAAGCAATAGGGCAGTATGGACCTAACTCACCTTATGTTCAGACTTTATTACAGGCTGTGGCTTATGACAAATGTCTGTGCCCCTATGATTGGGAGACATTAGCTCAGTCTACTTTATCCCCTTCCCAGTTTTTACAATTTAAGGCTTGGGGACAGATGAGGCCACTAATCAGATGCATAGAAATGCTAGATCTCAGCCTCCTGTTAACATTACCTCTGATCAATTGCTTAGAATAGTACAAGCCTGGGGTATAATAGAACAACAGATAGTGATGAATGATGAAGCCATTGCATAAATCAGATCAGTGTGTATGAGGGCCTGGGAGAAGATTCAGGATCCCGGTGTTACATATCCCTCCTTTAATTCAGTCAGACAGGGCCCTAAGGAACCTTATCTGGACTTCATTGCCCACCTGCATGATGCAGCTCAAAAGGTTATCTTGGATGCACACGCCCAAGAGACAATTGTCCAACTATTGGCCTTTGAGAATGCTAATTCTGAGTGCCAGCCAGCCATTAGACCTGTTAAAGGAAAAGCATCAAAAGACAAGGTATTAAGTGAATATATTAAAGCCTGTGATGGCATTGGAGGACATGTATATAAAGCTAATCTCCTAGCCCAGGCAATGGCAGGTTTAAAAGTTTAGAAATAACACAAAAGTTCTCAGGGTCCTGTTAAAATTGTGGACAAATGGGACATACTAAAAAACAATGTAAGAAGGGTCAAAACAACAAAAACACGTCATAACTTTTCCTCTGCCCAAAGAGCTGAATTACAGGCAGTGATTACAGTATTAAAAGATTTTAATCAGCCAGTTAATATTCTTTCAGATTCAGCTTATGTTGTACAAGCTACTTAGCATATTGAAACTGCCTTCCTTAAATATATTATTGATGAACAGCTTTATCAATTGTTCAACTCTTTACAAACAACTGTGCATACTCAGGATTTTCCTTTCTATTTAACTCATACCTGAGCACATACCAATCTTCCAGGACGCTTGAGGCTAAATGAGCAAGCTGACTTGTTGCTTTCCCCCATACTTACTGATACCCAAAGTTTCCACTCATTAACACACCTTAGCGCAGCAGGACTTAAAAACAAATATCAAATTACATGGAAACAGGTCAAGGACATTGCACAACATTGTCCTCAGTGCCAGGTACTGCAACTACCGCATCAAGAAACTGGTGTAAACCCTTGAGGGTTGACACCTAACATGATCTGACAAATGGATATCACCCATGTTCTTGCATTTGGCAAACTTTCTATGTCCATGTGACGACAGATACATATTCTCATTTTATATGGGCTACTTGCCAAACCAGCGAGACTGCAGCACATATAAAAAGACACTTGCTTTCCCGTTTTGCTGTCGTAGAAATTCCACAAATATTAAAAACAAACAATGGACCAGGCTACTGTAGTAAATCTTTCCAAACATTTTTAAAACAGTAGAGCACTGAACACAGTACAGGTATCCCCTGTAATTCTCAAGGGCAAGCGATTGCTCAGCAAGCCAATCAAACTTAAAAATTCAATTACATAAATAGAAAATAGAGGGAGATGAGGAATATTCCACCCCTCATATGCGATTACAATTGGCTCTTGTTACCTTACATTTTTTGAACATCTCCTGGAATCAGGTTACTACAGCAACTGAATAACATTTAACAGGACAGAAGATAAATGTTCATGAGGGAAAACCTGTGTGGTGGAAGGACTTTAAAACAAAGACCTAGGAAAAAGGGAGAGTTATAACATGGGGAAGAGGGTTTGCTTTTATTTCCCCAAGAGAAAAACAGCTTCCAGTTTAGGTACCTACAAGATATCTTAAACTTTACCATGAGCAAAATTCCAACAAAGAGAAAAGGACTTTGGAACCAAGATCTCCACCTCCCAGCACACCTGATGTCTTGAATGAACATTTCAGCCGACCAGATGAAGACCAACAAGGAGGGAGGTTCCAAGATGGCTGAACAGGAATAGCTCCAGTTTGCAGCTCCCAGTGTGAGCAACGCAGAAGATGGGTGATTTCTGCATTTCCAACTGAGGTAGCGGGTTCATCTCACTGAGACTTGTCAGACAGGGGGTGCAGCTCACGGAGCAGGACAGGGCATTGCATCACCTAGAAAGTGCAAGGGGTCTGGGAATTCCCTTTCCTAGCAAAGAGAAGCCGTGACAGACTGTACCTGGAAAATCAGGATGCTCCCACCGTAATACTGCGCTTTTCCAATGGCCTTAGCAAATGGCACACCAGGATATTATATCCCGCGCCTGGCTCAGAGGGTCCCATGCCCACGGAGCCTTGCTCACTGCTAGCACAGCAGTCTGAGGTTGAACTGCAAGGTGGCAGAGAGGCTGGGGGAGGGGTGTCCACCATTGCTGAGGCTTGAGTAGGTAAACAAAGTGGCTGGCAACCTCAAACCTTGAGTGGAGCCCACCACAGCACAAGGAAGACTGCCTGCCTCTGTAGACTCCACCTCTGGGGGCAGGATATAGTTGAATAAAAGGCAGCAGAAACTTCTGCAGACTTAAACGCCCCTGTCTGACAGCTTTGAAGAGAATAGTGGTTCTCCCAGCATGGAGTTTAAGATCTGAGAATGAACAGACTGCATCCTCAAGTGGGTCCCTGACCCCTGAGTACCCTAACTGGGAGACACCTCCCAGTAGGGGCCAACTGACACCTCATACAGCCGGGTGCCCCTCTGAGATGAAGCTTCCAAAGGAATGATCAGGCAGCAACATCTGCCATTCTACAATATTTCCTGTTCTGCAGCCTTTGCTGGTGATACCCAGACAAACAGGGTCTGGAGTGGACCTCTAGCAAACTCCAACAGACCTGCAGGTGAGGGTCCTGACTGTTAGAAGGAAAACTAGCAAACAGAAAGGACATCCACACCAAAACCCCATCTGTACGTCACCATCATCAAAGACAAAATGTAGATAAGACCACAAAGATGGGGAGAAACCAGAGCAGAAAAGTTGAAAATTCTAAAAATCAGAGCACCTCTTCTCCTCCAAAGGAACACAGCTCCTTGCCAGCAATGGAACAAAGCTGGACAGAGAATAACTTTGACAAGTTGAGAGAAGAAGGCTTCAGATGATCAGCAATAACAAACTTCTCTGAGCTAAAGGAGGATGTTCGAACCCATTGCAAAGAAGCTAAAAACCTTGAAAAAAGATTAGATGAACGGCTAACTAGAATAAACAGTCTAGAGAAGTCCTTAAATGACCTGATGGAGCTGAAAACCACAGCACAAGAACTACATGATGCATGCACAAGCTTCAGTAGCCAATTTGATCAAGTGGAAGAAAGGGTATCAGTGATTGAAGATCAAATGAATGAAATGAAGTGAGAAGAGAAGTTTAGAGAAAAAAAGAGTAAAAAGAAATGAACAAAGCCTCCAGGAAATATGGGACTATGTGAAAAGATGAAATCTACGTCTGTTTGGTGTACCTGAAAGTGACGGGGAGAATAGAACCAAGTTGGAGAACACTCCTTAGCATATTATCCAGGAGAACACCCCCAACCTAGCAAGGCAGGCCAACATTCAAATTCAGGAAATACAGAGAACATCACTAAGACACTCCTCAATAAAAGCAACTCGAAGACACATAATTGTCAGATTCACCAAAGTTGAAACGAAGGAAAAAATGTTAAGGGCAGCCAGAGAGAAAGGTCGGGTTACCCACAAACGAAGCCCATCAGACTGACAGCAGATATCTTGGCAGAAACTCTACAAGCCAGAAGAGAGTCGTGGCCAATATTCAACGTCCTTAAAGAAAAGAATTTTCAACCCAGAATTTCATATCCAGCCAAACTAAGCTTCATAAGTGAATGAGAAATAAAATCCTTTACAGACAAACAAATGCAGAGAGATTTTGTCACCACCAGGCCTGCCTTACAAGAGCTCCTGAAGGAAGCAATAAACATGGAAAGGAACAACCGGTACCAGTCACTGCAAAAACATGCCAAATTGTAAAGACCACCAATGCTAGGAAGAAACTGCATCAACTAAGAAGCAAAATAACCAGCTAACATCATAATGACAGGATCAAATTCACACATAACAATGTTAACCTTAAATGTAAATGGGCTAAATGCTCCAATTAAAAGACACATACTAGCAAATTGGATAAAGAGTCAAGACCCATCTGTGTGCTGTATTCAGGAGACCCATCTCATGTGCAGAGACACACATAGGCTCAAAATAAAGGGATGGAGCAAGATCTACCAAGCAAATGGAAAGTAAAAAAAGCAAGGATTGCAATCCTAGTCTCTGATAAAACAGACTTTAAACCAACAAAGATCAAAAGAGACAAAGAAGGCCATTACATAATGGTAAACGGATCAATTCAATAAGAAGAGTTAACTATCCTAAATATATATGCACCCAATACAGGAGCACCCAGATTCATAAAGCAAGTCCTTAGAGACCTACAAAGAGACTTAGACTCCCACACAATAATAATGGGAGAATTTAACACCCCACTATCAACATTAGACAGATCAATGAGACAGAAAGTTAACAACGATATCCAGGAATTGAACTCTGCTCTGTACCAAGTGGACCTAATAGACATCTACAGAACTCTCCACCACAAGTCAACAGAATATACATTCTTCTTAGCACCACATCACACTTATTCCAAAACTGACCACATATTTGGAAGTAAAGCACTCTGCAGCAAATGTAAAAGAACAGAAATTATAACAAACTGTCTCTCAGACCACAGTGCAATCAAACCAGAACTCAGGATTAAGAAACTCACTCAAAACTGCTCAACTACATGGAAACTGAACAACCTGCTCCTGAATGACTACTGAGTACATAAAGAAATGAAGGCAGAAATAAAGATGTTCTTTGAAACCAATGAGAACAAAGACACAACATATCAGAATCTCCGGGACACATTTAAAGCAGTGTGTAGAAGGAAATTTATAGCACTAAATGCCCATAAGAGAAAGCAGGAAAGATCTAAAATTGACATCCTAACATCACAATTAAAAGAACTAGAGAAGCAAGAGCAAACACATTGAAAAACTAGCAGAAGGCAAGAAATAACTAAGATTAAAGCAGACCTGAAGGAGACAGAGACACAAAAAACCCTTCAAAAAATCAATGAATCCAGGAGCTGGTTTTTTGAAAAGATCAACAAAACTGATAGACCACTAGTAGTACTAATAAAGAAGAAAAGAGAGAAGAATCAGATAGACGCAATAAAAAATGGTAAAGGGGATATCACCACCAATCCCACAGAAATACAAACTACCATCAGAGAATACTATAAACACCTCTATGCAAATAAACTAGAAAATCTAGAAGAAACGGATAAATTCCTGGACACATACACCCCCCAAGACTAAACCAGGAGGAAGTTGAATCCCTGAATAGACCAATAACAGGTTCTGAAATTGAGGCAATAATTAACAGCCTATCAACCAAAAAAACTCCAGGACCAGACGGATTCACAGCCGAATTCTACCAGAGGTACAAAGAGGAGCTGGTACCATTCCTTCTGAAACTATTCCAATCAATAGAAAAAAGGGAATCCTCCCTCATTCATTTTATGAGGCCAACATCATCCTGATACCAAAGCCTGGCAGAGACAAAACAAAAAAAAAGATAATTTTAGACCAATATCCCTGATGAACATCGATGCAAAAATCCTCAATAAAATATTGGCAAACCAAATCCAGCAGCACATCAAAAAGCTTATCCACCATGATCAAGTTGGCTTCATCCCTGGGATGCAAGGCTGGTTCAACATATGCAAATCAATAAACGTAATCCAGCATATAAACAGAACCAAAGGCAAAAACCACATGATTATCTCAATAGATGCAGAAAAGACCTTCAACAAAATTCAGCAGCCCTTCATGCTAAAAACTCTCAATAAACTAGGTATTGATGGAACGTATCTCAAAATAAAAAGAGCTATTTATGACAAACCCACACCCAATAGCATACTGAATGGGAAAAAACTGGAAGCATTCCCTTTGAAAACTGGCACAAGACAGGGATGCCCTCTCTCACCACTCCTATTCAACACAGTGTTGGAAGTTCTGGCCAGGGCAATCAGGCAAGAGAAAGAAATAAAGCATATTCAACTAGGAAAAGAGGAAGTCAAATTGTCCTAGTTTGCAGATGACATGATTGTATATTTAGAAAACCCCATTGTCTCAGCCCAAAATCTCCTTAAGCTGGTAAGCAACTTCAGCAAAGTCTCAGGATACAAAATCAATGCATGAAAATCACAAGCATTCCTATACACCAATAACAGGCAAACAGAGAGCCAATCATGAGTGAACTCCCAATCACAATTACTACAAAGAGAATAAAATACCTAGGAATCCAACTTACAAGAGATGTGAAGAATCTCTTCAAGGAGAACTACAAATCACTGCTCAACAAAATAAAAGAGGACACAAACAAATGGAAGAACATTCCCTGCTCAAGGACAGGAAGAATCAATATTGTGAAAATGACCATACTGCCCAAGGTAATTTATAGATTTAATGCCATCCCCATCAAACTACTAATGACTTTCTTCACAGAATTGGAAAAAACTACTTTAAAAAAGAGCCCGCATTGCCAAGACAATCCTAAGCAAAAAGAACAAAGCTGGAAGCATCACGCTACCTGACTTCAAACTATACTACAAGTCTACAGTAATCAAAACAGCATGGTACTGGTACCAAAACAGAGATATAGACCAATGGAACAGAATAGAGCCCTTGGAAATAATACCACACATGTACAACCATCTGCTCTTTGACAAACCTGATAAAAACAAGAAATGGGGAAAGGATTCCTTATTTAATAAATGGTGC
The DNA here is from genome assembly GCF_024542745.1 of Macaca thibetana thibetana. Lineage (NCBI taxonomy): Eukaryota > Metazoa > Chordata > Mammalia > Primates > Cercopithecidae > Macaca > Macaca thibetana. The sequence continues at coordinate 18,866,304 of NC_065578.1, read as the reverse complement.
TGGGAAAACTGGCTAGCCATATGTAGAAAGCTGAAACTGGATCCCTTCCTTATACCTTATACAAAAAGTAATTCAAGATGGATTAAAGACTTAAATGATAGACCTAAAACCATAAAAACCCTAGAAGAAAACCTAGGCAATACCATTCAGGCCATAGGCATGGGCAAGGACTTCATGACTAACACACCAAAAGCAATGGCAACAAAAGCCAAAATTGACAAATAGGATCTAATTAAACTAAAGAGCTTCTGCACAGCAAAAGAAACTACCATCAGAATAAACAGGCAACCTACAGAATGGGAGAAAATTTTTACAATCTACCCATCTGTCAAAGGGCTAATATTCAGAATCTACAAAGAACTTAAACAAATTTACAAGAAAAAAATGAAACAACCCCATCAAAAAGTGGACAAAGGATATGAGCAGACACTTCTCAAAAGAAGACATTTATGCAGCCAACACATGAAAAAATGCTCAACATCACTGGCCATCAGAGAAATGCAAATCAAAACCACAATGAGATACCATCTCCCACCAGTTAGAATGGTGATCATTAAAAAGTCAGGAAACAACAGGTGCTGCACAGGATGTGGAGAAATAGGAACACTTTTACACTGTTGGGGACTGTAAACTAGTTCAACCATTGTGGAAGACAGTGTGGTGATTCCTCAAGGATCTAGAACTAGAAACACCATTTGACCCAGCCATCCCATTACTGGGCATATACCCAAAGGATTATAAATCATGCTGCTATAAACACACATGCACACTTATGTTTATAGAGGCACAATAAACAAAGACTTGGCAAAGACTTGGAACCAACCCAATTGCCCATCAATGACAGACTGGATTAAGAAAATGTGGCACATATACACCACGGAATACTATACAGCCATAAAAAGGATGAGTTCATGTCCTTTGTAGGGACATGGATGAAGCTAGAAACCATCATTCTGAGCAAACTATCACAAGGACAGAATCAACACTGCATGTTCTCACTCATAGGTGGGAACTGAACAATGAGAACACTTGGACACAGGGTGGGGAACATCACACACCGGGGCCTGTCGTGGGGTGGGGGGAGTGGGGAGGGATAGCATTAGGAGATATACCTAATGTAAATATACCTAATGTAAATGAGTTAACGGGTGCAGCACACCAACATGGCACATGTATACATATGTAATAAACCTGCACGTTGTGCACATGTACCCTAGAACTTAAAGTATAATAATAATTTTTTTAAAAAAAAGAAAAAAAAAGACCAACAAAACCCATCAAGCAAGCCCACCAATTTGAGGACAGATCAAGAGGCTGACCCAGATTGCAGAAAAAAACCTAAAGGCACAAAAAAACCACTAACCTCAAGTAACCTGATAGTGGTTATAACTGTGGTAATTACTACGGCAGTAAGTCTCCCTGTGGGTACAGCAGACCAAAATTATACCTCTTAGGCATATGTCCCATTTCCACCTTTAATTAGGCCTGTCACAAAGTTGAACCCCCAGTTAAGGTTTATGTTAATGATAGTGTTTAGATGCCTGAGTCTACAGATATTCGTGGGCCCTGTCACCCAGACGAGGAAGGAATGTTAATAAATGTGTCCACAGGTTATCACTTCCCCCCTCTTTGCATCGGGACGGCTATCGGTTGCTTAAAAGGCTACCGACAACATTGGCTAGTTAAAATTCCAGGTCATAATCAAAGATCAGTATCCTATCATTTATTTTGTGGATGGAGCCTGGATCATTCACAAAGTTCAGTTCAATTAAAACAGTTCAAGCCCAGAAAAGAGAGGTGTCAACAACCACAACAATGTTCAAAGAATTTAGAAATATTGATTTGAAAAAATTGCATCTCTGATCACGCTGTGGTACTACAAAATAATTCCTATGGAATCGTCATTGATGGGTCCCCTAAGGGGACCTTTGCAGTTAATTGTACCAATCAGAATAATAGATGCAAGACAGGACTAAAACAGAAACTATACTGTCAAAAAGATGACACTATTTACACTAAAAAACGTGCCCCGTTTCCCATAATTTGGACCGATTTTGGTACGGCTGGCCCACATCCGAAAATGATTAATGCAATAATAGACCCTGAACATCCCAAATTATGGACATTAATGATGGCCCAATCTCATATTCAGGTTTAGGAAGAAAACTATTATATCCAAAAAAGTGAGAGACTTGTATCAGTTTTCTTCCAACCAAACGGTGCCCATTCAAAGTTGTGTCAAGCCTCCTTTTATGTTGATGGTCAGAAGTATTGATATTCGACCTAATTCTCAAACTATTACTTGTCAAAACTGTCGCCTTTTCACCTGTATTGATTCCATGTTTGGTGTAAAAACATCTGTGTTGCTAAAGAAGGAGTTTGGATACCGGTTTCCCTCAATAGACTTTAAGAAGCCTCTCCTTCCATTCATATCATCACAGAAATGTTAAAAGGAGTGTTTACCAGGACAAAAAAAAATTTATTTTTACCCTTACAGCAGTCATTATAGGCCTTACTGCAGTCACAGCTACTGCTGCAGCTGCTAGAATTGCTTTACACTCCTCTGTTCAAACTGCAAAATATGTAAATAATTGACAAAAGAATTCCTCAAAATTGTAGAATTCTCAGACCTGGATAGACCAACAATTGGCAAATCAAACAAATGATCTTAGACTATTATTTAGATAGGAGATCGTATAATGAGCTTAGAGCATCATTTGCAAATGCAATGTAATTGGAATACTTCTGATTTCTGCATAACTCCCCATTTATATAATGCTACTAAACATCATTAGGAAAAAAGTTAGACATCATCTGGAAGGAAAGAATAAAAATTTAACATTAAATATAGCCAAATTTAAGGAACAGGTTTTTAAAGCATCTCAGGCTCATTTAACTCTCCTGCCTATGACTAACACTCTCGCTGGAGCTGCTGATGGACTTTCAAAGGTAAATCCTCTTAAATGAATTAAGACCATTAGAGGATCAACAATTGCAAATTGTGCTTTAATGTGTATCTGTTTACACTGTTTGCTTTTAGTCTACAGATGTGAAAGATGCCTCTGAAAAAAAAAAAAAAAGACACCACGAACAAGCCATAATAGCAATGGCGGATTTAAAAAAGAAAAAAGGGGGGTATGTTGGGAAAAGGGCTTCTGGGGTACCTGTATAAACTGGCCATAAAAATACAGGACAATAAGTTGTGGAAAGCCACAAGAGGCCTCTGAGGAGGAAACCTCCTAATTGCCGTCATGTTCCCATGCTCAGAGCGAGACCCACTCTCTTATTTGTAAACACTGTGTTCAAGGAGAAAGACACTCCTTTGAAGCACTGGAAAGCAGACAGACATGCAGGCTCCTAGTTAAGCCCACTCCCACTAGCTACTCTCCGATGAGTTAAAGATATACTGTTTGAGCATAAAGGAGATTCATTTAAACTACTATTGCTATAAATTACGCCTACGACGCACTGCCATCCTTTCACTGTTCCGCCCTGAACATCTGCTTCTTAGATCTAAGTGATTGTACTCAATAAATACTGTGGATACCAGAGCTCTGAGCCTTTTGCAGCCTCCGTTTTGCAACTGGCCCCCTGGCTCCCACCTTTATGAACTCTTAACCTGTCTTTTCTCATTTCTTTTTGCCACCAGACTTCAGGTACCCTACAGGTGGTGTTGAGGCTGGTTGCCAACACACAATCATGGTGGAAGGTGAAGGGGAAGCAGTCACGTCTTACCTGGCTGGAGCAGGAGGAATAGAGGGAGGGGGAAGATGCTACACACTTTTAAACAACCAGATCTCATGAGAACTCTGTCAGGAAAACAGCACTAGGGGAATGGTACTAAACCATTAGAAACCGACCCCATGATCCAATCACCTCCCATCAGGCCCCACCTCTAGCACTGGGGATTACATTTCAATGTGATATTTGGGTAGGGACACAGATAAAAACCATATTAATGATATTCATGGTGATGGTGATGATGATGGTGATGGTGATGGCGATGGTGATGATGATGGTAATATTGATGGTGATGATGGTGATGGTGACGATGATGGTAATATTGATGATGATGATGATGATACTGATAGTGATTATGATGATGATGATGATGGTGACTTCTAAGCTAAAAGGGACAAGTTTATATCAAGAGAAAAAAAGATATCACTGAGAGGCTGGGCCCTGTTCTCTCCACTCACCTCTACCCTAACAACCCTCCATCGTGAAAGTTAAAACCTGTCAAGTAGGGACAGTAATCCCATCAAAGTGCTTGGAGCCCTGGCCAGGTCACATGCTATACCCCAGTGGGAGTAAGTGCCTTGAGCTCCTGGGTCAGCATCTGCTTCCTCCACGGCCAGGGAAAGGAGAAAAGGAGGGACCCAGTATTTATGGCTCCTGGGCAAGGCCTCCTGCAAAGGCTTTACATATTTCATTTCATTTCCTTTTCTTCTGGTCTACAACCTTGAGAGGACAGTCCATTTTATGGAAGATGAAGCTGGGCTCAGAGAAGTGATGGGACTGGCCAAGCTCACACAGCCCCTAAGTGCAGGGGTCATCACTCAAGCCCTGGTCTTGCTGATGCTTTCTACCGCATTGTGCCAATGGGTGAAGACCATAAAATCAATTACCTTTCCCCAAATGTCTGAACTGCCCTCCAAGTCCAAGTCCTACCAACACTCCAGCTTCAAACCTCAACTGAGAGCACCTCCACCTGGAAGCCTGCCTGACTTTTTCTGCTTGGCTCTGGCCCTATAGTCTTTACTTTTCTGCTACAGGTATAGACCTGCAGGGACTTGGAGGAGCCCTGTCCTAGCTGGGCCGGATTCAAAATGGGTCACAAAAGGGATCGTCTCCGAAACCTGGCCCTTCCTGGGAAACACGCCTTATGCCACCACAGGAATGGCTGTGGGGGCCAAACCTCCCAGGGAATCGACGCTAATTTTCAGTTGTTTAGAAGGTAACTCCTCAGTGATTCACTGTTTGGGCTCTCGTAACCCAGGCCAGGAGAGCCAGGGGCTGCTAGGAGATCAAAAGGAAACGGTGAACAAAGGTCTCCCTTTTCAGGAGACCATGACTCACCGCTGGTAGGTGATCCTGGGCAGGTGGACTCACCTCTCTGACCCTCTCCCCCGAAGTCTTCTCTGAGGCAGGGCAAGAGCCCAGCAGGAAAAGAGTCCCAGGAGGAGTTATTAGCAGGAAACGAATGGGAGGGGCAGGAGACAAGGGTTTCCTGGGCTTTACTCTTATTGATTGATTGATTGATTGATTTTTCTGAGACTGAGTCTCGCTCTATCGCCCAGGCTGGAGTGCAGTGGCGTAATCTCAGCTCACTGCACCCTCCGCCTCACAGGTTCAAGCAATTCTCCTGCTTCAGCCTCCTAAGTAGCCGGGATTACAGGTGCCTGCCACACCTGGCTAATTTTTGTATTTTCAGTAGAGATGGGTTTTCACCATGTTAGCCAGGCTGGTCTCGAACTCCTGACCTCAAGTGGTCCACCTGCCCTGGCCTCCTAAAGTGCTGTGATAACAGGCGTGAACCACCGTGCCAGGCCAACAAAAGGTTTTTTTTTTTTTTTTTTTTGAGACGAAGTCTTGCTCTGTCGCTCAGGCTGGAGTGCAGTGGCCGGATCTCAGCTCACTGCAAGCTCTGCCTCCCGGGTTTATGCCATTCTCCTGCCTCAGCCTCCCGAGTAGCTGGGACTACAGGCGCCCGCCACCTCGCCCGGCTAGTTTTTTGTATTTTTTAGTAGAGACGGGGTTTCACCGTGTTAACCAGGATGGTCTCGATCTCCTGACCTCGTGATCCGCCCGTCTCGGCCTCCCAAAGTGCTGGGATTACAGGCTTGAGCCACCGCGCCCGGCCAACAAAAGGTTTTTAACACAAGAGTATTAACACTCAGCCCTCCTCTCCTTACTCCAAGGTGAAACTTTCCCAGGCCTCTATCCTCCGGCTGGTTGGGGTCAGGGAATTTGTGTTGGGTTCCTTCCAGCCTGTAGGGTGAGACCCAGATTCACTGGGTTTAGTCTCGTCTCCTGGAAGGGAGGCTGGCACCAGGCCCTAGACCAGCTCCTGGCTTCAGGTTAGGCCCAGGGCTGCAGCACGCCGGTTGTCATGGGCCCTGGGCACACTGGCCTTTGTGGGCTCTTCCTCCATATAAAAGAATAAAATTAAATTAAATGTTATGACTGTGTTGGTTTGAAGACAAATATAATCCAGGTGTGATGGTACTTGTTTTTCTCCTACTTTGATAAGAAATTAACACATTCTGTTGGGGCCACTAAAAGTAGCATGGGTGCTAGGCACCGCCTCCACTTCGTGCTGGATGAATTGGCCCAGGTGAAGCCCTTTGGGTTGCCTGGGTTTAAATTCTAGCTCATCACTTACACATGTGCGTCAGTTTCCTCCTCTGTAAGATGGGGATGACTGCAGCGCCCACATGATGGGGCTGTGGTCCTGCTTGAAAGGGGCTTGGCACAGTGCCAGGTGCATAGCAAGTACTCGGTGAGGGCTGGCTGCCTAGTTGTGTGTGAGTTTTCCATCCTCCTGTGCGGGAGGCAAGAGGGACACCTTCTATCCCCATAATACAGGCGGGAAAACCGAGGTTCCAAGCAAGGGAAAGGATCTGCCCAAGGGTGCCTAGTATGCAATGGAACCAGGACTCCAAGGCCATAGACCCAGCGACTGCCAGGCCCTGAACGGTGACGGAAGTGCACAGTCAGTGATCCCAGTCACAGACCAGAGCAGGAGGGTCGGGGAGGGGAAGCGCCTGGCCAGGCCGGGGGTCACCTGCCTCCGGTTCTGCCTTGGTGGAAACTTGGAAACAGGACGGACTTGGCCCTGGGCACCTCCGGGCTATGAGAACTGAAGTTTTTCAGTCTCTCTGAGTCTCGGTCAAATGGGGACGAGGAAAAGATATCAAGAATGACAAGCACCCGGCACAGCCCGCACCTTGCAGCTTGGTCAATGGATGATTTCTTGGAAAGGGTGGGCTACGGGAAGGGTGTGAGTATAAAGAGCCACGAGATTGCCCGCCATACCCTACACTGCCTGGAAGCAGAGCCGACAGGCCCCAGCTGGCCCCTCCCCGGGGACTTGGCCAAAGTATCAGACCTGGAAGAATCGTTGCATCACTGGGCACTCACAGGTTAATGACAGGGAGTGGACAGGACCTGGGTATTTAACTAATTAGGAGGCGCCCTGAGATCAGAGGTGCCCCCGTTGCTTTCTTCTGCTGCCTTTTGTGCTCCTTGTTCACCTCCCTTCTCCATAACCTGGGATGAAACCTCCCCACGTGCTGGTGTTCCTTTGCCTCCTGGGTAAGTGATCTTTGTGACCTCCAGCCTTCTTCTGCCCCATCTGGCAACCCCAAGCTCCCTAGATGCCCCTGAGCCTGGCCCTACAGAGGGCATGGTGGATGCCAAACAGTGGAGGCTGCCCCCTTCCTGCCACCAGGGTGACCCCGAGGCCAGTTTTGCCTGAGCCAGCAGTGGCTGGAGCAGAGGGGAGGAGAATGCAGGCTAGGAGGGGTGAGGGACATGGGCCAGGGGCTGGAGCATCCTGGACAGCACACCCTGGGCTCCTTCTCCTACCCTAGCTTGCATGTTTAGCTCCAACCTGCCGAGGTGGGCAGGATTCAGCCCCATGGCTGAGTCAGGAGCACTGGGAGGAATTCAGGGAGGTCAGCGGAGGTGGTCAGGAGACAGGTCCAGTGCCATCTGATGAGACTTGAGGGGACAGAGTGTTCCTGGGTGAGATAAGGGCTGACACCTGGGGAGGACTGGTGGCTGGTGAGGAGCCCCTGGAAGCGGTGAACGAGTGATAGTGTTGTAGATAGAAGATAATAGTGGGAGGGGACATTGGAGGGGCCGACACACTGGAGGTGAAGACCAGGGGGATAAAGGTGCAAAGGCTGTCATTGGCAATATTGTTACTTATTACCATGCTTGTTGTTGAGAATGGGTTGCTTTGGGGAGGTGAGCTTAACTAGACAACTGGAGAGATGCCTGTGATCAGATTTGAGGGGACATCGAGGAAGTTGGCTGCAGAGGGTGGGGCTCTCCCTCTCCCCCTCTCCCTCCCCCTCTCCCCCTCTCCCCATCTCCCCCTCTCCCTCTCCACAGTGGCCCTGGTCACAGGGAACCTGGTCCAGTTCGGGGTGATGATCGAGAAGATGACAGGCAAGTCTGCCCTGCAGTACAACGACTATGGCTGTTACTGCGGCGTCGGCGGCTCCCACTGGCCGGTGGACGAGACTGACTGGTGAGGAGGCAGCCTGCAGGGGGACCTCCATGGGGATGGAAGAGCTGGGGGATCCTGGGAGGATCCTGGGAGAAGGGGGTGCGCCTGGAAAATTCAGGCCGATCTCTCCTCTGGGCCGCTTTGGGCTCTGGGCCCCCAAGCAGCCCCTGGTCCAACCCAGCCTGGCTCACAGGTCCCCCCAGGTTGACCATGACCCTTACAGGTGCTGCCACGCCCATGACTGCTGCTATGGACGTCTGGAGAAGCTGGGCTGTGAGCCCAAACTGGAAAAGTATCTTTTCTCTGTCAGCAAACGTGGCATTTTCTGCGGTAGGTGGACAGCCCTGAAGTGACACAGACACCCTGTGGTGAGGTGGGTGGAGGCAGCTTGAGACAGGAAGCCCCTCCTGATGGTGACCTTGGGCCTTATCAGAGCCAGACCCCAGGCTGGAGGAATGGGGTTTCCCATCACCATGTAACAGTGAGACCCAGATGTTCACCGGGTACCCAGGCTAGAGAAGCCCATACCCCATCAGGTGCAGCCCTCAGCCCCAGGTATCTCCCCACCCACAGACACCTCCCAGCTCCAGCCTCTGGAAAGAGGAGCGGAGGGGGCTGAGCTGAGCCAGGGCTGGAGCTGGACTCAGGCACCCTTCCAGGGCCTCAGCAGGAGCTAAAGGTGAAGTCCCTAAGACAGAACGAGCTGGGGCTTTGGGGACAGCAGACGTGGTTTCCAAAGGCTGACTCCTCACTGGGACTGTCAGGCTGGACCCATTTGCTCAGCTTTGCCATGTCCAATGCCCACTTGGACCAATTAGCTTTCCTTTAGTCCCAGGCCCAGGCAAGCAGCCTAAACCAAGTGATAGCGTGCAGAGACCCCACATGGGAGAGCCAAGCTTTCTCCCTGCCACAAAGCCAGGAGCAGCCTGAAAGAAGGGCAGGGCCTGGTGGGCGGATGGTTCAGCGTGGAAGGATTCGGGAGGTCGTAGAAGACTCAGCTCAGGTCTCTAAATTCTGTCCTGGGGGCGGGGCAGAGCTGGCTCCATTTCCTCTGCAGTCATCAACTTGGCAGGGCAATGTGCCAGGTACTGAGTCCCTGTCGCTGGAAGTCCATGAAAGGCAGGAGCAGCCACCTGCCAGGATCAGGGCTGAGAGGAAGAGTTAGAGGAGGAGGCAGGCAGGTGGAGACACAAGCTCTGGATTCTACTCAGGGCGTCACCTTCCACCTGCCTGTGACTTTGGACAAGTGATAAAATCTCTGGAAAGCCTCTGTTTCCTAATCTATAAAACGGAGAGGCTTATACCTACTTCCCCAGCTCAGTCCAGCTCCTGCAAAGAGCCCCCAAAAAGAGGCTGACCGGCTCGGTGTTAAGTCCCTTCCAACCCTGAGTATTGCTGACATAGCAGGCGTGGGCAGAGCCCTGACGGCAGAGAAAGGCTCACCTTCAAGGGGCGAAATGAGGCACCTGGTCTGAGCTGTGAGATACAGTCATGGAGAAAAAAGGGAGCTGGAGCCACTGCAGGCAGAGGTGACAGAGGCAGCTGCAGTGGAGAGAGGAGGAGCCTTCTGGGCCCCTACAGAGCTGATGCCAGCTGGCTCTTGGGAGGGCAGGTCATGGCAGAAGTCTGACTCCCAGGCTGGGCATGGGCAGAAAACTGGGCTCTATCCACTCTGATGAGGGCAGGCAGAGGGCCCTAAGCAGACCCCAGCTTTGGTCCCGGTGGCTTCTAGCCTGGGCCCACGCCACTCTGGGGCACACATAGCCATCAGAGTGAGTTGCTGTCATTTTCGTAGCTGTCCTCTCTGCTTGATGGCCACAATCCGCCATCAGCAACACATCACATAGGGGTGCAGGGGTTGCCTAGAAATTCCCCTGGCTGGGGGCAGTGAGAGCGAGCTAAGTGGTGTCTCTAAGGCAGGAGAGAGCTAAAGGCAGTCAGCGTGGGCTTGAGAGCAGGGAGGGACAGCGAGGGCAAGCTTCCAGCTTCCCTGGTGTCCCGAGCCACAGTGCACCCCGCCCTTGTCTCTTGTCTCACCCATTCCTGAAACAACGCGAGAGCTTGGGCTTCCATCAGAATGGAGTTGGTCCAGGTCAAGAACGTGGACCCAGGAGCAGCCAAGAGCTGTCCCACACATATCCTGAGCTTCTGTGGTCCCTGACTCACTTTGTCCCATCCAGCCGGCAGGACCACCTGCCAGCGGCTGACCTGCGAGTGTGACAAGAGGGCCGCCCTCTGCTTTCGTCGCAACCTGGGCACCTACAACCGCAAATATGCCCATTACCCCAACAGGCTGTGTACCGGACCCACCCCGCCCTGCTGAGGCTGTGCTCGGCCTCCTCCCTGTCCCTCGAGGTCCTGCCTCGGGCTGCGGTAGTCCCAGTCCTGGGGAACATTGGCACCAAAGGCCCTCCCTCTGGAAAATTCCTTTCCTGCAAACCCATCCCTGCTTCAGAGCTCAGAGATATGTCCTGGACCATCACTAGCCTCCCAGGCTACCCCTTCTCTGTAGAAAGAACCCTGCCCCAGGAGCCATGGATCCTTCAGCACCCGGAAGACTGTCAGCAACTTCTGGGATCTCAGCTCCCTCTTCTGAATAAGTGAATAATGTTTTCCATAATTCTAATATTCTCTGAGTCTCAAATTCTACCAGTCATTCTAGGGTTTAATTCACTAAAGTTTCATTCATTCATTATTTTTCTGATCACCTACCTTGTGCTGACAACGTGCTAAGCATTGGAATAATTTGGGAACAAGTCTGACATGGCTGGCCCTGCCAGCAATTCCAGCATTAAATTCTTTTAATTTTCCATGACAGTAAGTTTCTGTGACTTTTTTGTTTTTGAGACGGAGTTCGCTCTGTCGCCCAGGCTGGAGTGCAGTGGCGCAATCTCAGCTCACTGCAAGCTCTGCCTCCCAGGTTCACACTGTTCTCCTGCCTCAGCCTCCCAAGTAGCTGGGACTACAGGCGCCCGCCACCATGCCCAGCTAATTTTTTTGTATTTTTAGTAGAGATGGGGTTTCACCGTGTCAGCCAGGATGGTCTCCATCTCCTGACCTCATGATCCACCTGCCTCGGCCTCCCAAAGTGCTGGGATTACAGGCGTGAGCCACCGTGCCCCACCCTATGACTCTTTTTCTAACATTCTACAATCTTATCCAAAATAATGCAATCTCTGGAAGGAATATTTCTGGCCATATGGCTTAATGTGAAAAGCATGAAAAATACCAACCTAAAAATATTGTCCCCACTGTGTCATCAGGCCTCAAATCCCCCCCACTGGCAAAGATTGGTTAAGAGTGAGAAGCAGCTCTAGATGGTCTTTTCCACACCCCTTCTTTGATAGGCCCCTGAGGGCCAGAGAGGGGATGTTCTACCCAAGGGGGTGTCCCCACTCCCTGGCCCTTCATTTCTTCATGAAGTTGTCATCAGCCACCCACGCTCTGGTATGGCCGTGTTAACCAGGCCTGCTGGTTGTCATCTTGGAAAGACCAGAGTGCCCAGGGCAGTTCAGCTGTGAGGACACAGGAAGAGGAGGAGGAAAGGGTTCAGCATCGAGGGCCGACTCCAAGCTCCCAATTCTGAAGCCATGAAGAATGTAATGCACTCAAGGATTCCCACCAGGAGGAATGCAGCCTATTCTGGAAGCAATCTATTTCAGCAGATGTTACTTCTAAAGATAGAATTATCTATTATATGCTGATGAAATCTTACAGGACCAGGAATTCACCTGCTCAATGACTGCGCACCTGCCAATGCATTGCACAGGGCAAAGCTCACAGTGGACACTCGACAAATGTCCATTCCCTTCACCCTTCCCAGGGCCTGTGCACAGCATTCAGGACCTTGAGGGCAGGGAGGAGAGCAAAGAAAATCAAAGGGATGGTCGGTCACAGTGGCTCAGGCCTGTAATCCCAGCACTTTGGGAGGCCAAGGTGGGCGGATCACCTGAGGTCGGGAGTTTGAGAACAGCCTGACCAACATGGAGAAACCCAGTCTTTACTAAAAATAGAAAATTAGCCGGGCATGGTGGCATACGCCTGTAATCCCACCTACTCAGGAGGCTGAGGCAGGAGAATCGTTGAACCTGGGAGGTGGAGGTTGCAGTGAGCCAAGATCGTGCCATTGCACTCCAGGCTGGGCAACAAGAGTGAAACTCCGTCTCAAAAACAAAAAGAAAAAAAAGACAATCAAAGGGATGTATCGCTGTGACCTTTAAAAGATGAACAAGCTCTGTGCTAGCAATAGGAAGGAGAAGAAGGACAGGACAGGCATGTGTACTTTGCTATTGTAACTGACTCAAATCCTCCCCAAGTATCACCCGAAAACCATGTCTTAAAGCAAAAACAGCCTGCGTGGGGGAAGAGTGCAAACCTGGTTTGTAGGAAAAGTGGTTCTGAGGCGCCCTCTGGTGTCCATTTCATTCAGGCCACTAGGGAGAAACCTGCGCCTGGCTTAAACCTCGGTTTCTCTTCCTCAGGTGAGCAAAGTGTGCTTCTGAGCTAGTGAAATTGGTCCCCTCACATTTTCATAAATAAATATACTGAGAAAATGCCAAAGGCGGCCACACAACCATCTGAGGATGACGGCCACTGTAGAAACGGGAAACACAGGGAGGAGCTGATACAGGCAGATTAGAGAGGTGACACCCTGGGCATGATGGATTTAAGGCACCAATGGGACACCTACCTGATGATCTTACAGTTGTATAACTTTCTGACCAAACAAACATTGAAACTTAGGAGCAAGACTCCAGCGCAGCCTGCTGTGACCCCTGCCCCCACCCACTCAAACCAGGCTGTGAGTCTTTTGGCCACAGACCAGCCTTTACCCTTTGCTTTCCCAGGGCTCAATAAATGTTTGATGATGGCATCAAGGGGCCTGCCTAAATCCTGTTTGCCTGGGTGTGCGTATCTAGAGAACAATCACTTGATACCCAGCAGCAGACTTGCAAAAGGGACTGAAAAAAGGAAAGAACCCTGAACTTGAACTCAGAGGTTCCAGGTAGAGCGCTTTGTTCTGCCACTTAGCAGCAGTGGCTCTGCTTAGACCTTTGCTACTCAGCGTGGTCCATGGGCAGTGGCAGCTGCAAAAGCAGCAGGGATCCTGTTCAAAATGCAAAATCTTGAACCTGACCCCAGACCTGCTGAAATCAGAATCTGTAAGTTAACAAGCCCCCCTGATGATTCGTGTGCACATTAAAATCTAAGTGCCGATAAATGGTCACAGCCTCGGTCTCTGCATTTGTCAAATGGAAGTATGACATCTCCCCAGCAGGCTGGTTGTGGCACAGTTTGAGTTAGCATGCATGAAAATGCACAAATAATGGCTAGCACTGAAAAATCACTCGTGTTCTATGAATGAATGAATGGATAGTCGTAACAATAGCTAACATTTGCTGAGCACTTGGCATTTGCCAGGCACTGTTTTAAGTGCTTTATGTGTGCTAATTCATTGGATGAGTAAACTAGGCCAAGGGGACTGTCAAAGCTGGGGAGGGGACATTCTCACCTAAATGTTTCATAGTTTGCCTCTCCAATTTTGATGACAGGATTTGGATTGGTTTTGCTTTTATTCCTATTTAGCACCTAACCAAAGCTACGCATGAAGTGCAAAGGTAAATACCTTGCTCAGTAAGTGACCAGAAATCACAGTGGAATTCCCAAGTTCAATGAAGAGTCTGATTAGGATTTCATGGACATGCGTCTGCTTCACTGGGGTTCTTTGCAATGTCACCACCAGAGAACTGAATACTAAAGTTAATTCTTTCCTTCAATAAGTTTTGTACTTCTGGTCTTTTGTGCTTCTGGTCTTTTGCTGGATGCTGGAGATAGACACGAATCAGAGTCAACCAGCAGACAGAAAACAGCAACTATTCCACACTAGCAAGTAATGTGACACCCCTAAGAAGAGAGTATCAGGACTAATGGTTCTTAAACCCTCCATCCTTCATCACGTCTCCGTCCTGTCCACCGGTGCCAGCTTCATTTTCCCAGAGCCTGACTTTCATCATGTCACTCCTCTGCTCCTGATCCATCGGTGGCTCCCCATTGTCCACCAGCCCCTGGTATTCAAGGCTTGGTATCATCTGCTTTTCCAGCCTCTTTTATGCAGCCCTATCTATTTACTAAGCTCCTCTGCTGTCCTGCCTTCATACCCTTGTGCAATAGCTTCTCTCAACCTAAAAGCCTCCCTTGCTCACAGGCTCATCACCATGCTAAAATCCATGGGCTTAAAGTGAATCCCAAATGTCACCTTTTCCTTTATTTTTAGAGACAGGGTCTCACTCTTGCCCAGGTTGGACTGCAGTGGCACAATCATAGTTCACTGCAGCCTTAACCTCCTGGGCTCAAGCAAGCCTCCCACCTTAGCCTCCCATGTAGCTGGGACAACAGGTGTGTGCCATCAACTCTGGCCAACTTATTTTTGGTAGAGACTGGGTCTCGCTATGCTGCCCAGGCTGGTCTCAAACTCCTGGCCTCAAGCGATCCTCCTGCCTCAGCCTCCCAAACTGTTGGGATTACAAGTATAAGCCACCCTGCCCAGTCCCAAATGTCACCTTTTCCATGATGCAGTTTCAACTGGAGCAGATTTCACCCTCCTTGAACTGCCAAGCTGTGTTTATACCTTTCCTAGAACTGCTTACCCCGTTATTTGGGTCCTTGCATGGTGGCGGCAGACTGCTCTGGGTTCAAATCCTGTCTCTGCTACTAAGCTGTGATCTTGGGCCCATTATTTATTCCTGAATAGAACCATCAGCCTCACAGGGTGGTTTTCAAGTTCAAATGAGACGATGTATCCAGAGGGCCCGGGGCACACTAGCTGCTCCATCTGTGCTTGGCCACCTTCTGTATTTTTGCTCTCCAATTGCAATTGTCACACAGTAGATGCCAAACAGGTACCTGTTCAGTTGAATTCTACGCTAATGTCCCCCAGAGGCAGAGGTAGATGGTGCAGCATTTTTCCAGGCAAGAGCTACCTGTAACATTCCCAGGTCAGAATGCACACGCAGGCCGGCTCCAGACACTACAAAGCAGTCAGGCAGATCTTTGTTATTTTGGGGTTTTGAGACAGGGTCTCACCCTGTCACCCAGGCTGCAGTGTGGTGGTGTGATATAGCTCCGTGCAGCCTGAGACTCCTGAGCTCAAGTGATCCTCCTGCCTCAGCCTCCTGAGTAGGTGGGTCTACAGAAAGGCACCCGGCACCAGACCCCAGTAATTTTGTGTGTGCATGCATAGAGACAGGATCTTGCTAGGTTGACCAGGCTGGTCTTGAACTCCTGGGTGTGAGCAAGCCTCCTGCCCCAGCCTCCCGAAGTGCAGGGATTACAGACGTGAGCCACCGCACCCAGGCCTGATCTTGAGAATCCATTCAGCAAGCACAGCATTACTCTTCCAGTAGAGAAAGGCACATGCGAGGTGTTTGAAGAAGTTCCCAGTCTTTCTCCAAACTCATTGTGCATCCCTAATAAGCTCTGTCCTAAACACTGGAGCATCCCACTCCTAGGTTTCGCTTGCACTGGCCATTCAGTCCAAAATGCCTTCGCTCCCATTTCTGCGTCCTGTCTCCCCTTTCGTGCCTCGTCCAAATATCACTTCCTCCACCAAGCCTTCCCGAATTCTTTGAACTCACAGCCCTCTCATCAGTGCCTCCTTTACGGCATATGCTGTCTCCTGGGTCAGTGACATGTCCACTTTCACTCCTGGACTGGAGACTTTTTGAAGGCAGGATCTATGACTGTTTCAACGCCCAGAAATAAGGACCCATACAGAGTAGAGGCTCACTCGATGGATTCTTGGATGCTTGGATGGATGAATAAATTGAATAGAAACAATCCTCTGGGGATACCCAAGTCCTTCTGCCATAGGGCGGTTCGGACGAGTTTCTCCCAGAAGGTAGGACATGTTTCCTTCTGCCAAGCCAGAATCTGTGAAGTGACAGGACTGGCCTCAAGCCTTTGCAACCAAGTTCTAAATCTCTGCATCTAAATGGTCTGAGAGTGCCCATTCCGTCAGCAAAAACCATTCTGTCCAGCCAAAACCATATTGGAGCAGGGCTTTTTATGAACTGTATCTCAAGACACACACTCTGTGTCTGTGCATTGGAGGAAGGGAAAGGCCAGAAGCCTGGGGTGGTGTCTGGCTGATGCAACTCTAAACACCCAGGTTTTCAGCCAGGCTTTCTCCAAAGGTGACCATGAGCAGTTACCAAGAAGGGACAAAGGTACAGCCACGTGTCCCTACCTGGCTCAAGAATACTTCTCTGTCCTTAAAGACTCATCCTATCTCCCACACAGGATCTTACAGGTCACCTGGTCCAACGTTGCCCAAACAGGAAGCCCCTCGAATCCCTAGAAGCGGCCACCTGGCCCCAGCTGAATCCCTGGAATGGGATTAAGGAGGCCATGGAAGTTTTTCCATGTGCGGGCAGCACCTAGATTGGGACATCACGTTGGACCATAGCAGGTTTTCTGGAAGAATCTCAGGTTAACGGGGTCTGGAATCTGGGCCTCATGGGCTCAGGAACCAGACAGTGTTTGTCTATCCAGAGATGATGGGTCTCTCAGTTGTGGAGTGAAGAAGAACCACACAGGGAAGATCGCTTGAGAGACTGTAGGAGAATCTGCTTGCAGGAGCTGGAATATTCTTGCCTTTCATCCAGGAAACCATACAGTCCTTTTTGACATCAAGGCATCAGGGAGCCAATTCAGAAGGCTGCTTGTTGAATACAAAATGAAGAACGGGAGAATGGGGGTCTCAAAGTCAAAACCATGATATGGTGAGGTCTTCAGAGCCAGTCCTTGACTGGCCAGAGCGCTTGTGTGGATGGGGCCACGGCTGGATGCACTGAAGGACTCCCCTCGCTCTGGTTTCCTGTGGACCCTTCTAGGTGAGTCGTGCCCCAGATGGTGCTGTCTGTGCCTTGGCAGGGAGCCTCCTCCTGGAATGGGGTCAAACAACACTGAGAATTCTAGAGGAGCCCAAAGTGGCCGCTGACAGACAACTGCTACACATTCAAACAGTTTCAAACTATCAAGAGGTGCTCTCAGATATCAGGCAGAAATCTTAAGTGTGTAGTCCTTAAGAATGGCCCTGCCATTGTGTGTGGTGGCTGCACTTAGCTGCATTAAAGCAAAAATCAGCTGTTCTAAGCTTAGTCAGATCCCAAAAGACTACACACCGAGAACACTCAATCCAGCACATGCACACACGCAAACCTTCCACACAACGTCTCTAAAAAGGACATTCCCAGCACACTCAGTCTCCCTGCCCACTCAAACGGTGGTCAGATACTGATAAAAACAACTTAAAACTTTGTTTTTAAACTAGAATTTATTGGTATACAAAACTCCATTTCATAGATAAAGTGGCACATCTTTGCAGCTTCTATTGCACCAAGTATCGAAGATTAAAAACACACAAAAAAGAAACATTTGGTTTTGAAAACACTGCAAATAGCCAAGTACAGTACTTTGGTAAATAAAAAATAAAATGGTTCAGATGAACACAATCTGTGGAAAGAAACGATCTAGGGGGAAGGAACTATGGACATCAGACAATGGTCACAATTCTCACCATCGAGCTCCATAGATAAGGCAAGACTTGCTAAGTCTATGGATCACGACCCCATGGAGGTCTTAAGTTTCTCCAGACTGAAGCTAGAACACGTATAGTGCAATTAGAAAAAGAGAAGGCCCCTTCTCCACGGACACACCCACCCCTCTGTAAAGGGGACTGGCGCACGCCAACACTTGTGCATGGGAAAGGGGAGCCCCCGGGTGTGACGTCTGACTCCTGGCCCTTTTCTTCTTTCCTCTGAGCTCAGTGCTGGTGGAGACTCTGGAAGAGTCACTGGGAAGGCCAAGGGCCCTTGCTACTATGAAAAATGAACCGTTAAGAGTGGGAAAATGTGGGGAGCTTCTCACCAGTACTGCTCGAGGGAACTGCCAGGGATCAAACCGCCAACTGAGGTCTGTGGCTGAGCTCACATGATTGTCATGGACGGCTGGCAGCCTGCTGCGGGCTGACACACCAAGGATGAGAGTCAGGCTACAGAGGCTCTGTCCAGCAATCACCGCCGCCCACAAGGACTGGCAATGAGCGGCAGCAGCTCTGGATCATGGCTATGCCCTGCTTAGAATAAATTCCCTATGCAAAAGTTCGTAGTTTTACAGAAATAGACTCTTTACACTGGTACCAGCCCCTTCTCAAGTAATTCTGCAAGGATGCTAAACATTTTCACGGAACCACAAAACAGTCCTAACGAGGACAGTAAAGAGAGGGATGCTACAAAGCAGCTGCTTCAAAGACATAGGTCAGAGTCTGAGGTTTTAAAGGAATTTCACCTCGGGACGGAAGACGGCCAGGCCAACCACAAGGCACAGCTCTTTCCGGAGGCCCCCATCAGTGGAGAACGGTAAGCTCTGCATCCTCCATACACTTGGTGACTGGTGTTCCGTGTTCTCTCCACATTCCAAAAATGACTGTCTCCTTACTAATATGCGATGGCAGACGTCATAATTTATGCCATCTAGATCTTCAATGATGTCATTAAAAAAAATACAATTTACTGGCCGGGCAGGGTTGCTCACGCCTGTAATCCCAGCACTTTGGGAGGCTGAGGTGGGCAGATCACGAGGTCAGGAGTTCGAGACCAGCCTGGCTAACATGGTGAAACCCCATCTCTACTAAAAATATAAAAATTAGCCAAGCATGGTGGCACGCACCTGTAATCCCAGCTACTCAGGAGGCTGAGGCAGGAGAATTGCTTGAACCCAGGAGGTGGAGGTTGCGGTGAGCCGAGATTGCACCACTACACTCCAGTTTGGGCAACAAAGCAAGATTCTGTCTCAAAAAAAAAAAAAAAAATTTACTTTAGAGCCAGGAAAACACATCTTATAAAAAGTGCCATTATTACATCACCTCAGAACAACTGTCAAAGGCCCCAGAGTTTTAGCAACACTTGTTCTGAAAGCTGTGATGAATGAAGCTGTGAACAACGAGAATGGCAAAACAGAAAAACTGCATCAGAGTCTGAGTCTAAAGATTTAACATGGCTAGACAGAGCCTTGAGGTAAGAAAGTGAAGAGCTACGCATCTACCCAAAACGGGAGTCGGACAGGGCCACTGACATGTCACACTAAAATCAGGAAGCTCCGTTGTCTTCCCCTGGCAAAGATCCTTTTGGTCAGGGTAATTTTTAGTCACCTCTGACTAGGAATCCAAGTCTCCTTCAACTGACTGAATATTTCACAGAAGTAAACTGATAGCATTCTATGCTGACCCAGTAAAACCCAGGCAGAGTCTACAGAGTTTCTCAGAGTTAGAGAAATTGCACATTGACTACGGGGACTCACTACGAGTACAGTTCAGCGCCGAAGTCCATCTGATGCTACCTGTGTAATATGTGAGCAACTCTCTCCCCGACGGAAGGTGGCCCTCCTCCCACCCCCACCCCCGAAAATCACATCATTTCACACTGAAGCTCCCTGGGGCAAGCAGGGCAGGCATAATAAATTACCCATGGAAAGGCTCCCTCCCAGTCAGCTCCAGCTGCTCCACAAGGGAGACCCCACTTCCCAAGCCCTCAGAATCAAATTGGCATTGGAAGTGTTTTCAGAGCTTAATAAAGAAACTACAGACAACGTCGACTAACATTTAAAAATCTTTCTGCCACAATTTCTCAAGCATACTTTGCTCCTGAAAGTGTATGTTCATTATTATTGAAAAACTAAATATACATATACATTCTAACTTTCTAATATCTCCTAGTGGCAACTATATTATCTAGAAGTTATGGTTCTATGTTGCTTTAATACATCTACCTCTCTAGTTCAAAGTTGTTGCCACTAAAATTGTATTTATTTTGACCTCTAAAAAAAACTTTTTAAAATCCATAAAACCTTTATATACAGTTTTAAGAGCAGTAAGCAGCTATGTACCACTGCTCCATCCCCTTTCTCCTGACCAAACTACAAGCTACCAAGACAATCTCATGTAACATAAATGTCTACAAGATATAACACAGAGGTTAAGACACATTCAGTTCCTAATAAAGAGTTCACAGAGTACCTGTACTAGAGTAATAGCTGCTGACAACAGTCATCCCAGGACTAAACATACTGGGCCTCCACTCGGGCTGCCAGTGAAGTAATTTTCCAGTGCCCACTGAGGCAACTAAGCATATCGATTCCAACTACCTTATGTACCCAATGAGACTGAGGCAGTGAAGTCTAAATTGAAACCATTAGCTAGAAGGTATCACTGAAGTTGGATGCATGTACCCCAGACCAACTGTAACTGAAAAGCTGTGAAACAGTAATAAAAGAAAATTACTAAAGCCATGTGATTAGTTTTTTAAATCACCGTTATTATACTCCAGAAATGCTGAAGCCTATTATCAGAATTAGGTAATTTATAAATAAATGTTACCAATATTCTTTAATAACTTTTTAGCAGCTTCTAAAACTTCTAAAACCCAACAGGGCCCAAGGCCACCTTCATTAACCATGTAAATAAAGCAATTCTACTACTTCTGACAATGAGTCTCTCTTAAGCTGACTGCTAATCTGAATTTCTGGCATACAATCTTGTCTTTCTGAGAGGATCTGGCCTCTGAGCTCAAGCAGCACAAGACAGACAGGAAAGCATCTTCTTCAGAAACACTCAGCCAGTCAGGAGTCTGCCCAGTGTTGAAAACCAAGACAACCACAGATCCTGACGCACTCTCGATCCCACTCCCATAGAGTAAGGCAACAGAGATCTTTCATTCGTTTGGAATGAGTACAGCAACACAGCCTCAAGCTCAGGGCTCTGCGATGTGCACAGAAAAAATGCTGTGCACTTTTAATCTGCTAAATTTTACAATGTACTGTACCCAAGAAGAATCCAAATCACAATGTCCTAGGAGCAATTCCAAGAGACTACTGATGCTCCAACTACAAAAAGCCACCAAAGTCAAAAACAAAATCAAAAGACAGCAGTGAAACTGAAGAAAGCAAATGGCCTGCTGATAAAGACAATCTGACGACTCCAGGAACTACCAAACTTTTTAGTTATCACTTTGCCTCCGAATTTTTCTAATTGTGAAATGTGAGGGGTGGGGAAGATAACTAATATTTAACTTTCAACTCAGCATCAATTATTTGCCCAAGTATTAGGTCCCAAAAGACAAAGATTATCCATGATGGGCCACCTCAGATGTTATGGTTAAGTTCACATCCACCAACTCAGTTTTAGGAATGACATCTCTCCATTGCTCAAGTCTGTCTATTTCAGAACTGAAGAGTCATTCGAAGGCCTTAACCGAAGTATATTCTCTTCCCTGCTGGTCCAACCTAAGTCAACCAACTCTGCTGGTCCAACAACTCCCAGCAGATGCTGGAGTTTCCCAACTTCTAAATGCCAAACAGGGCTTAAATAAAAAGAAATACATGTGGCATTTTATAAGATTTAATTTCCACAATACTAAGTTTAGCAACCTATAAGGTCAAGTTACCATGTATCTCTCTGAAGGCATCTAAGTCTACAACAGAAGGGAAGAAAATCCTCATTTAAAATGCGAACATGAAAAACCTTATTCTTCCAGGCTTCTTCTATAAAAACATAATTATTTAGACTCCTCTTAGGCAAAACCCCAGTTCTTCTTCTCCTGTTAGAACTACAGACCCTGCTCTACATACTATCAGAATTCCAGAACTGTATCACAAGTAGTAACATGCCATCTCCCCAATGTCAGGAAACAAATACCAAAAACCCAACACCACCACTGTCAACTTCCCAACAAGGCCCAGGCCTAATTAACAGTCAGCTGCATTTATCATATGGCTTGAGTGCAAATGAACTAACAGCACCTACATCCCATCTGAAATAACATCAGAATCAGGAAGGAGAGAAATGCGGTTAATTTCCATCCTGATTGCAGGCCACAACCCTCATGTAACTTTGGGAAAACAATTCCTGAATTATTTTCTGAGTAACTTGGATTAGAAGAAAGTAAATCAAAGCATATTCCTGAGTTGGAGATCATTTATAAGCTACCCTATGTTAGTATCTGTTTGAAAATGAAAGAGAAACTAAGGAAACTTGTCATTCTCAATTTCTAACAATTATTCTAAACTACTCATGAACAATTACAGCAAAACTCACCCCAAATGTTAAGGAAAGATCCTAGGGTCACTGAAGTCTGATTTTCGGGCAAATAAAGCCACCACTTAACAGGTTTTTTTCTGACCTATCTGCCCCTAAAACTCAGTATTTTAATTTTGTATTACAGAATATGAATGGCCTCACTGCATTTTCATAAAACAAAACATATCACTAATAAAACTTTGAACAAAAAAAGAGGCAGCTCGAAGGACACTAACTCAGTGTGGGAGCTCATGTGTGGGCTTTGTTGGTTGTGTTTCGTTTCATAAAAGGACGGCCTCGCTGGAAAGTCTGGCACACAGCAATCCTTTTCCAGCCGCTTCTTACAACTCCCAAGAGGCCAGAGTCAGATGTTGAGAGCAGCAAAGGTCTTCACCAAGGTGACCTGTGTGTTCGCCTCTGCTTCGCTTCTGTTGTTGTCCCTGTGGCTACCTCTGCTCTCCAGGGCTTTGTGGCGGTGCCTCTCCTCCTGCCGCTTCTTCTTCTCCAGCCATTGCTGTTCTCGCCTCTGTTTGTTTGTGACCTGAGAGAGAAGGCCGCGGTGGTGAGTAGGCAGCACGGAGGCTCAAGCTGCCACCTGCTAGAAGGGAGATGGTGGCAAAGGGCACAGATTGCTTTTCAGCAGCAACAGGGAAAAACAATCTAAGATGCCAAAGATGATTTACTGTCCACTGCCGCTCAAATTTACATTTAAATTCATATTTCCTTGCTGAACTAGCAAACAAAATCAATTCCATTCTTCCCTTAAAGAAATCAGCCCTCATCCAGCAAGAGGTAACACACACACGTGTCAGAGGACACTTTTCCCCACATAATTTAATGCCCCAGGTAATTCTGACAAAATCCTCAGAAGCTTATTGCATCTTTGCCTCTGCTGTGGCTTTGTACACTGTGGCATTTTGAGCTCAGAACTTCTTGGTGAAAATCTTTAAAATGATTCCAAATTCAGTGAAATGGAAGATGTCACATACTACCTGTGGAAGTGAAGGGCAGGGAGGGAGATGTACCTTTCTGGAAAGCACTTGACAATTTACCAAAAGCCTTTAAAAGATTCATGTATTCATGACCTTTAACCTGTTCATTCCTCTTCTAGGATTTTATCCAAGATAATTATGCAAAACCCCAAAGATTTATACACAAAGGTGTTCATTGTAGATCACAGCATTTATAAAAAACATGGATAAACATGGGAAGAGCCCACACATACAGTAATGGTAGGTGGGAAAAGGAGGCTTTTCATTTGTACACTGAGGACAATTTCAGAGTATATTTCCTTCCAATTGTCACTGCATACACCAAACAGGGTAAGTGAGGTCATTCTGCTTCTTGATGTATCTTTATGCATTCCCCAGATTTTCCACACTACTCTTATAAATTAGAAGGAAAATACAAATAAGATTATCTCAAGCTCCCACCACTGCCACAGAATTACACCTGCCCACCACCTACCCTTTCAACCCCATCTTACATACCTTTGCGAGCTGGTTTTTATTTGCTTTGTTTTCTTCACTTGGGCTGGCCCGTGCCTTATTGTTTTCGGTGCTGCCTTCATTTAAGCCCTGATTTCCAAAGATTCTGGCACCACTGCCACCCTCCTCCCATAAAGGGCCACACTGCTTCAGCACTCGACCAGTGGGCTCAAGATTCTCTTCTGCATCTTCCAAAGAAAGATATTTCATTAAAACTGAGAACCTGAGAGAGTTACACAGGTGATTACTGTATTAATGATTCCAAAATTACCTGGGTCCCTACTTTGGCCACAGGGGAAGTAAGTTTCCTTGAGACAAATTCTAATGTCAAGACAGTGGGAAACATAGGAAGAAAAAGTTGGTAAAAGTGGGAAGATAAATGTTAAAATAACCCACTGACCAGCCTTTTGATCAGCTTCCCAACAGCAGAGTGCTTTTTAGATAAATTATGTTTTAACATGAATTTTTACGGGAAAGTCTTCCATTTGCACCCAAAACCGAGAACACAAACAGGCTCTAAAGCGGTGCTGTCCAATGTATTAGCCACTAGCTATATGTGGCCATTTACATTTAAATTAAAATTAAACATTTAAAAGGTAGCTCCCCAGTCTCATTGCACAAGTGGCAGGTACACACTATACTGAACAGCACAGATCACTGGAGGGTGCTGTTTAAAGTCTCAAAGACCAAGTTACTTACAGATTTCTAAAAGTACAGCCAATACATAGTGGATAATAAAATACCTCATCACATGGAGAACTATGATGCCAGAAACAGTATCTGACATGTAACATCTGGCAATCAGTATTTATTGATACCATTTTAAATAAATGACTTGAGAAGGTAATAAGATGTTACATCTCTTTTCTTTTTTTTTTTTTTTTTTTTTTTGAGACAGAGTCTCGCTCTGTTGCCCAGGCTGGAGTGCAGTGGTGTGACCTCAGCTCACTGCAACCGCCACCTCCCAGGTTCAAGCGATTCTCCTGCCTCAGTCTCCTGAGTAGCTGGGATTACAGGCACCCACCACTACACCCAGCTAATTTTTGTATTTTCAGTAGAGACGGGGTTTCACCATGTTCGTCAGACTGGTCTCGAACTCCTGACCTCATGATCCGCCCGCCTTGGCCTCCCCAAGTGCTGGGATTACAGGTGTGAGCCACCACACCAGGCCTTTACATCTCGTTTCTTTCCTCTGAGTCACAAAATTAAACTCGGTTCATGTTTAAAAAAAAAAAAAAATCAAAATTATCACAAGTTAATAGAAATCTAAATATTTCCACCAGGAAAACAATTCTGGTTATCATTTTGGTCTTCTAAGGGCATCTTATTTCTAAACAGGGTAATTCTTCCCTGATGCGTCCCCCAGCACCCTGTACTCCCACCCCATTATGTACTATCACACCAGTTTACCTGTCTCCACCATCCACCCTCCACGCCTGAACTACACTCCCCCTGAAGCAGGGCCAGGACCTAGTAAAAAATGTCTGCATACAGAACATGCTCAATAAACAACTCCTAAATGAATGACAGAACAGTTACCACCTGTGACTTGGTTAAAAATAAATATTTGGAAAATTACCAACACAACCATTTTGAAGGCCTATAAATATCAGTCATGGACTTACTATTTCTCTTCCCTTGGTTCATCTGAAGCATGGCAATTATTGCAGATTCAATATTATAATTTTCAGCTTCCAGATTCTGGACTATTAAATTAAAATCCTATCCAAGAAACAAACAAACAAAAAAATCACTTCAAAACTCTCAGTATATTTTTCTGCCTAGCTCTACTTCAATAATCATAAACATAAAGATGTAATAGTGAGAATTAATAATCATAAACACAAAGATGTAATAGTGAGAATTAAGACAAGGTTTCAGGACCTTTTCCATTTAGAAAATGTCAATTTTCAATAAGGTTGGTCCCTTGAAATAACCATCTAATGTACATTTATAAATGAACGCCCTGTATAAAACTGCATTTGTACTACTGTAAACACTAGTCAGGAAAAATTAAATCCGCATACTCCCTGAGAACTTTGAGCAGTACTGGGTGAAGTCTAGCAAACAACAGGGAAATGAATAAACAGCTCTCATTAAGCCACATATGCTAATCGAACTATAAATCTCATGGGCCTATTTTGCCCCACAAGGTGCTGATATGCTGGAGAGGTCCTATGAAACTAAGACGTAAGCTAGGCACAGCAACACTTGCTTCTAAATCATTCCTGCATGACAGAAATACTAACTGAACATCCAGTTGCATTACAAACTTTCTGGACAGCATCCTCTACTTCGTCTCTCAGGTCGTCTTCAGAGTCCATTCCCTTTGTCTTGATCTTTTCTCTTTTATTTGATTCATCTTGATGAAGCATCTGAAACTAAAGGAAACAAATAATAATCAGGGAACCGTGTTGAGAATCAAACTATGTTCACAATCTTCAACAAAAGACACTCTAATCTCGAAAAGCACCCAGGGAAACTTGTCAATCCAAATCCTAAAGCCACAAAGAACAGTTCACTTGGGATCCATGAGACCTTTACAGCCTGGGCCTTACATCAGAAAAGCTAAAATCATCCCTCTGTAGATGCTCAACCACCTTCTTCTGCTTCCCATTAATGCAGGGAGATAGGTAAATGGGCAAAGACAGCTCTATTTTTTGAACGTAAAAGTATAGTGGACTCCAGCAACGTGCAGTATATTCCTCGGAATGTTAATACAAAGCATTCTATTATAAAATTAAACGCTAAGAATTTGACAAAGAGTTACAGGAGTCTTTGACCCAGTAGTTTCAGTTTTGAAATTTAGCCAAAGGAAATAATATCAAATAGAGAAAAGATTTATGGTCCTGGTGCAGTGGCTCACACCTGTAATTCCAGCACTTTGGAGGGCTGATAGGGGTGGGTCACTTCACCTCAGGAGTTCAAAACCAGCCTGGGCAACAAAGTGACATCCCATCTCTACAAAAAAACACAAAGAATTCTTTGGGCATGGTGGCATGCACCTGTAGTCCCAGCTACTCAGGAGGCTGAGGTGGGAGGATGGCTTGAGCCCAGGAGGTAGAGGCTGCAGTGAGCCGAGATCACGCCACTGCATTCCAGCCTGGGCAACAGAGCTAGACCTTGTCTCGAAAAAGAAAAGAAAAGAAAAGAAAAGATTTAGGTAAAAGGGCTAACAGTGTTACTTATACTAGTGAATAACAAAACCACCGAAAGGCTTTACAGTATGGGTATGGTTAAATAACCACTGTAAATCCACAGAATGATGTCTTCATTCCCACCAAAGGAAGAAACACAATCATCACTCCCACCGTTATTACTTAACAATATTTTGGAGGTAACAGCCAAAGCCATTAGCTAAAATAAATTATAAGTATAAAATTAAAAAGAAAAAAGTAATCTGTCCTTGTAAATGATATAATTCTGTAACTGAAACAAGAGAATCAACAAAAAAAACTACCGCAAACCAAAAAAATTACAGCAAATCATATACCTGATAAGACTCTAGCATCTAGCATATATTAAAAACTCTTACAACTCAAAAACAAAAAGGCAGAACCAATTAAAAAATAGGCAAAAGACTTGAATAGACATTTCTCCAAAGATATACAGATGGCTGAAAAGCACATGAGAAGATGTTCAATGTCATTAGCTATTAAGAAAATGCAATTCCAAACTTTAAGATACTGGCCAGGCGCGGTGGCTCACGCCTGTAATCCCAGCACTTTGGGAGGCCGAGGTAGGCAGATCACGAGGTAAGGAGATAGAGACCATCCTGGCTAACACGATGAAATCCCGGCTAACACGATGAAACCCCATCTCCACTAAAAATACAAAAAATTAGCTGGGCGTGGTGGCGGGTGCCTGTAGTACCAGCTACTCGGGAGGCTGAGGCAGGAGAATGGCGTAAACCCAGGAGGCAGAGCTTGCAGTGAGCCGAGATCACGCCACTGCACTCCAGGCTGGGCGACAGAGCAAGACTCCGTATCAAAAAACAAAAACTTTAAGATACTAAGTAGGATGACCATTTAAGAAAAAAACTAAAATGTTAGGATGAAGAGAAAACAAAGCCTGGCAAGAAAAACAGTGCAGCTGCTGTGGAAAACAGTTTGGCAGTTCCTCAAAAAGTTCAATTTACGTTTACCATATGACCCAGCAATTCCACTCCGAGGTATATACAAAAAGACTGAAAATAAGCATTTGTAAAAATACTGTACACAAATACGCACAGCAGCACTATAGCCAAAAGGTGGGAACAACCTAAACTCTCATTAACAGATGAATAGATGTACAAAAAATCATCTCTCCATATAATGGAATATTCTTCAGCCATAAAAAAAAAAAATGAAGTACTGATACATGCTACACCATGAATGACTCTCAAAAACATCATACTGAGGAAAGAAGCCACAAAGAAAAAGTCACATATAATTCCATTTACATAAAATGTCCAGAATAGGCAAATTCGCAGAGAAGAAAGGCAAACTGGTGGTTGCTAGGGGACAGGGGGAATTGGGAGTCACTGCTTAATGGGCATGAGGTTTTCTTTTTGGGGTGATGAAAATATTTTGGGACTAGACGGAGGACATGGTTGTACGACAAACACTGGGGATGTACTGAGTACCACTGGACTGTATGTTTTTAAATGATTAATTTTATGTTATGGGAATTTTGCTTTAATTTTTAAAAAGAGAGGGGTTCTGTGGAATACCTAAGTATGTAATTAACATTTTGTTAATTAACAGCTCTCATAGACAAATGATAACCCACTAGAAAATATAAAAGATCTCTTTACAATACACAAAAAGCACAAAACACCTCCTTAGAATAAACTCAACAAAAAATGGGCAAGATCTATATGAAGAAAATGTTCCGATGGATCACAAAGTCAATTAAATAATAAAAGACTCAACATCAGAAAGATGTCAGCTTTTCCTTAAATTACTCTATTAACTTAATGAGATTCCAATTTTAAAAAACTCAATAGGGCCGGGCACAGTGGCTCACACCTGTAACCCCAGCACTTTGGGAGACCAAGGCGAGCAGATCACTTGAGGTCAGGAGTTCAAGACCAGCCTGGCCAACGTGGTGAAACCCTATCTCTACTAAAAATATGAAAATTAGCCAAGGGTGGTGGCGAGCTACCAGCTACTTGGGAGGCTGAGGCAGGAGAATTGCTTGAAACTGGGAGGCGGAGGTTGCAGTGAGGTGAGATTGCACCACTGCACTCCAGCCTGGGCAACAGAACGAGACTGTCTCAAAAAAAAAAAAAAAAAATTAATAGCATTTCTTTTGAACTAGACACATTGATTCTAACATTTATTATTTATTTATTTGTTTGTTTATTTTTGAGACGGAGTCTCGTTCTGTCACCTAGGCTGGAGTGCAGTGGCACCAACTCTGCTCACTGCAAGCTCCGCCTCCCAGGTTCACGCCATTCTCCTGCCTCAGCCTCCCAAGTAGCTGGGACTACGGGCGCCCGCCACCTCGCCCAGCTAATTTTTTGTATAAAATAGAGACAAGGTTTCACCATGTTAGCCAGGATGGTCTTGATCTCCTGACCTCGTGATCTGCCCGCCTCGGCCTCCCAAAGTGCTGGGATTACAGGCGTGAACCACCGCGCCTGGCCTCATTTTGTTTTTTTTAAAAAAGGCAAGAATATATAAGGAAACGCTAAAAAAGAAAATTAATTATGAGTGAAAAATTCTACCAGATTTTAAAATATACCAACTAAAACCATGAGGCATCAACATGTGAACAGGGAGATCAGTGGACCAGAACCAAATGTCTAGGAATAGACCCAAATACATATGGGAATTGAGTATATGGAAAGACAGTGGCATTTTAAATCAGTGCAGAAAAGATGTATAATTAATCAATGGTTTCGGTACAACTAGGTAATCACAAGGGAAATATAAAATTGGGTCCATAGCCTCACACCCTTATATGAATATAAATTCCAAAAGAAGCCAAGATTTAATTTTTTTTTTTAAGTCAGACTATAAGCAGGGTGCAGTGGCTCACACCTGCAATCTCAACACTTTGGGTGGTCGAGGCAGGAGGGTTGCTTGAGTCCAGGAGTTAGAGACCAGCCTGGGCAACAAAGTGAGACCCTGTCTCTACAAAAAATAAAAAATTAGCCAGGCATAGTGTTGCACAGCTGTGGCCCCAACTACTCAGGAGGATCGCTTGAGCCTGGGAGGCTGAGGGCGCAGTGAAACATGATCATGGCACTGCACTCCAGCCTCAGCGACAGAGTGAGACCCAGTCTCAAAAAATAAATAAATAAAGTGAAACTATGAAAGTACTAGAATAAACTATGGGAGAATTATTTTTAACTTCAGAGTGGGAAAGACTTTCCTAGTTACGACCCAAAATCCAAAGGGCATATAATAAAATCATTAACAAATTTAACCATGAAAATATCTAAAATTCTTTCATAGCAAAGACCACAGGAGAAAGAAAAAGACAAATGACAGAATGCGAAAACCTATTTGCAACTCATATCACAGACAGAGGCTAATTTCCCTAATACATAAAAAGCTCCCCAAAATCATTAAGACAACATAATAGGGAAAAAATGGGGAAAGAAAATGAACACCATTTACAAAAAAGAAAATAGAAATATGTCTTAAACACAGGAAAAGATGCATAAATAAGAGAAACGCAAATTAAAACTAGGTTAAGTAAACAATTTTTCCCTTAACAATGAAAAGGATTTAAAAATGTGTTAACACTATGTTGACAAAGTGCACCGTGCAGGAAAAGAGCCACATACGGCAGGTGGGAGCTTAAACTGGTGAAATCTTGTTAGAAAGTAATTTGACAATACCTATCAACATCCTCTGATGTGGCAAGGACCTTCTAGGAATTATGTCCCACAGATACATGTGTGAAATGAGGTACATAAAAGGTACTGCACATTGCTTGTAATAGCAAAGGATTAGAAGCCACCTAAAAGCCCATTGGTAAGTGAGTGGTCAAAAATATTATAATGCATCTATAGAACAGGACACTACGTGGCCTTTAAAAAGGATACAGGAAGTTCCTTATGTACTACCATGAACTAAATCCCAAGACACATTGAATTTGAAAAGCACAGTGCAGGATGTATGTGTGGGATGTGTAGGATGCTACAACTAGTGGTAGGGAGAGTATAAAAATGGCAAAAGTGGAATATGTGCACATACACATATATTTGCTCGATATGTAAACCATAGGAGATTTTATGATATACTAATACCACTGACTGCATCCAGGGAGAACAATGTGGCTGAAGTACAAGGGTAGGAGAGTGACTTTCACTATATATCCCATTATATATTTTGAATTCTAATCCATGGACAAATAGGACCTATTCAAGAATTAAAATTGCCAGGCACCATGGCTCACACCTGTAATCCCAACACATTAGAAGGCCAAGGTACAAGGATCACTTGAGCCCAGGAGTTGGAGGGCAGCCTGGGCAACATAGTGAAACTTCACCTCTACAAAAAATTTAAAAATTAACGAAGCATGGTGGTGCACACCTGTAGTCCTAGCTACTCAGGAGGCTGAGGTGGCAGGATCGCCGGAGTCCAGGTGGACAAGGCTGCTGCTGTGAGCTGTGATGGTGCCACTGCACTTCAGCCTGGGCAACAGAGCGAGACCTTATCTCAAAAAATAAATAAAACTGTTTAAAAAACAATGGTTTTGGATCATGTGTAAAAACAGGAGAAAAGGTTTCTGCAATAATGTTAATTTTTAAAAACAGGAAACAAAGCTATATAAATACAAAGTCAACCGTGTTTTAATGCATTAAATGACTGAAAATAAATCTACCAAAACAGTAACAAAATGTACATTCAGGTAGCTGAGTTGACTTTATGTGTTTTTTATTTTCTTCTCTACCTTTACTATAGTTTTCAGATTTCAGATAAGCATGGATTAGGCCAAGCACGGTGGCTCACCCCTGTAATCCCAGCGGTTTGGGAGGCCAAGGTGGGCAGATCACCTGAGGTCAGGAGTTTGAGACCGGCCTGACCAACATGGAGAAACCTCGTCTCTACTAAATATACAAAATTAGCCAGGTGTGGTGGCGCATGCCTGTAATCCCAGCTACTCGGGAGGCTGAGGCAGGAGAATCACTTGAACCGGGGAGGTGGAGGTTGTGGTGAGCCGAGATCGCACCACTGCACTCTAGCCTGGGCAACAAGAGCGAAACTCCGTCTCCAAAAAAAAAAAGTGTAGATTAATTTTAAAACATAAAAATAATTTGAAAATTCCATGCATCTTATACACACACAATCATAACTATCAACTATCAGAAAAAGCAAAATAATAAGCAATTTTATCTATCACTCTCACCTAAACTAAGAAATAAAAAATATTTTTAAAATCAGGCCCACAGACTCTTAACGCCAACTTTCCACAAAAACATCACGGGTTTTTAGCGTCAAATATCCAGCTTTCGACCTGTTTCCTGCAGGGCTGAGAATACGAGAGAAAACCGAGGCCTCACTCACATCCGTCTGGAGATGTGCAGGTGCCTCCGAGTTGTCATTGATCCTCCGAACACTGTCGTAGTGCTCTCCATACCGATATGCGATGTGTAACTCCCTTACGTTGCTTTTATCTGTACCACGAATCTGTAGACAAAAGAAGGGGCCACGCTAGTGAGGATCTGAACACTGTCAACCTCTGGAGAGAAACACCCACCTGGCCTGCTGAGGAAGCCCAGTCAGCAGGTCTATGCAGACACTAATTGGGAACATGCCTGGGATATGTCACGAGCAATTTCCAAACTACCTCCTTCCTACGCGTGTATGCTTCTATATGCTTATTTAATATGTAACTCTATGGAAATAAATCCATGTAAGAAAATCAAAAACCAGGGACAGACTTGCAATGAAGTTAAATAAGCTTAAGCTTCAGAGGCTTGATTACCTCTTAGCCCCACTAATGCACAAGCCCCTTCCACGGGGAAAGCCCAGGGGCAGATCCAGACTTGTTGAGCTTGAAGCCCTAACTATTTGAAGGCTCTCTTTGAGAAAAAAAAAATGCAAAATTATAAATATAAAATTGGTAGAACCTCTCCCAGGACCTAGAAAGCGAGTCCTAGAAATGAGTGGCCTGACACTTCATTAGCTTCAAGGTAAATCCACCCCTTTCATTAAAATGAAAATAGCATTTTCTGTTAACCACCTAAGTGAGAAACATTATCAACAAACCCAAACCTCCCACCTACATCAACTTCAAAGCACAATTACATGAAGTAGTATGGCCTGCACTGCTCAACCCCAGAGGCGCCACCACAAGGTATTCTATGTGAACTAACCCCCTGACGCACAGCACAAGAATGGGGCTCCCAAGAGTCGTGCAGAACAGAAGCCCTAAGGTCTGGGCATACCCCAAATAAAACTCGCCACCTCCACACAAACTCTCGTTCTGACTTTGTCCCTTAGAAAGCCCAGTAACGGTTCCTTTGTTTAAACTCCAAAACATCAGCACATTCTTTTTACTGAAAATCACAGGTAGTAAGATACTACCCTTAATTTAAACAGTATCCATGGTCTAAAAACAAAACAAAAGCCATGGAACAAACAGGAAGCACACAAGTCTAGATGTCAGTACTGTGGAAGGTTTTTCCAGTAGAATACGTAGATCTCAAATGCAGAGAGTCTGGTTTAGACACACACAAAACAGAGAGCACCATTTGTCTCCCAGGAAGAGCAATGTGAAAGCAAACAGTTTATTAGAATCTTGGAATGACATAATCCCTAAAGCACTTACATACTTAATTATAATGATATATATACATGAATAGCATAGATGAATAGAAAACATAACTGGAAGAATATTCACCAAATTGTTAACTGTGACTTTCATGGGCAGATTACAGAGGACTTTCACATTCTATGTTACATACATCTAGACTGTTCACAGGAACACATATTCCAATTATAACCAGAAAAAAAATGTAGGTTTCAATAACTCCATGGTACGAGTGTAAGCCGACTCTTTATTAATGTAAGAGCTCATAACCATGACAGTAGCAACCAATGCAGTTTCAGTTCTTAAATTTTGCAAGATGCTTCACTGGGGTAGGAAGACATAGGGGGATCCAATGGAAATATTAGTAAATTTATTTCAAGAAGATGTACTTTCAATGTTCAGGAATTTATGAAACAGAACACTACAGAAATATATTTGAAAAAAATTTTTACCTATGCAGAATTGTCTTCCACAACTACCTAGGTAACTAAGAAACTTTGGGAAAAAAGTCATCAGTGGAGGAAAAGGCAAGCTGAATACGGAGTTGGTACTGAGTATTCTCCTTCAAGGTGAGGGTCATTATACTGGGTATTCAAATGGTTTTGATAACTTCTGCAAAACAGTGTAAGTTTAATGACAAAAAATAGAACAAAGGAGTAACCAGTATTCTTGCTCAAACATCACCCTTAGAAAAGAGAGCCCCATGGAAAATATGATAGCTCTATCTGGTATCCTGATGTCAGGACATCCGCAACACTGCCCCAAAGAACACAAGCAGATACTGTTTCACTCCTGCTCACTCTATCCCCATAAGGTAAAATTTCTCACCTTCCCTGGAGTATCTTATTTTGCTGTAGCATAATTTTGTTAAAAGGACACTGTGCCAGGGACAAAAGGCTGCATTCTTTAATACGACATTCTGGAAAAGCAAAGCTATAAGGACAAATCAGAGAATGGGCTACAAGAGGCTGGGTATTGGGGGAGGGGGCCAGTGACTACAAAGTACAAAGAGCGTGGAAGTGACTTTTTCCACAGTAGTCTGTGTGTTGATAGTAGTGGTGGTTACATGACTGTTTGTCAAAACACACAGAACTGTACACTTGGAAGAGGATGAAGTTTGCTACGTGTAAATTATATCCTTATAAACCTATTTTTAATCAGCAAAGACTGACGGAGCAATTTACAAAGGAATATATGCAGGTATCACATGAAAAAAAGGGCACTGTTACCTTTATGCTAATAACACAGAAGTGTCCACATGTATGTGGATATGGATACGTGTGTGTGTTTTAAAAGTGTGTAAAAACATTGTGGTATGTTCCTTTCCAGTTATGTATCAATGTTTTATAGCTAAGTGCGTGTGAATGACAGGAATACTCACTAAAACATTAACAGCAATCTCTCTCTGGGTGATTCAATAAAATTTTAAATGTAATTTTTAATAAAATTTTTTCCCTTTAGGAGCTTTTTCAATTTTCTAACTTTTCTACAAGTACTGTATTTTAACTTTTTAATTAGTAAAAGTGAGAAATCGGGGAGTGGTGGAGCAGGGCAGGGTGGGTGGGGAATTAACAGAAACCACACGCTCAGTCTTTAGGAGCTGAGGTACAAAGCAATAAGCAGCACTGACTTTAGGGGGTGGTGGCCTGTGTTTCCACACTAGGTTCTCTGTCCCCAACCTGCCCAATTAGCTGACTGTTGAATATGTATAGCATTTTAAAAGATTTCTAAATTATACTCTGGACTCCATTTGTACATAGCACAGGGATTACTTCTGAGCCACCACAACAATATTGTCTTTGGTTAGGCTCACAGTCCAGTCACTCTGCATAATTCCATGTTCACAGGTCAAGCCCCATCATCTTCGGATATTCCCAAAACTGATTTAGAAACAAGAGCTTAAGATAAATGTTTAAACAGGTGACCTACCTGCCACAAAGGGGCATTAAGTTGATGAATCACTACATTCAACTGATGATTTCTTGCAAAGGCTACAATTGCATCATTGCCAGCAAAAGTACCAGGCTTTGCCAAACTGGCCACTGCATGGAAATAGGAGAGAAAAACGACGTCTTTATAGTGGAAAAATCCAAATGCAAACATGCTTTGGTATTTACTGAGTTCCAAATAATGAGAAACAAGGATATAGATGTGGAAAAGCCCATTAACTTTGTCAGAATCTAGGAATTCAGCTAGTTGAACAATACAAAGACTGCTACTGAGAAGAACACTAGTCATTCATAAAGTAAAGATCCATTTATTTCTTCCTTCAATAAATGTTTACTGATTACTTCCAATATGCTAACTCAATAAAAGGCACTGGGAACATACCAATCAACACAGTAATCTTAGCAGCTTACATTACTGAATGGTTATTATGTGTCAAGCACTGGTCTAATCACGTCTCATAGACAACTACTATTATACACACCATTTTATACATGACGAAACTCAGATGCAAAATAGCTGAAAACTGTGCCAAGGTCAAAGAGCTGGTACACAGTGGAGCTGAGGTTTCACCTAGGCAGCCCAATGCCAAGGTCCTGGCTCTCAGCCACTCCATCAATTTGCCCTCGCAGAGTTCACAACCAGTGAGGGGCAAACAAGACAGGCACTAACGATGCACAAGTGCTTCGGGAAGGGCATGTACAGTAAGAATTTGGCCTTGCCCAAAGAGAGGTCTGGCCTTTATGCTGGGCTCCTGGGAGGTCACTTCTAAACCTCTGGAATTCCCAAAGGTGATGAGAGTATCTGTTATTCATGATGGGCCCCTCCACCACATCCGGCATCAGACCTTTGTGGTGGTGATAGGGTGAGAGGGGAGACTGAGTTCAACCACTTAGACAATAAATCAATAAGCAAAAGCCTCTGAACACCAAAGTTGGGGTAAGCTTCCCCAGGTGACAATATTCTGTGTGTACTGTCACACACAGACGCCATGAGAATATGCCCTGAGGACAACAGAAGCTTCGTGTCTGGAACCCTTCCAGATTGCCCTATGCATCTCTTCCTTTGGCTAGTAGTATTGATCTGTATCCTTTCCCTGTAACAAACCATAACTGTTAGCATGATAGCTTTCAGTGAGTTCTGTGAGTCCTACTACCATATTACGGAATCTAAGGGAGGTTCTGGGAGACCCCAACTTGTAGATGGTACCAAAAGTTGAGGGAAGTCATGCAAGGACTGTGCTCTCAAACCCTACAGTTTGGCTAACTCCAGGTGATACAAGAATTGAGGAATTGAGGAGGGGGAGGTAAGGTGTATCAGAGGAGCTTCTCAACTGAGACAACTAAGCTAATACCCAAAGCACAAGGAGGAGTTAAGACAGGAGAAATGGGCCGGGCGTGGTGGCTCACGCCTGTAATCCCAGCACTTTGGGAGGCCGAGGTGGGCGGATCACAAGGTCAGGAGATCGAGACCATGGTGAAACCCCGTCTCTACTAAAAATAGAAAAAATTAGCCGGGCGCAGGGGCGGGCGCCTGTAGTCCCAGCTACTCGGGAGGCTGAGGCAGGAGAATGGCGTGAACCCGGGAGGCGGAGCTTGCAGTGAGCCGAGATTGCGCCACTGCACTCCAGCCTGGGCGACAGAGCGAGACTCCGTCTCAAAAAAAAAAAAAAAAAAAAAAAAAAAAAAAAAAAAAAAAGACAGGAGAAATGGATGATGTTCTTTTTTTTTTTTTTTTTTTTTTTTTTTTTTTTTGAGACGGAGTCTTGCTCTGTCACCCAGGCTGGAGTGCAGTGGCCGGATCTCAGCTCACTGCAAGCTCCGCCTCCTGGGTTTACGCCGTTCTCCTGCCTCAGCCTCCCGAGTAGCTGGGACTACAGGCGCCCGCCACCTCGCCCGGCTAGTTTTTTTGTATTTTTTAGTAGAGACGGGGTTTCACCGTGTTAGCCGGGATCGTCTCTCGATCTCCTGGCCTCGTGATCCGCCCGTCTCGGCCTCCCAAAGTGCTGGGATTACAGGCTTGAGCCACCGCGCCCGGCCAATGATGATGTTCTAAGTAGAGGAGAGACAGATGTGAGAGAGAGAGAGAGAGAGAGAGAAAACTCTAGTATGGCAGGAACTGAGAATGCTGAGATGGAGAGGTGGAGGAAGTGAGAAAACGCTGGGGGGAATGGCAAGAGATGAGGACATAGAAATAAGAAAATCCCAGATCATGAAGAACTAAAAAGTCTGGGCTCTATCCTGAGGTCAACAGGGGAGTCACCAACAGGTTTTAGACAGAGGAAAAACACATTTAGATCTCACTCTGGCTGTTATGTAGAAAACAGAGTGAGGGAATCAAGAGACGACGATACCAAACAGTATTCAGGAGATCTAAGCAAATGGCCACAGAGGTCTGATTTTATGGGGCAGTAGCAGTGAAAGAAAAACTACTTAAGTAGAGTGATAAGATGTAATGAAGGGGTATGAGGAGGGAGGAAGATAAACATTAAGATACTCAGGTTCTGATCTGGGTATCTGTACAGTTGGGGGAAACATGTTGCTGATTCTCTGAAGCCACAGTCTAAAAGAAAAGAATAAGCCTAAAGATACAGCCAGATGCAAGGGTGATGAGGTCCTCAATAGTCTAGTGAACCATTCATTTATTCACTCAACAAATACTTTATGAATGCCTACCAGATGCCGGGCACTGCCACACCGCAAAACAAAGACACACAGTCCCTGCTCGAGAATCTCACAGTACAACAAGGTAGGCATACTGACATTAAAAACAGGTAACGCTGACTCAAGACTGATCAATGTAATAAGCCAAGCCTTTAACTGACACACAACGACAATGTGCAGACTTCCACGTTTCTTTTCATTTCTGCTCTGGCCGTCAAAGTGACGTCTTACTTCTGTGATGCTCAAATTCTTAAGCAGCTCCAAGCAACAGGTATGCATAGTGCCATTTCAAGAAAACACCTTTCCACTGTCCATCTACAGTGACTATCACATTGGCAACTGAAGACCTGAGTTCCCTATCCTGTAACACTCCCAAATCCACCATGTGATCTTCACTGACAGTGTTCAAAGTGGAGTTTCACATCACAAACTAAAAACTCATTTCATCCAAAATGATGTTTTCACAGGATTAATGACACAATTCATTTCATACAGCACTCAACTACAAAATTTGTCCCATATACATACATTTAATTTGTAAACTGCTGACTATCCAGTAAACTATGTCTATCTGATAACCAAAAAGTAATTCCAGGAAGAGAGACCATCTGAACTCAGTGACTGGTACAAACCACCCACTGGAAGTTTGGTTGCTCCGTGTCTGGTGCCTACTGAGTAAGTTCTTTCCTAGTGAGGAATGGGAAAGGTTTTGGGATCACTGATAGCTTTCCTCCCAAATATTCCCCTCCTGCTGCCCTCTCTCTTGCTAACGGTACAGTCATCTACCCATTCCCTAAGCAGGAACTTCAGAATCACTTGTCTCCTCCCTCTATCCTCCTCACCTCCAATGTGTCCTGTCAATTACACTGCCAAAGTGTGGCTTGGTTTGGGCCTTACTCACTATCCTCAGTAGCTGCTGTGATGGAGACCTCCTCTACTCTCATCTGGCCAGTGTGGAGACCTTCTAACTAGTTTCCCTGCTCAGTCTCCCTCCCCATCAATTCTCGGCATGGCCTCCAGAGTTAGCTCGCTAAAATAAAAGGATCAATCCCCTTTCCTCACAACAGACAGAAAAGACTATGAGCCCTGTGATGAAAATGCCATTTGTAAAACATATCAGCAGCGAGCACAGTAGATTCTCAGTAAATATTTGTTGAAATTAAAGTTTACAAGTTCATATGCATTTTCTGTAAGATCTATGCCTATTAAACAGGAACCAACTAAAATCACTAACTGATTTGCCTCAAAG
This sequence comes from Macaca thibetana thibetana, assembly GCF_024542745.1. Lineage (NCBI taxonomy): Eukaryota > Metazoa > Chordata > Mammalia > Primates > Cercopithecidae > Macaca > Macaca thibetana. The sequence continues at coordinate 18,826,835 of NC_065578.1, read as the reverse complement.
AAAACAGATTGTGTTTGGGGTTTTGGTGAGAAATTAACATGATTTTATTGGTTTTTCTAATTTTAAAAGTAATACATGATCATCTAAAAGTCAGAAAAAGTCTAGAGAAGACAATTTAAAATACCATAGTCCCACGATCCCCAGATGGCTAACGCTTACTAAGGGCTTATTTTAATTTTGTTATCTAATTTAATCTTCACCAAAAACCCTATGAGATAGATGCTATTATTATCTCCCTTCTATAGAAGTTTAAAGAGAATGAGTAATTTCTGAAAAATAAGTGAAGCTAAGAATTAACAAACAGTATCTTTCCAGACTTTTCCGCTATGTCTGTATACCTTTTAAAAATAGGATCAATCTATACAAGCTATGTCATAGCCTGCTGTTCCCACCCCACTGAGGAAGAAGTCATGAATCGCTTTTCAGGTCAATTAACATCATCATGTTTATTAAGGGCATATACCGCTAAACCTACTGATCTCCAGCTACCTAGCATGCTGCCGCCGACCAAGTAAGCAAACAATTATTTGCTGAATAAATGAATGTCGTGATTTATATAACCAAACCCTTGGCTGGGAGGGTGGAGGATGCCAGTGGACTTAATTACCCAATGCATTACTCCTGAAGGACCCAATGTTCCACAGTGAACCTACCATGCTTCTCAAAAGGAATGTCATCTTCTACAAAGGGTTCAAAATCTTCCCGTTGCTTTATCATGTAGTCCACTGTCTCCTGTCTGTGCTTGAGATGATTTCGTGAGTGTCCCTCCAATTGATCACCAAGAGCTCTGAACAAGCAATTGCTGTCAAAACAACAACATGAGTCAAGACCTTTCAAAAATGAACTCAGTTCATCTAAAACAATGACGCTTCATGCCAGATCATCCATGGAAATATTTTGGGCACACAGAAGTGAAGACTCAACTCTAACAGTCCAGGATTCTTCCAAGACCACGGGGGACAGCACCAGGGCATATTCAACCACATTACCTTATTGAGAGGCAGCAAACAAGGATTCTATTCCCCATGTACCAGCTAGCTGACTCAGGAGAGTCATTAAACTTCCCTGGGCCTCAGCTGCTTCAACAAGTGGAGCCGGTGATACACTAACCACCTGACTACAAGGTCCAGACCTTACAGGTCATTCCATGCCTAAGGGCTATGATTTGCAGATCCTCTTCCAAAATGATGTCCTATCTAGAGCCTCTTTTCTAAAACAAGTTTCACTACAGCTGCCCAGCTAAGTAATCATTCATTTAACAGTACCCAAAAAATAGCAATTTGTCAAGCTCCCGATACTAACAACTGAACAATACTCTGTTTGAGTCCTAAGAACACAGTGGAGAAAGTCATGAGAAGGAAAGCACTTGGACAACAAACAGTTGTACTATGGAAAGACACTTCCTCCTCGCCTCCTCACTGATCACCCAGGGAGCAACAATGCCATTGTTATTCCTGCCAAATGAAAACTTTAAACACCATATTTTGTTTCTCTAGAAGTAAAATACTGGTAATAAACTGTAAGAGTCATCTTTACTTTCAAACCCCTCAAAGGCTTCTAAATTCCAAATTATCACAAACACAGAGGCTTAGATACACAGAGACTCAAACACGACAAACACAATCTGGTATCCTTAAAACTATGGAAATAAACAATTCTGAAGCCAAACAGTTGCCCAGTTTTACACCCAACTGTTTACTCTTCCAAATGAAAAACGATGACACTGTGATTCCAAAATATAAACTCATCACTTTCAGAAAGATTTCATGTCTAAATGTGTAGGAAAAAAGGGTTTTTTTTTTTCAACTCAGAAAAGTGTATTTTCAACAGAAAGCTATAGAAAGGCTGGAATCTCTTCTAATGTATAAGAATATATATATATATATATATATATTTTCTTTTTTTTTTGCAGGGGAAGGGAGAATTAAGACAGATTCTATAAATTAAAAACCAAGAAGCTTTCCAACAATCTAAAACGACATTCCAGAAGGAATGGAATATAGAGTTCTATAGGCTAGACTGAGGTGTCTTGCTAAAATCTGACAATGGTGGTCTTTTTTTAACCACGGGGAAAAGTAAGCTAATCGATAAAACAATTTAAATGTCAAGCTTTTCTCTCCAATTTTTCTTAATCAGTATCTGCCACCACTAGTCTATTCTTGAATTTAGTTTAAGAGATGTGGTTTATCACAAATTTATGTAGTTATTTTACATTTAATGTACCAAAATTCATGGTATTCTATAGTCGTATGGTAAGAACTTTTAATAACATGAGCAAATGTTCTCCAAAAAAGGTGTAAAACTGTATGTATATGCCACATGAGCTCAACCATACTCATCTGTACGCTATATACATACACAGACAGAAACACACACAAACGTATGCCAAGAAAACACACAGAAACAATCACTTAAATAGTTTTTACAATGTGCCAGGGACTGTTCTAAACACAATGTATGTATTAAACATGTTTAGTCCTCACAACTCTGAGAAAGGTCCTATTACCGTTCCTCACGGGAAACCTGCCCAAGGTCACAAAACTAGTAAGTGGTAGGCCCAGGATCCAAGTCCAAATAACGTGGCTCTCACTCGAATGTCAACACCAAAATAATAGCCATAGTTACCCCTAGGTAGTACAATTAAAGGTAATATTTAAGAGTAATTGTTACATTTTTTAATATGCTTTTCTATACTTACCAAACTTTCTTTGAGCTCACCAAAAACAAGTCAAAATAGACAAATCACTTCCTCTTCTGACAAGATTACAAGGTAATGAACAAACACTCCAGTGACCTGGGTTTCCCTAGGGGAGCCCAACAAGAGCTCTCAAGAAACTCATGAGAACAAAGCACCGTTGCCCAAAGGGCCTCTATGAGATCTGGGCCACTTCCTGAGTTCACAATCTCACCATTACCTACAGCAGGGCTTCTCAATCTCCACACTATTGGCATTCCAGGATCATTTTTTTGTTGTGGGAGGCTTCCTGTGCACTGTAGGAAGTTTAGGAGAACACTTGGCCGCTGCCATTAGCTGCCAGTAGAACATCACTACCTCCCTCCCCATCAGCTGTGACAACCAAAAATGTCTCTAGACATTGTCAAATGTCCCCTGGAGGGCAAAACCACCCGTTTGAGAACCACTGTGTTATAGGGACATAAGGCAGGTCTTGCATTTGAGTTCACAAAAACAACTAATTACATAAAGAGCATGCAAATGTTTTGAGTGCGCAATAATTTAGTATTAGATGATATTGCAACACAAGCACCAAAAAACCTAATGCGCTCTATAGGCTGCAGTCATAATAGTAAATATGTGGAAAAGGAGAAGGTTTTATTATTTGAGGTCAGACCACAGTTAGGGTCCTGGGTACCATTCTAGCTACTGTATTTTGAGAGAGACGTGTTCAGATAAGATGATGTGGTTTTAAATACAATATGAAGAACGACTAGTGATGTTTGGCCTAAAGAAGGCTCAGGGGGACATGATCAATACCTCCAACTGTCATGTGAAATTAAAATTATACCTGTATAATAAAACTAAAACCTGGAAGCTCCTACAGAGACATAGATTTTGGCAAATAAAAGGTAATTTCACCTTAGCTCTATAGAGGTAGACTATATAGACTCAGGATTTTGCCAATTTCTATAACTAGCAATACACAGCAATTGTCTAGATGTGTGTTGTTTTAACAGGGGTTGCTAACCGCGTGTGACTACTGAGCACCTGCCGTATACTGAGCACCTGCCGTGGCTAATCCACAGTGAGGTGTGCTATCTGTGTAAAATACTAGATTCTGAAGAGGTCATATAAAAAAAAATGAGAGATCATTGGCTGGGCACAGTGGCTTACGCCTGTAATCCCAGCACTTTGGGAGGCCAAGGCGGGCATATCACCTGAGGTTAGGAGTTTGAAACCAGCCTGACCAACATGGAAAAACCCATCTCTACTAAAAATACAAAATTAGCTGGGTGTGGTGGCGCATGCCTGTAATCCCAGCTACTCGGGAGGCTGACACGCAGGAGAGTAGCTTGAACCTGGGAGGCAGAGGTTGCGGTGAGCCGAGATCATGCATTCCAGCCTGGGCAACAAGAGTGAACTCTGTCTCCAAAAAAAAAGAAAATTTGAGAGATCATTAATAATTTTTTATAGAATTGTATGTCAAAATAGTAATATTTTACATACAATAGCTTAAATAAAATATACTAAAATTCATTTCACCTGTTTCTTTTTAATGTGGTTACTGGAAAAATTTTAATATCACATAGGTGGTTCACATTCTGTTTTCACTAGACAGCACTGATCTAGCTCACTGATTCTCAAAGTGTGTTCCCTGACTAGGAGCATCAGCATCCCCAGGGCACTTGTTAGAAATGAAAATTCTGGGGCCCACCCAGGCCTACTCAATCAGGCATTCTGGGGTTGGAGCCCAGCAATGTAGCCCTTCCAGGTGTTTTCCCTAGCACTCCAGGTGGTTATGTTGCATGCTGAAGTTTGAGAAACACTAGTCAAGAATCTAGACTCTAAATCAGTCACTCTCAATTATGGATGCATATAAAAATCATCTGTAAAATTCTTTTTTAAAAAAAACATCAATAACCAGGCCCCACTCTAAGATTCTGATGTAGTTGATCTAGGGGAGAGCCCAGGCCCTGAACTGTTTCAAAAGTTCCTCCCCAGATATTCTAGCATGGCACCCAACTGAAAACCACTGAGTGAGGCACAAAAGATGGCAGTGCCGTTCAGGTGACACAGGCACTAACTAGACGAAATGTGTGAATGCCCTTCTACTACTGTGATCCTACAATATTAAAAACAAAACTAAAATTAAAAAATAAACTACTTGTTAGTAACAGATAAATAGCTAAAATTAGTGATTCTTCAGTGTTTCCGTTTTAGAACACTGCTAATGAGTAACGTAACTCAGAACTACATTTAGTAAGACACAACTAGATGTAGTTCAGAGGGATGTTAATACTGTGTGGCCTAATAAATAGAGTTATACATTCTTTTCACACTACAGCCAATCATGTTTTTAAGGACAACATCAAGGTTAAACTGCTTCTTTCTTGCTTTGAAAAATGAATCCAATTTATGTGGGTCCACCTTTCAGACAACACGCCAGATATGAAGCTGGTCCAGGAAGCACTACAAAACCCTCTAAGTAGCTCCCTGATTAATCTATGCTAAGCTGACTCAACCCATGTAAAGGCTATATTACAGGATATTGGCTAATTCATCCCTAAATCCCCTTGGGTTCCAGAATGCTACAGGTACCATACTGCCAACAATGAACATGCCCACAGATACTCTATCAGGCTACTCCAGATTGTAATCACATCTGAATGAAAAGAGGGAACGCTAGAGATGTCAACTATTTTTTTAATAGTCTTTAATTTCATTGTATTTCACCCTGAGTCCTTAATAAATATTAATAAAACAATCTGTTGGCTGGGCGCGGTGGCTCACGTCTGTAATCCCAGCACTTTGGGAGGCCGAGGCGGGTGGATCATGAGGTCAGGAGTTCAAGACCAGCCTGGCCAACATGGTGAAACCCCATCTCTACTAAAAATACAAACAAATTAGCCGGGTGTGGTGGAGGGTGCCTGTAACCCCAGCTACTCAGGAGGCCGAGGCAGGAGAATTACTTGAACCCAGGAGGTGGAGACTGCAATGAACCGAGATCGTGCCACTGCACTCCAGCCTGGGTGACAGAGCAAGACTCTGTCTGGGGGGCGGGGAGAAGAATCTGTTGACACCTGCCAGCCCATCACATACACAGGAAACACCATCCCTTGCAGTGATAAAATCTGTCATCACCACATTTGAAGGGACTATGATACTGACGAGGGCTGAACCACAGTCCAGCTAATGGAACTCATGTGAAGGACTTGTGAACACTAGGTGCTTAGCTCCATGAAGCCCACACAAGAGGAAATATGATCATTTTATCCAACACTGTCCGAAGAACAGGGACCTTGGAAGAGAGACATGAGCACTCCAGTCCAGCTGGTCTCTGGAGCTTCATTGCCTGTTACTTCTACCCTTGTGCCCTACACTACTGTCACCCTGAACAACCTGTAGATCTCCCAAAAACATCACGTCCTTGTGCCTCTGTATACACTCCTCCTCAGATGGGAATGTTCTCTTGGTGTACTCCTATTGGTCCTTCATGACCCAGACTATGACACCCTCTGAGAGGCAGCTAGCAGTGAATTTAATGAGTATTTACCGAATGAATGAGAAGGCCTTCCTGGCCAATTCAGAGGCTACTGCCTTTTCCTTCTCAATAGTACCATTATAATCAGTCACTGTTAATAAAAATATATCAAACTATATTTTAATTATTTGTATCATCTGTTCTCAAAGTGTGGCCCAAGGGACAGGAGATGTGAGAAGGCCTCTGATATGCTTTCAGAGTATCCATGAGTTCAAAACTAAGATGTAATGTACCTTTTTCATTCTCATTCTCTCGCAAGTGCACAGTGGAGTTTTCCAGAGGCTACCTGATGCATGAACTTATCACTCCGATCGCTAATGGAATGTGTGTGTATTCTTGTGTTTTAAAACTGTTTTACTTTCTAATATAGTAAATACTTATAGCTATAACCCATATAAAGAAGCTATTTGGGTTTCTCAATAATTTTTAAGAATTCCAAGAGATCTTAACATCAAAAAAGCTGAGACCCACTGTTACATGTTTCTACCTTCGGCTATAAAGTCCTTAACTATCTCAGTCATCAACATATTCCCAGCACCTTACTTAAGGCGTGCTGAATTAACTTGAGAAGTATGCTGTGTATGGGGGTATGGGGATAGAGAGAAGTAATACCCCCAAAGTTTCCCATAACCTTATGAAAGCCGGCTCAAGAATTTACAACTCCTTGTGCTGATTCCTCCTCCTAAGTAACCTTCTATTGAGTACTTAAGTTTTCCGGGCACCCTGACATTGAGAATACTACATCCAGCACAGCAGACACAAACAATTCAATCATTTGCAAGGAAAAGCCCCCATGTTCCACAGCAATTCCACTGTATTCAAATGGTATTTTTGTTTCTATAACAGTGTCTTGTGCTTATGCTTAGGCTAGCTGGTCTCCCTCTATTATTTTTATATTTCATTCAGCAAAAATGTACTGACTGCCTTCCATGTACCAAGCACTATGCCAGATGATGGTGAATAAATGTAATCAAGTTCCAACTGCATCTTAAGCAAAAACAGCAACGCAGCAAAGTGTGGTGAACTCTTTTTGCCTGAAGCAATGAGCATATATAGGAACGGTGGGAAAGGGAAATAGGACCAGTTCGGTCTTAATCAATAAGCTGCAATGTAATGTGAAATTTTTTAAAACAGCTTCTTCTGCAGTTAATATCTAAAGCAATTCCTGGCTGGGGGTGGTAGCTCATGCCTGTAATCTCCGCACTTTGGGAGGCCGAGGCAGGAGGATCGCTTGAAGCCAGGAGTTCGAGACCAGCCTGGGCAACATAGCAAAATCCCCGTCTCTACAATCAACAATAATAATGAACTAAGGCAATTCCGTATGGTCTTTAATTTCATTTTAGTCTTCCCTCTGCAGGACCTGAGCACTCAAATACTGGGAGGAAAAAAACAAAAGCCAGGCTGTTATTAACACTCCGTCTTCCAAAGTGACACAGCTGACAACCAGATAACCTTTTACCTGCCCCTGCAATGGGGATGCTCACAGTTCTCCTCTCTTCCTGACCCTTTTCCTTCTTCCATCCATGTTCCCGGAGCATATCCTCTTTCTTCAAGGTTTTCTTCCTCCTCCCCACGCTCTCCCTCCGCATTCCCTAAAGAAAGCTGGACCTGGATTCAGTCTAAGTCCCAAGAAGGCTTGGGTAAGCACCTTTGCTTACAGAGAAACTGAGGCCCATGGAAGCAGGAATTAGAGAAGCTGCCTTCAGCTCAGTAAACAACAGGCGACCTAATTTCACAAATGTAAATGGGGGCATCACCCAACCACCAAGGACTCAAAGGAGGCAAAGCGTTCTACCAAGCGCGGCTTACTCAAACTCCTTCGATCGGTCTTATCCTCATGATGACTGTTTTTCCAATGCCTGGCTCCATCTCATTCCTTCAGAACTCAGCTTAAATGTCACCTTTCAGAGAGCCCTTCCTGGCCACAACCCAGTGACTCTGCTCCCGTATACGGTCTCAGGACCCACTTTCTATTTCGCTCGCGACGTCTGCCATGGTTAGGACCCTCTGGGATCCCCGCGAGCGTCTCGGGGCAAGAGGCTTGTCCGCCTCGCTCGCAACTGGACGCCCTGCACTCGGAGCGTGGCTGGCTCGCGGGAGGCGCCCGGGCAGCCCGAATGAATGGATGGACGCGAGCGGGTGACGGTCGCCAGGCCGAGCCCGGCGCGTCCCCCGGCGCCGCCTCCCTCGCTCCCGGCCCGCCTCACCCGTCCCCCGGCACCTCCCGCAGCTTCAGCCCCAGGGCCTGCAGCTGGTTGGCGAAGCTGACGAACTCCTCCTCGCAGCCGCCGCCGCCGGACTCCGGCCGGTTCCGCCGCTCCTTGGCCAGGGCCCGGCGAGCAGCCCGCTCGTCCCGCTTGCGCTCGGCCTCGGCTTTCCGGCTGCCGCTGCCCGGCCGGCTCTTCGCCGCCTGCTTTCGGGACATGGCCTTAGCCTGCAGTCCCCAGCGGCAGGAGGGAAAGCCACAGGACCCCCCAGCGGCCGCCTCAAGCGTCAAGAAGGCAAAACAGCGCGGGCAACTGAGCCCGGCGACGACGACGCAGCAACCGCGCCTGCGCCGGCGCCCGGCACCCCGGTCACATGACGGAATCCCCGCCTCCTTCGCGGGGCTCGGCGAGCAGACGCCATAGAGAGCTAGAGGGGCACCCATCTTGGTTTGTTCTATTCCGCCCTCTAGCGGTGGATGGTACTCAACGTGAGTGGCAGGAGCGACCCGACAGGAACCAGAGAGAACAAAGCTGAAACCAGTCAAGGAGAGAAATTAAAGATGATAGAAGAGTGGAACACAGAGCAGCGGCAACAGTTAGGACCGGGGATGAATAAAAACGATTTAAACTCTTGTTGCGAGCCTACTACAGTTGGATAGGCACTTTCACACGGCTCATTCTTGTTTAATTATCCGCAAGTTACAGGAAACTGAATCTGAGTGGTTAAATAATTTCAAGAAGATCACACAGCTAAGAGGCAGAGCTTTGCCCTGGCTCCAAAGCCCGCACACTTGTTTGTTTAATCCTGCTCTTCATCTCTCCGCCTTCTTTCGTAGCTCAAGGGAGAGGTCGCCCTTCTGTCCAAGACCACTGGAAATCCTAACTCCATCCAAGAGTGACCACCTAGGTTTGCCTGGACTAGAGGTTTTCTTGGGATGCAGGACTTTAGGTTTTAAAGCTGAGACAGGCCAAGCCGGGCGCGGTGGCTCATGCCTGTAATCCCAGCACTTTGGGAGGCCGAGGCGGGCAGATCATGAGGTAAGGAGATCGAGACCATCCTGGCTAACACGGTGAAACCCCGTCTCTACTTTATACAAAAAAATTAGCCGGGCGAGGTGGCGGGCCCCCGTAGTCCCAGCTACTCAGGAGGCTGAGGCAGGAGAATGGCGTGAACCCGGGAGGCGGAGCTTGCAGTGAGCCGAGATCACGCCACTGCACTCCAGCCTGGGCGACAGAGCGAGACTCCGTCTCAAAAAAAAAAAAAAAAAAAAAAAAAAAAACCGAGGCCAGGCGCAGTGGCTCATGCCTGTAATCCCAACACTTTGGGAGGCCGAGGCCAGGGGACTGCCTGAGGTCAGGAGTTCGAGACCAGCTTGGCCAGTTGGCCAAGATGGTGAAACCCTGTCTATATTGCATGATGCTGAGGTTTGTTTTACAAATGAATCTGTCACCCGGGTAGTGAGCAAAGTACATAACAGGTAGTTTTTTAACTCTTTCCCCCAACTGCCTCTCGACTCTTGCATTCCCCAGAATCTGTTGTTCCCATCTTTGTGTCCATGTGTATCCAATGTTTAGCTCCCACTTACAAGAACATACAGTATTTGGTTTTCTGTTTCTGCGTTAGTTCACTTAGGATAATGGGCTTCCAGCTGTATCTATGTTGCTGCAAAGGACAGGATTTTGTTCTTTTTTACAGCTGCATAGTGTTCCATGGTGTATAGATACCACGTTTTTTTTTTTTTTTTTTTTTTTTTGAGACAGTCTCGCTCTGTCGCCCAGGCTGGAGTGCAGCAGCACGATCTCGGCTCACTGCAAGCTCCGCCTCCTGGTTTCACGCCATTCTCCTGCCTCAGCCTGCCGAGTATCCACTGTTGATGGGTACCTAGGTTGATTACATGTCTTTGCTATTGTGAATAGTGCTGCAATGAACATACGGGTGCATCTGCCTTTTTGATAGAACAATATATATTCCTTTGGGTATATACCCAGTAATGAGATTGTTGGGTCGAGTGGTAGTTCAACTTTTAGTTCTTTGAGAAACCTCCAAACTGCTCTCCACAGTGGCTGAACTAATTTACATTCCCACCAACAGTGTAAAAATGTTCCCCTTTTCCCCACAGCCTCACCAACATCTGCTATTTTTTCTTTTTAACAAAAGCCATTCTAACTGGCATGAGATGGTATTTCATTGTGGTTTTGATTTGCATTTTTCTGATGACAATAAGAATGGAAAAGAGAGTTGTAAAGGTTAAATAAAAACGTAAAGCCCCAGGCATGAAGTAAGTACGTATTTAATGAAGTTGTTTGAATCATTTCTCTGGCAATCTCATGAACTCAGGGGCAAAGACTTCCAAACTTTAGAAACCAAGGAAGAAAGGTTTCTTACCACCAAACATGTGGAAATACAGACTGCTAACATATTGATAGAAAAGCGAACACTTGCCCTTCTTGTAAAAATCTTTTCGGCTGGGCGTGGTGGCTAATGCTTGTAATCCCAACACTTTGGGAGGCAGAGGCGGGCGGATCACCTGAGGTGAGGAGTTCGAGGCCAGCCTGTAATCCCAGCTACTGGGGAGGCTGAGGCAGGAGAATTGCTTGAACCCGGGAGGCGGAGGTTGCAGTGAGCCAAGATTGCGCCATTGCACTCCAATCTGGGCAACAAGATAAAACTCCGTCTCAAACAAACAAAAAAAAAACAAACCGAAAAAAAACCTTTTCTTGCATAAGCCCACACACAGATTTTGAATGGACTAATTTCTCTTCTCTCCGCAGAGACCTGTGTTAGACGGTGTCTCTAAGTGCAAATCAATGCTGCCTATAAATTATATTTAAAGGCCAAAGGGAAGGAGTATAGTACTTGTAAATAAAATGAATGCTCTGCCCACTTCACTAGAGTTAATTAAAAGAATCTTTGGCCCGCACAGTGGCTCATGTCTGTAATCCCAGGACTTTGGGAGGCCGAAGTGGGGCTATTGCTTGAGCCCAGGAGTTCAAAATCTGCCTGGGCAACAAAGTGAGATTCCCCATCTCTACAAAAAAAAATTTTAATTAGCTGGACATGGTGATCCATGCCTGTAGTCCCAGCTACTCGGGAGGCTGAAACTGGAGGATCACTTGAGCCTGGGAGTTTGAGGCTGCAGTGAGGTGTGAGTGTGCCACTGCACTCCAGCCTAGGTGACAGAGCAAGACCCTGCCTCAAAAATAATAATAATAATAATCAAACCTTATTGGATGAAAGTATAAATTAGTAAAAAGTGTGACTAACAGAATTTTAGTGAAGAAATGCAGCTTTAGCACTTTCAAGAACATGCCATCAAGGGCACAGGAAAATGAGAACTCTCGTGCACTGCTGTTGGGAGGTAAATTTATCTAACCACTTTGGAGGGCAATTTGGACTGTATCTGGTAACTTTGTTTTTGTTTGTTTGTTTTTTGTTTTGTTTTTTTGAGATGGAGTCTTGTTCTGTTGCCCAGGCTGGAGTGCAGTGGCATGATCTTGGCTTACTGCAACCTCTGCCTCCTGGGTTGAAGAGATTCTCCTCCTTCAGCCTCCAGAGCAGCTGGGAGTACAGGCACATCCCACCATGCCCAGCTAATTTTTTTCTTTTTTTTAGTAGAGGCAAGGTTTCACCATGTTGACCAGTCTGGTCTCGAACTCCTGACCTCAAGTGATCCGCCTGCCTCAGCCACTCACAGCGCTGGGATTACAGGCGTGAGCCACTGTGCCTGGCCTGTATCTGGTAACATTTTAAATGTCTTGTGTCTGCATCTCATGATCTGTCCTCAAAATAGAAATATTACATCTCCTCCTAAACTCCTCGTGTCTATCTGTGTCCTAAATTTTCCTGGTGCAAGACGATGAACCCCAGGGTATATACCCCAGACAATGTAGCTCCTTCAAAAGTACACTCTGAGATGCAAATAGTCCTAAAGCAAATTAGATGCACGTGCACTAGAAGGTATGTCCAAGTGTTGTCAGTTGGCCGGTTCAGGTTCTTGACTTCGCCACGTAAAAGAATTTGAGAGTGAGTCCAAAGTACTCCAAAGAGTAGGCAAAGAAGTTTATTGCAAAGCAAAAGTGATACAGGAGTTAAGAAGAAATCACTTAGGCAGACAGTAAGAGCATGGGAGTCCTCGGTAAGGCTTTTCTTTTTAATGAAAAGCAGCCCCAAATCATTTTCTAACAAAGAGTAGCCTGTAAAGTGGAGCTGCAGACATAGACAAACAAGCTGGGAGCTTGCACGGGTAAATGCCACAGGGAACTAGGGACTAGACATGTTCAAGATGGCGGCTTCATCACCTCTTCTCTGCCAGCCAAGTGTACAGGGAGGAGCAGATAAGATAGCCCACCAAGGACAATTTATTTGCATAATAAGATTAGGGTGGGGCAATCAGCCTTCCCTGCTATGTAAATGTCACACCTGATTGAACCAATCTGTGAGCCCTATGTAAATCAGACACCGCCTCCTCAAGCTGGACTATAAAATGCAGTGCATCACTACCAGCCAGTCTTTTCCACTCAGAGACCCCTTTCTCTCCGGAGAGAGCTGTTTCTCTTTCCTTTCTCTTCTGCCCATTAAACCTCAGCTCCTAAACTCCTCGGGTGTGTCCGTGACCTAAATTTTCCTGGTGCGAGACGACGAACCCCAGGGTATATACCCCAGACAGTGTAACTGCTTCAAAAGTACACTCTGAGAGGCAAAGCAGGCTGCTAAAAGAGAGAGGCAGCCCCTAGTACCTTAAGGGCAATTGCCTTTATGGGAGCTGTACATGCATATTCATAAAATACTGCTGAGGTCAAACATGCAAAGATAGGCCTGCAGTTGGCACATGCGCTCAGCATCTACATGCTCTAACATGCATCACAGGTATCATTAGCATATAAAACTACCTAGGGGTGTGTTTTTTACTTTTTTTTTTTTTTTTTTTTTGAGACAGAGTCTTGCTCTCTCTCCCAGGTTGGTGTGCAATGGCGCCATCACGGCCCACTGCAACCTCCACCTCCCAGGCTCAAGTCATCCTCCTGCTTCAACCTTCCTAGTAGCTGGGATTACAGGCGTGAGCCACCACGCCCCGCTAATTTTCTGTTTAATTTTTATGGAGATGGAGTCTTACTATGTTGCTCAGGCTTCTCCCACCTCAGCTTCCCAATGTGCTCAGATAGGCGTGAGGCACTGCGCCTGGCCTTTTTTTTAACCATTAAAATGAGGAAAAGGTCACTACAAGCTAAACCTTGAGCCTAGCTGCACATGCGGGACCCCGGAGAAGTCCCTAGCTCCCTCGGGGCAGGCATTTGTAGCTAATAGCTTCTTGTGCTTTTGAAGCTGATTTGCTGGAGACTGGAGAAGCTACAAGAAGAATTACGGCTTTTTGTTCGCTTTTCCGGGCTGTCTGGGACAGACAGCAGGAATTTGTAACCATCTGGTCGGCTGGTATCCTGTAGCACCCTTGCAGAAGGGTTAGGCATTGGCCCAAGAGGGTGCAAAGGATGCGGAAGGAGCCCGCGGAGCGTCAACAAGAGGACGAGTCAACAGAAGGTTGTTTAAGGCAAGATAGTATGTAAAAACAAATAACTAGAAACAACCTAAATATCCATCAATAGGAAAATGGCCTCTTAAATTATGGAACAGCTATTTATTACATGCAATGCAGCAGCTTACAAGAATGAGGTGGTGGATAGATGACGGGTTGTTAGGTGCACCAAACCACCATGGCACATGTATACCTAGGTAACAAACCTGCACGTTCTGCACATGTATCCCAGAACTTAAAGTAAAATAAAAAATTAAAAAATAAAAACAAAACAAGAATGAGGTGGTGGAGAAATGATGTCAGTCTAGATGAACTCACATGGTTAGCTCTCCTAGGAATGTGGTCAAATGAAAAGCATGGGACCGAATGATCCATTCAGTGCAGCCTTTGTGTAAAACTCAACAGCATAAGACACAACAGAAGAATTACATGTTTGCTGCAAGTATATGTGTGTACTTTTTTTTTTTTTTCTTTTTTAGTGACAGGCTGTCACTCTGTTACCCAGGCTGGAGTGCAGTGGGGCAACTATGGCTCACTACAGCCTCCAATACCTCGACTCAAGCAATCTTCTTGCCTCTATCTGCATACTAAGAAATGTAGAAGTGGTCTGGAAAGATACATAGCAAATGGATCAGAGTAAGAAGAGAGGAAAGGGTGAAACCTACCTTATCCTTGTTTCATATCTATTTTTAAATGAGGGTATTGGGTTCATGTATTGTGTGCATCATTACAATCAATAAAATTATTATTATTATTTTTTGAGATGGAGTTTTGCTCTTGTTGCCCAGGTTGGCGTGCAATGGCATGATCTCAGCTCACTGCAACCTCTGCCTCCCGGGTGCAAGCGATTCTCCTGCCTCAGCCCCCCTAGTAGCTGGGATTACAGGCGCCCGCCACGGCGCCCAGCTAGTTTTTTGTATTTTTAGTAGAGACGGGGTTTCACCATGTTGGCCAGGCTGGTCTTGAGCTCCTGACCTCAGGTGGTCTGCCCACCTTGGTCTCCCAACGTGCTAGGATTACAGGTGTGAGCCACCGCGCCCTGCAAAATTAATAAAATTATTACTTTTTCTTTTTTTCTTTTTTTGAGACGAGGTCTCACTATGTTTCCCAGGCTGATCTCAAACTCCTGGACTCAAGCAATCCTCCCACCTCAGCCTCTCAAAGTGCTGGGATTATAGGCATCAGCCACCACAACTGGCTAATGAAATTATTTTTCTAGACTAACAAAATCCATTCTTTCCCTCACATTGAAGCCCTATAGCGTTATCTTGGGATCTACTTTATTAGCTAAAAGGAATTTGCAGTAAGCATGTAGCTTTCCCCTAGAAACAGGCATTTCTGAAGTCTTACAGTTCTTAGCATTTGCTCTCTTGCCCTTCTCACCATATCGCTCTCGGATCAATCTTGATTTTATTGCTAATTTGCTCTTCTTCTGAGGACAAGGTTCTCTAAGCAAAATTAAATATCAAATCAGCCATGTTCAAACTGTCACAGTTTAAGAATTACTAGAATTTGGTGAGTTTGCTTTGTTTTTATTCTTGTTTTTTCAGTTGGAGTCTCACTCTGTTGCCCAGGCTGGAGTGCAGTGGCATGATCTTGGCTCATCACAACCTCTACCTCCCAGTTCAAGTGATTCTCCTGCCTCAGCCTCCCAAGTAGCTGGGATTACAGGCATCTGCCACCAGGCCCGGCTGATTTTTGTATTTGTAGTAGAGACAGGATTTCACCATGTTGACCAGGTTGGTCTTGAACTCCTGACCTCAAGTGATCTGCCCACCTCAGCCTCCCAAAGTGCTGGGATTACAGGCATGAGCCCCAGTGCCCAGCCAGGATTACTAGAATTTGAATTCATAATATTTCACTCTATTTGATGGGCACAGGGGACACATGTAGACATCAAATAATCAGGACAAAAAGCATCCCCTCAGCTCGCCACCCAAACCCACTCCACAAGTGGCCTTAGCACAGTTGGGGGTGCTCAGTACAAGTAGTTAGCTGGCAGAACCTGTAAGAAGGATGAATTCAGGTGGGCAATCTCTGGTACCAATGCCAGGTCTTTATTTTATTTATTATTATTATTATTATTATCATTATTATTATTGAGACAGAGTCTCGCTCTGTCTGTCACCCAGGCTGGAGTGCAGTGGCACGATCTCGGCTCACTGCAACCTCCGCTTCAGGGGTTCAAGCAATTCTCCTGCCTCAGCCTCCTGAGTAGCTTGGACTACAGGCACATGCTACCACGCCCAGCTAATTTTTTGTATTTTTAGTAGAGTTGGGGTTTCATCATGTTAGCCAGGATGGTCTCGATCTCCTGACCTCATGATCTGCCCCCCTCAGCCTCCCAAAGTGCTGGGATTACAGGTGTAAGCCACCGCGCCCGGCCTTATTTGATTTTATTTTAGAGATAGGATTTTGCTCTGTTGCCCAGACTGGAGTGCAGTGGTGTGATTACGGCTCACTGCAGCCTCCACCTCCTGGGCTCAAGCAATACTCCCACCTCAGCTTCCTGAGAGGCTGGGATTACAGGGGCACATCACCACACCTGACTGATTTTTTTATTTTTTCATTTTTTGTAGAGATGGAGTCTCACTGTATTGCCTAGGCTGATCTCAAACTCCTGGCCTCAAGTGATCCTCCCACCTTGGCCTCCAAAAGTACTGGGATTACAGGCATGAGCCACTGCGCCCCCAGGTCTTTCATTTCCTCATTTGTTCCTAATGTTGTGAAAATGCAACATGGTTTGATTACTGTGTTAGTCCATTCTCACACTGTTATAAAGAACTGCCCAAGACTGGGTAATTTATAAAGAAAAGAGGTTTAATTGACCCACAGTTCTGCATGACTGAGGAGGCCTCAGGAAACTTACAATCATGGCAGAAGGGAAAGAGGCACGTCTTACATGATGGTAGGCGAGAGACAGCAAGTGTGCAAAGGAGGAACTATCAGACCCTGATAAAACCATTAGATCTTGTGAGAACTCACTCACTATCATGAAAACAGCATGGGAGACACAGCCCCCATGATCCAATCACCTCCCACCAGGTCCCTCTCTCGACACGTGGGGATTATGGGGATTATAATTCAAAAGTATATTTGGGTGGGGTCACAGAGCCTAACCATATCAATTACCTTCCATGACAGTATCCTAGTAGGGCACAGGGAAAAATGTTACTCAACAAGACTTTTTTCCCCTCTTTCAGTCACCCTGTGTTTCTGCTTCTGCTTAGATGGTGGTGGTGGTGACGGTGGTGGTGGTAACGGTGGTGGCGATGATGGTGGTGGTGGTGGTGATGGTGGTGGTGGTGATAGTGATAGTGATGTCGAGGGCATGTGTGTGTTTGCATATACACACACGCGCGCGTGGAATTCTCTGACTCCTTTCTCTCTCTTTCCTTTTTTTTTTTTTTTTTTTTTTGAGATGGCGTCTTGCTCTGTTGCCCACTCTGGAGTGCAATGGCACGATCTTGACTCACCACAACCTTTGCCTCCTGGGCTCAAGCGATTCTTCTGCCTCAGCCTCCCGAGTAGCTGGGACTACAGGCACGTGCCGCCACGCCTGGCTAATTTGTGTGTATTTTTAGTAGAGACAGAATTTCACCATGTTGGCCAGCCTGGTCTTGAACTCCTGACCTCAGGTGATCCGCTTGCCTTGACCTCTCAAAGTGCTGGGATTACAGACATGAACCACCGTGCCCAGCCTTCCCTGTCTCTTTCTGCTTGCAGTTCCTGTTCTTGATGGCCCTTGGTCATCCTCCGTGTGCTTCTGCCTGTCCCACTTTCCCTCTCCAACTTCGTGCTCTTCCTCTGCATTTCCAGTGCTCCTTTTATCTCACCCACTTAGCATAGGGTGGACCAAAATAAAAAATAAAACAACCAGTTTTGGAGTGGTCAGACAGAATTGAGTCCATTTCCCACTTCTTACAAGCTGTGTGGTCAGCATTGTTTTCCATAATCTTTCTGAGCTCTAGTTTCTTCGTGTGGAAAAATGAGAGCAGTTGGGGCTTCTTCTCCGTTGTTCTGAGGTATTGATATCACAACTCCAGCAAAGTCCCTGGCACCATAAGTGTTAGTTTCCCTCCTCCTCTTTCCCTTAATTTCTGGACTTTTTTTTTTTCCTTCCTCACCACTGCCCATTCTCTCTACTTTCTCCTAAATGTCTATAAGACCAAACTATATTACATATACTAAATTATTCATATGTGTAAAATGAAGGGTTTAATATCCTTCATCATTCCTTTTCCTAGCCACTACAAATTGCTAGAAACCTAGCCAGGTGCTGTGGCTCACACCTGTATTCCCAGCACTTCGGGAGGCTGAAGCAGGTGGATCACGAGGTCAGGAGTTCAAGACAAGCCTGGCCACGATGGTGGAACCCTATCACTACTAAAATACAAAAATTAGCTGGGCATAGTGGCAGGTGCCTGTGATCTCAGATACTTGGGAGGCTGAGGCAGAGAGTTGCTTGAACCTGGGAGGCAGAGCCGAGATCACACACCACTGCACTCCAGCCTGGGCGGCAGAGCAAGACTCTGTCAAGAAAGAAAGAAAGAGAGAAAGAGAGAGAGAGAGAGAGAGAGGGAGGGAGGGAGGGAGAACATTCTGCATTTCTCTCAAGGACAATAAAACATCAGCTATTGTTTTTATGTGACCCTCACTTGATCCATTTCATCAGTGGCCCTTAATGGGGAAAATACGGTCATGGGGTGGCAGTGGAGGACTCCTCTTCCTCATGCTCATTCAGTGAACTTGCTGGACCTCGAGCTGCAGGATTTATCTTTTACAGCTCCATAGCAATGTCTTTGTTTGGTATCTCTGTGCCAGAGATCCTAATGGCCCACAGTATTTGCAGTCATCGTCATCCTGTATAAACTCATGACTTACAACTGCATCATCGGCACCTGTGCCAGGACCCCACCCTGGGGCACAAAGGAACTAACTAGGAGGTGATGGGAAGTGGAAGTCTGTTCTACAGGCCACATGAAGGGGTAGCAGACATATTTTGTAATGTGGAGATGAACCGCCCTCAACTCGACTTTCCCCCACGTCTAAGGGAATAGACTTGGCATAAAGCAGAAAAGGCTCATAGAACAGAAAAGCACATTGAAAATGATCCTTTTCCAACTCTACTGTTTTATAGATGGAGAGATCGAGGCCCCAAGAAGGTAAAGTGATTCTGCTGGTCACATTAGCTGGTTACTAGCAGAGCAGGAACTGGAACACAGCCCTCTCTCCCCTCATCATCCCACACTGCTGGGCATGAAGTCCCATCCGCAAGGTGGGCCCAACAACTTTCTCTCTTTTCTCCCAATATACGTGGATATTTTTCTGATATGAAACATACATGTCGGCCGGGAGTGGTGGCTCATGCCTATAATCCCAGCACTTTGGGAGGCCGAGGTAGGTGGATCAACTGGGGTCAGGAGATCAAGACCAGCCCGGGCAACACGGTGAAACCCTGTCTCTACTAAAAATACAAAAATTAGCCAGGCGTTGTGGCGCGCACCTGTAGTCCCAGCTGCTGGGGAGCTGAAGCACGAGAATTGCTTAAACCTGGGAGGCGGAGGTTGCAGTGAGTTGAGATCGCGCCATTGACCTTTGACCTCTAGCGCGGGCATCAGAGTAAGACTATCTCAAAAAAAAAAAAAAAAAAAGACATGTTCATGATAGAAAACCAAAAAAGACTTTAAAAATTTAAAAGAAAACAAAATCACCCATACTTGCACTCTCAGAAAAAATGATTGTTGCTATTTTGATGTATTAGGTTGAACCATATGAAATTGCTGGTATTTGACCATTTTCAACCTATAAAAGTGACAGTTTCATATGGTTTAACCTAATATTTCCTCCCACCTTTTCTCCACGACAAACATAAAACTATTTTAAAATATAAAACAAGGATGAGACTACATGTATATATTTGTGTGTAATTCTTTAGAGCTTACCTTTTTTTTTTTTTTTTGAGATGGAGTCTTGCTCTGTCACCCAGGCTGCAGTGGCATGATCTCTGCTCACTACAACCTCTGCCTCCCGAGTTCAAGTGATTCTCCTGCCTCAGCCTCCCGAGTAGCTGGGATTACAGGTGCCTGCCACCCCGCCCGGCTAGTTTTTTGTATTTTTAGTAGAGACGGGGTTTCACTATGTTGGCCAGGCTGGTCTTGAACTCCTGACCTCGTGACCCACCCACCTCAACCTCCCAAAGTGCTGGGATTACAGGTGTTAGCGTGCCTGGCCTAGAGCCTACCTTTTAAAGTGAAATATTAGTAATTTCAAATATAAGAAGAGGATAATGCCACGTCCACTCACATGTCTCCCACTCTTCCCCTGAGAAATCAGATGTCACATATACAATTGAAGCCCACTATCCACCACTCTCCAACAGGAGTTCCTCCCTTTCACCTTGAGGTAACCACTGTCATCACTCTGGTATTTATCACACATTGGTTTGTGTCACTAAATCATATGCAGTATTGTTTAGCATTTTTAACTTTATATAAATGAGACCAAGGGAGATGTGTCTTACATGACTTTTATTGTTTATAAAGGATTATATATGTGTGTGTGTGTGTGTGTGTGTGTGTGTGTGTTGTGTGTATATATATATATATATTTTTTTTTTTTTTTTTGAGACAGAGTCTTACTCTGTTGCCCAGGCTGGAGTACAGTGGTGTGATCTCAGCTCACTACAACTTCTGCCTGCCAGGTTCAAGTGATTCTCCTGCCTCAGCCTCCCAAGTAGCTGGGATTACAGGCGCATGCCACCACGCCCTGCTAATTTTTGTATTTTTAGTGGAGACAGTGTTTCTCCATGTTAGCCAGGCTGGTCTCAAACTCCTAACCTGAGGTGATCCACCCACCTTGGCCTCCCAAAGTGCTGGGATTACAGGCCTGAACCACCGTACCTGGCCAAATTGTATATTTATGAAACTTATCCATGTTGATGATACATGTAGCTTTTGTTCACTCGCTTTCAATTTTTTGCTATTAAATGTTCAAATTTACTATCTGCCTGCCTCCACTAGACAGGTATCTTCCGCGGTGGAGACTCTGTCTTAGTTATCTACGGCACCCAAGAGGCCCCAGAAATGGTCGTTGAGTGGAATGGACAGATGCAGGAAGTGAAAAGCTGAAAATCACTGTGCCAGATAAGCCCAGACTCATCTGTTGGGCACTCAAGGCAGACAGCACTGATAAGAAGGCCCTTGTATCTGGGAGAGGCAGACGTCAAAGCTGAACGTTTCTTTCTGATGCCTCTGTCAAGTGACAGATTTAGAGTTCTAAGGCATCTGATCCAGAACTGGAGGGGAGGACGGCAGCATCAGGAAAACTTCCAGAGAGCCCAGAGCTCATTCCTGAAGGATGAGTAGGTCCCTCTCTTCATGGCAACCAGAATCAGAAGCCCAAATTTATTTTTTATTTTTTATTTTTTTTTTAGAGAGACAAGGTCTCATTCTGCTACCCAGGCTGGAGTTCAGTGGCATGATCATAGCTCACTATAACCTTGAATTCCTGGGCTCAAACAATCCTCCCATTTCAACCCCCCAAGTAGCTGGGACTACAGGCATACACCATCATGCCTGGTTAATTTTTAAAATTTTTTTTACATACAGGGTCTCCCTGTGTTGCCCAGGTTGGTCTCAAATACCTGGCCTCAAGCCACCCTCCCACCTCAGCCTCCCAAAGCACTGGGATTACAGGTGTGAGTCATCGCCCCCAGCCCACATTTTTAGATAAAGAGATTTGCTTGTATGTCCTCAGGATTCTTCGGTTATATCCATAAAACCAAGTTTTTCAGAACATTAACATATATGATTGGCAGAAAAATGGCATTGCTGGAGCCATAAAACACAGACAATGAAAAATAACAATCCCTTTGTCAAAATCTACCCACCTCTGATGAGTTCAAAGTTACAGGAATAGTAACAAGTCACAGTGGCAATGAGGCACACAGGCGAGCGTTTAGGGGCTCTGGAATCAGATGGAGCTGAATCAGAATCCTGGCTCATCCACTTCCTAAATGTGTGACCCTGGGCAAGTCATTCACTTCGTTCAGTTTCTCTCTCTTCATCTGCAAAATAGAAATACAAATGTCTACCTTGCAAGTTGATGAATGCAACCTGCCTGGCATATAGTGTGTATCCTATAAATGGGAGGAAATCCTATCATAAGACTGGGTTGGGAAAGAACTGCCTTTGACTATGAAGGTGGACATGGTTGTTGAGAGAGTAAACTCCTCATAGCCATGAAAACCCTGCATCTCACTGTGACTGCTGATACAAGCCACTGGTCCTGTACAGTAGCTGGGAATCGTTCTCAGCCCTCCTCAAGAACACGCATGTCCTGTGAAGACGATATATCTGGGCTGGAGGCAGTGGCTCATGCCTGTAATCCCACCACTTTGGGAGGCCAAGGTGAGTGGATCACCTAAGGTCAGGAGTTTGAAACCAGCCTGGCCAACATGGCGAAACACCATGTCTATTAAAAATACAAAAATTAGCCAGGCATGGTGGCAGGTGCCTGTAATCCCAGCCACTCGGGAGGCTGAGGCAGGAGAATCACTTGAACCTGGGAGGCAGAGATTGCAGTGAACCAAGATTGGGCCACTGCTCTCCAGCATGGGCGACAGAGCAAGAGTCCATCTCAAAAAAAAAAAAAAAAGAAGAAGACACATCTGCTGATAGCCCAAGAAGCTGCTTCCTTTGCCTTTGTGTGCATTTCTCTTCTTGGAGACGATGAAAGGAATAAATGGGTATGTATTATATCAGTAAAGTCTAGGAGAACCCAGTCCTCGAGAAAGGATCTCTCAAATAAAACAGAAGGTTTCCAAGCCCACTTAAAAGTTCACAAAAATTTTCACATGCGAAAGCATAGACCTAAGCATCCTGAAAGGAGGGAAAATCCAGTGTTTCCACTACCTACTACTTCCCAGGTGAATATCTCTATTGTTTTCCATTAGAAGAAAATATTGCGGTCAAAATGACCCCCTTGCAGTAGATCTATTCAAAGAAAAGAGCATTTAATTTTTGTATTTACAGCTAATCATAAGATTACACTCAGCCTCTCCACCCACACACACTTTAAATTAACTTTTATTTCAATTTGCACAGCTAGAATTACTAGAGTTTCTCCATTTTGCTGGTGAAAAAAAAATGCCATGATTTAAAAGGTGCACACCAGGCCGGGCATGATGGCTCACACCTGTAATCCCAGCACTTTGGGAAGCCAAAGTAGGTGGATCACTTGAGGCCAGGAGTTCAAGACCAGCTTGGCCAACATGGTGAAACCCCATCTCTACAAAAAATACAAAAATTACTTGGAGGTAGTGGGACATGCCTGTAATGCCAGCTACTTGGGCTGCTGAGGCACAAGAATCACTTGAACCTGGGAGGCAGAAGTTGCAGTGAGCCAAGATCATGGTATTATATTCCAGCCTGGGCAACAGAGCAAGACTCTGTCTCAAAAAAATTAAATTAAATTAAAGCTCCACATCATTTGACTCAATACCTAGCCTCATAAATAATCATTCAGTCATATGTTTTCATGGGAAAGATGATAAGCAACTTAAATGCCCACCCCAAAGGGGCTTTTTCAAATAAACAAGGATGCCTCCATATCATAGAATAATCAGTAACCAACAAAAATAGTCTCATAGAGGATGACAGATCAAATGAAATGAAATGGTGTATACAATGTGTTATTGGGTGAAAACAAGTTTGCAAAGAGGTGAGGCTCCCATTTTTGGAAAAAGACACACGCATACATACATGCAGAGAGAGAGAGAGAATGAAAGAATAGGCATCAAATTAAGTTGATTACTTCTGGACTCTCAGAAATGGACATGATTTTTACTTTTTTGTGTGTGCATTTTTTGCATGTTTGTATTTTTCTAAATTTCACACATGGAAATTTTACTATAAAGTTTTTCTTTTTTTTCTTTTTTTTTTTTTTTTTTAATAAAAAGCATCCCAAAGAAGATGTGAACAACCTTTGGAACACCTGGCTCTTTGCTCTAAGCCTGTTCTCTAAGCTTCCATCAGCACCAGACCTCAAAAATGCCAGGGCTGGAGTACCCTCTCATGGGAAAAGATCAACTATTTCATTCTCCAGCAGCCAAACCTAACTTTGATTCTGTCAGGTATGTCATTCGTGACATAATATAAGCACATTTATTGGTACAAGGAATTGGCATAGCTACCGCTACCATACTCATTGGCTTGGCTTGTCCAAAAAGAAAACTGGAGAATGCAACTCAGATTTTTAAGGAACACATTGAGTACTGTTCCTTGGGGACACTCCACTCATGCTTACAGCTGTGACATTGGCATTGCTGTAGCATCAGGAATTTGAGATGGGCTGACCGTCACATGGGTGGCTGAGTCACTTAATTATAGACTAACAAAAGCTACCAGCACTTTGCTATGAAGCTGGAACCCGCCATTGCTCCCCTCTGAGACAGAAATGACCAGCCCACTTTGTGCCATGGTGAATCTATTACGTATTCCTTAGATTCTTTGTAACATTCAGGAGCTTTGCAGTCATAAAATGGTAGCCAGGCTGGTCTTCTTCCCAACAACGGTAGTTTACAAAGGTAGTGAGAGCAATGCATTTGGGAATAGATCAAGTGAAAATATAAGTGTCCAAAGAAGTAATATGACACCCCTTTCCCCAACCCAAAAATACTCCCTGCAGCTCTAACATCACCACCTACAGGAGGTCTTTCAGGGTTTCCCAAGCTACTCTTAGACCAAGAACTATCATCTCTTTATCCCCAGATGAGGCCCTGACTTTTGAGAGTCTACAGATGAATGGATGAATGAATGAATGAGTATGTGACTCCACAAGTACGTGAGAGAATGAACGTGAGAATGAGTAAATGAATGTATCTGCTTCAGCAGCACTTGGTAGATATATCTGCTCATTTATTTCACAAAAATTGATCAAAGATTTACTCTATGCCAGATTCTATGGTGGGCACTGGGATACTAACAAGATAGACAGGTCCCTGCTTTCAGGGAGTTTATATTATAGTTGGGGAGATAGTCAACACACAAAGAAAAAAATGTGTGTATGATTTCAGATGGTGATAGCACGATGAAGAAAATACATGGGGTATATGAGACAGAGTGTCGGGGGATGCTGCATGGCTAGAAGATAAGGGCAGCAGGGAAGCCTTCTTTTTGAAGGTGGAAGCTAAGCTCTGACTTAGAATGACTGTATAAGCACTTCTTACGGGCATGTGTGACATAACCTTTTCCCTGCGGGGCTCTGGGGAGAATGACTACATCTTATTCATCATTGTGTGCTATCAGGTTACAGTACCAAGCACATGGGATTTTCCACCAGATTACCTGAGTTCAAATTCTGCTTCTACCACTTACTAGCTATGGATCTTGGGTAAGTTACCTAAACATTGAAATCTCAGTTTCCTCACCCAAAAATGGGGGTAGGGAATAATGATGATGATGATGATGATGATGATAATGATAATACATTTCTAAAAGATATTGCTGTCTACCCAAAATGGATGCCTCCCCTTCCATAGTATGAAGTTGTTGCTTAAAAGCAGCTGTCCAAACCTGGGTTCCATTTTCCAGTCCCCTTGCACCCAGGTGCAGCCATGGGACCAACTTCTGCCACTAGGACATGAACAGAAGTGATGTGTGTCATCATTCAGGCCTGGATCCCTGAGTCACCATATGGAGGAAAACTATCCATTGACTAATAACAACTTCATTGGACAAAGTGAGAGAAAAATGAACTTCTATTGTGTTAAACCTCTGAAATTTTAGGATTTCTGAAACTTTAGCATCTAGTAAAACACAAATTAATACAACCTGTAAGTGCTGTAAAAATCAGATGGGTGTGCCACACAATGCCTACACAAAATGTGCACCAGCAGTTGCTGGCCTAAAACAACGGAGAACAGGGCTTTGGGTTCTTTCAAATCAGCCTCATGAGATTTTGACCATGTACCCCTTCTTGTTTCTAGAAGGGGATGGTTTTTACTGAACTGGATATTTTATTGAACTGGATATTTATTTCTGGGAAGGTTACTGATTATAGGAAGAGTAACATTAGGCCAGAATTACTAACCATCCCTCTGGCTTTATGGCCTTGCAGACTTTTGCATCATCCAAAAAAAATGTTTTAATTGACTGAGCATACAAGAGGTAATCCTGCTCTGCAAAGTCATCGCTCTCTACTTCAGCCCAGAGCTTGGAGCAGAGCTTGAAAATCAAGAGCTTCCCCCAGGATATAAAACATGTTTTCTCTTTCTCCTTCCTCTTCCTCCAGGACAGTTCTATGATGAGGTCTCTGTAAGACTTTTAGTTCTCAGGCATCTAAGAGTGAAGAAAAGAACTATATGCTTCATGTTTTCATCTACTTGCAAATGAGATAATGAATATAAATCTCCTAACACAGCCAATGACACATCAGAGGAATTCAACAAATGGGCATCCTTTTAGTTCATTTAACCCTCGCTGTCAACTATGACATGCTTGATAGCTTGTCTCAGCCCATAATAAAAATGACCCAATGGGTATTATTGTCTCCATTTGACAAAAAAACAGAGGCTTAGAGAGTTCAACTATATATCATTACTATGTCAAGAAATGTCTGGTACACCAGTTTCTTCTGATTTAATTCTCACAATCGTGTAGAGAATGCATGAGGTTGGTTTTGTTGTCCCCATTTTGTGGATGAGAAAACTGAGGCTCAAAGAATTTAGACAACTTTAATTCTTGGACAGACATTTTCTAGTACTTTTCTGTGCGCCAGGCTCTGTGCTGAGATGCTGGGGAACCACAATAAAGACACATTCCCTACCCTCCGAGAGCTCTCAGTCTGGTGTAAGAGACAAGATAAAACAGGCAATGTCAGGCCAGGCACGGTGGCTCATGCCGATAATCCCAGCACTTTGGGAGACTGAGGAGGGTGGATCACGAGATCAGGAGGTCAAGACCAAGATGGCCAACACGGTGAAACCCCGTCTCTACTAAAAACACAAAAATTAGCCAGGTGTGGTGTCGTGCGCCTGTAATCCCACCAACTCAGGCAGGAGAATTGCTTGAACCCGGGAGGCAGAGGTTGCAGTGAGCCAAGATCATGCCACTGCACTCTAGCCTGGGCAACAGAGAAAGACTATGTCTCTGGAAAAAAAAAAAAAAAAAATTGAGGCAATGTCAAGTATGATTTGCTAGAAAATCCAAGTAAACCTAGGATGTTTTGGGAATAAAGAGGAGGGTCCACTTAACTCAAAATTGGGGAGAGGAGGAGAAACGTGAAGTATTTTAGTTTACTTTAGATGTAAGATAAGATGTACCCTTGGATAAGATTCAGCTAGAATGGGCATTGTGCAAGAATGTTCCAAGAATAGGAATCACTGGAGCAGTTTCATCAGTAGGTGTAGATTTCTTCCTGTTTATTCTTGGGCTTCTTTAAACAAAAGAGAATTGTTGGGCTTCTTGTGTCTGTGAAGAAATGTATTCTCATCTCTGGCACCTGTTTTTTTGTTTTGTTTTGTTTTGTTTTGTTTTGAGACAGTTTCGCTCTTGTTGCCCAGGCTGGAGTGCAATGGTGTGATCTCAGCTCACCGCAACCTCCACCTCCTGGGTTCAAGCAATTCTCATGCCTCAGCTTCCCGAGTAGCTGGGATTACAGGCATGTGCCACCATGCCTGGCTAATTTTGTATTTTCAGTAGACACAGGGTTTCTCCATGTTAGCCAGGCTGGTCTCGAGCTCCTGACCTCAGGTGATCTGCCCACCTCGGCCTCCCACAGTGCTGGAATTACAGGTGTGAGCCACTCCACCTGGCCTCTGGCACCTTTTTTAGTCATTATCTTCAAACATAACCTGAAATCCAATGTCTTTTTCCTTCTGAGACTCTAATTAATCTTAAGTTAGACATTTCATGTCATTTACTTCTGTATTTCCTGCCTTTTTAATTCCCCATACTTTACTTTAAAAGATTGTCTTTTGACTTGTTTTGACCTTTACTGTTCGTTGCTATTTTTTCTTTAGCTGTGTCTAATCTAACACTAAAACCAACCATTGCATTCTTAGTTTTGGTTCTTACATTTTTCAGTTATGGAATTTCTCTTTGGTTCTTTTTCAAATATGCTATCACTTTTTATCACTTTCCCGTTTTCTGACAACATCTTCCAACTTGTATCTCCTTGAATGTAGTAAGCATGGTTGTTTTCTGATTGGTCTATGTTAATTCCATCAACAGTAGTTCCTATAGATCTGTTTCTGCTGTCAGTTGTTTCTGTTGACTCTTGCTCATGGTGTCTCGTCTTTTTTTTTTTTTTTTTTTTTGAGATGGAGTCTTGCTCTGTCGCCCAGGCTGGAGTGCAATGGCATGATCTTGGCTCACTGCAACCTCTGCCTCCCGGGTTCAAGTGATTCTCCTGCCTTAGCCTCCCCAGTAGCTGGGAATACAGGCATGCACCACCAGCCCTGGCTAATTTTTGTATTTTTAGTAAAGACAGGGTTTCACCATGTTGGCCAGGCTGGTCTCAAACCCCTGACCTCAGGTGATCCGCCCACCTCAGCCTCCCAGAGTGCTGGGATTACACCCATGCGCCACCACACCTGGCTAATTTTTGATTTTTAGTAAAGACGGGGTTTCACTATGTTGGTCAGGCTGGTCTCAAACTCCTGACCTCAGGTGATCCGCTGGCCTCAGCCTCCCCAGTAGCTGGGATTACAGGCATGCGCTACCACGCCCGGCTAATTTTTGTATTTTTAGTAAAGACGGGGTTTCACCATGTTGGTCAGTCTGGTCTTGAACTTCTGCCCTTGTGATCTGCCCACCTTGGCCTCCCAAAGTACTGGGATTACAGGCGTGACAAGGCAATGTCTTGTCTTTTCACGTGCCTAGATATCTTTCATTGCTTATTGTATACTGTGTTTTAAAACATAATTATTAAAATAATTTGAGGCTAAGGATGATGTTCTGTTCTTCCAAAGGAGATTGTCATTAGCTTCTGTCAAACACCTGAGGCCACTGACTATCTCAGATGATTTAATCAAATTCAAAACATTGAGATTTTCTGGGCTACCCTGATGACTCAAAGACCAGCCACAGTTCAAGCTAGAGTTGGTTTACTTTCATTTCACCCTTTTTCCTGAAGTATGGGCTTTCTGGATCTCAGCTAAAAATTAGAATGGTTTACCAGAATCTCTACTTTTTATGCGATTCAAAATCCTACTCTAGTTCCCTCTCAGATCTCTACAGGCTGACAAAATTACAGCTCAATCATTTAGTGCCTATTCAACACCAGCCAACGTTCCTGGACAAAAGCAGCCTGGGATATTGGGCTTACCTCTCTAAGATCGTGTCTTTTCCCAGATCTCAGCCAGTCTTCCTCAGTGTCTTGTTAGCTCTTTGACACTTTGAAGATGTTTTTGTATTTTATACAGCTTATTTAGGTATGATCATCTTTCGGCCATTAGATACAGAAACTGAGGGACAGTATGTGCAAAGGCCCAGAGGTCACAAAACTTCTGAGTAGTCAGGCAGGATTGGAACTCAGGGTATAACCGTTTCAAATCCCAGATTCTTCTACACAGCACTGCTCAGTCCACATCATGATGATATAGATGGATAGGCTGATGTATAGATGGATAAAAGCTAATACTTACCAAGCCTTTACTATGTCAGGCACTCTGTTCAAGCTTTGGATTTTTTAAACTCATTTCATATTGAAAACAATCCTATGAGTTAGATATTGTTATTACTTCTATTTTACATATGAGGAAACTGAGGTTCAGAAAGATTAGCACACTGGCCCAGGATCACACAGCTAGCAACAGTTCAGCTGGAATTCAAACCTGAGAGTCCAACTCAGAGCCTGTGCCCTGACCACAAAGTTTTGAATAAAAGTTCCTTGTTGCCAAGGGTCTGAGAATCGTTTATCCTACCACATAGATTCAGGCACAAATACTAACCCTAAGACCACTGGTTCTCCAAGATCGACCTTCCCAGGTAATACTGTACTATTTGTACCCTACACTTGCCTGAGTTCAGATATAACAAAGTCTTCACTTCCACGTATTGGGAAGCGTTGCTTTGAAATCTTCAATTCTGAAAACTGTAACCATCCTCACTGCCTCCATCAGATGTTTCTCTCCAAGGGAGACCAGAACAGTTTACAAGCTAATCAGTTCCTGCCAGCCTCATAAATTGGGAGACAAGGGTGGGGCAGTGAAGGGGGAAATGTTTTATTATCCCCATTTTGCATAGGCAAGTTCCAAGCCAAAGCAGGTGAGTCATCCACAGAGATCGGAATCCAACACCCATTCTGTTCCACCTCCTGAATTCCCTCCTGCAGTGGGGGACTTTACCCCACAGATAAAGCGACTTCTCTGCTAGGAAATATGCAAAGTAGACTTTGGGCCTCCCAGGGAGCCAGTGGTGGGAGACAGGTGCATGCCAGGTCCATGAACCTCCCTAAGAATTGATTGGTCTCATATCCTGAATTTTCAGGGCATGAATAATGATCCAAGCTACTATTAATTAAGCATTTACCACTGTGCTAAAGCATTTTCATGTGTGATTTCATTTAATCCTCCTACAACCCTCTGAAGAGTCTATCGTTATCCTCACTTTCAGATTAAGAAACTGAAGCCTGGGAAGGTAGAGCATTTGCCATGGCCACCTACTTAGGAAGAAACAGGCCTTTGGGTTGACACTTTGAAGTCAGTCATCTGACATTCCTTCCCACTGTCTTTCCTTCCCACCTACACATGTGCTTCTAAACACTAAGAGAAAGAGTCCAGGGCAAAGGATTTCTGTGGGATCTGTGCTTACTCAAAGTCATGGTGGAGGAAGCTGAATCCCAGAGCAAAGGACACCAGGAAGAGGAGAGGGTTTCTCTGGAAACAGCAGGGTAGGTGCAGACTGACGTGCTTATTGACGTGGCAACCTGAACACACCTGGAGACACCTGCTCCACCACCCAGATGGCCATGAATGGGTCAAGTTCTTCTCACTGTTGCTCTCTTCTCTTTTCTGCAAAGTTACACAAGGGTCAAGTCCCATCAGGGGTCCCGTCTCCTTCTTATCTCAAGATAAAGCTGGAAAGCATCTTGCCACTGGGGCCTACCCTTTGGACAGAACTCTGCCCGGACAAGGAAAGCGCTGCCTCCATTGCATGATTTGAGTGACTTTGGGAGGGTATACCTGTCCCCAAATAGACCTCCTCTCCTGACAAGTCACACTGGCCGAAATTCCACTATTATAGCTGTTCTTTTCAGGTAAAAAGAAATGAAACCTCTTTCTGAATATAAACACTCCCAGAAAGGGTACTTGATGTTAGTCAATTGTAATTTTTTCTCACATAAAGATGTTTTTTCCCAGACTTTTAGGATTTCCTTCCATCTGTCTGCTGAGTCTGACTCATAAAAAAGCCCCCAATAACTATAATATCTGTTGAATGCTCAAAAAGGACTACACAAATAAGTAGCAGCCAGATTAGAGAGAGCAGATTAGAGAGCAGATGCAAAGAAAGCCATGCTTAGTCTAACCTGTGTTTTCTTGTTTTTTGTTTTTTGTTTTGAGATGGAGTCTCGCTCTGTCGCCCAGGCTGGAGTGCAGTGACCGGATCTCAGCTCACTGCAAGCTCCACCTCCCGGGTTCACGCCATTCTCCTGCCTCAGCCTCCCGAGTAGCTGGGACTACAGGCGCCCGCCACCTCGCCCGGCTAGTTTTTTTTTTTTGTATTTTTTTAGTAGAGACGGGGTTTCACTGTGTTAGCCAGGATGGTCTCGATCTCCTGACCTCGTGATCCGCCCGTCTCGGCCTCCCAAAGTGCTGGGATTACAGGCTTGAGCCACCGCGCCCGGCCATAACCTGTGTTTTCTAAACAGAGTTGAACACAGATGTGACATCGTTGCATTAACTTGTTCTTTGTTTTGTTTTTGTTTTTGTTTGAGATGGAGTCTTGCTTTGTCACAGGCTGGAGTGCAGTAGCACGATCTCGGTTCACTGCAACCTCTGCCTCCTGGGTTCAAGTGATTCTCCTGCCTCAGCCTCCCGAGTAGCTAGGACTACAGGCATGTGCCACCACTTCCGACTAATTTTTTGTATTTTCAGTAAAGATGGGATTTCACCATGTTAGCCAGGATGGCCTCAATCTCCTGACCTCATGATCTGCCTGTCTCGGCCTCCCAGAGTGCTGGGATTACAGGCATGAGCCACTGCACTCAGCCTGCTAGATGGCTTTTTTTTTTTTTTTTTTTTTTTGAGATGGAGTTTCACTCTTGTTGCCCAGGCTGGAGTGCAATGGCATGATCTCGGCTCACTGCAACCTCTGCCTCCTGGGTTCAAGTGATTCCCCTGCCTCAGCCTCCCAAGTAACTGGGATTACAGGCACATACCACCACGCCCAGCTAATTTTGTATTTTTAGTAGAGATGGGGTTTCTCCATGTTGGTCAGGCTGGTCTTGAACTCCTGACCTCAGGTGATCTACCCACCTCAGCCTCCCAAAGTGCTAGGATTACAGGCTTGAGCTACCATGCCCAGCCCTGCTAGATGGTTTTTAATGCCTCTTTCTAGTGCTCTGTAAGAGAAGAATAGTAAAGAGGAAAGAAAGAGGGCATATGATGGGAAGGAACAATCTGAAAACCTAAATGAAGATACCGAGCCCATGGGGGCTATTTTGCTTATCTCCTGTATTGTATGAGGTCTACAGATTTTACAACACAGAAAGCAGAAGCAAGAACAGCGACCATAAAGACATCATCCTGTCATCTCAACCTGCACTTCCTACTATAGTCTTGTCTGTTCAGGGTCAATGCCGAGCAGCCAACATAGTGCCCAGGACACGGTAGCTGCCCTACAAATGTGTGTTGGTTCAAACATAATTATGCTTTCATCTTAGAAAATGTGGGGGACATACAAAAAAAGTATAAAGAAAAAATAACCATTATTCATGATCCCACCTCAAGAAACAGTAACAAAAAATGAGAACTAACAGTTATTGAGTGAATATCAGGCACTAAGCACTTTACATGATCTCTGTCATTTACTATTTATGTAACCACTGTCAACATTTTAGATTTCCTTCCAGGGTTTTTTTTTCCTATACATGCCACATATATATATTTTTTATACATGCTACATATATATGTATATATGTATGTATGTAGACATATATGTATGTGTATATATGTAGCATTATAGAAAATATATATATTCAGTAGTTCTACTGTGCCCTGTACATATACTTTCTTTTTATTCTTCTTATTTTTTCTGATTATCCTCACAACAGACTTGCAAAATATTGATTTTTTTCCTCCCATTTTACAGATGAAAACACAGAAGCTCAGGAGATAAATTGCCTAAGGTCAGATAGCTAATAAATGGCAAAGCTAGGATTTGAACCAAAGCCATGCCTGTGATTTCACCCCTCACCTACTCTCGACCTTCTCCCCAGGTGCTTTTCAGTGTATCGCGTAAGTGACAGGTGATGGGCTGCATTTCCCAGGGAATCCTAAAGACTGGTCTTTAACACGGGGCAGGGTGTGGTAATTGCTGTAAATGGCCCAAGAGACCCTTGATTCATACTGCCCTTCTGATGAGGAGACAGCCTGTTGATATCCAGGGACACAATCGGAGAGGTGTGAGCAGTGCCAGGGTTCATCCAGGGCTGCCGTGATGGGAAGCAGGACCAAACTGACAACAGCTATGATCTGATGAGCATCACTCTTATGACCACCTGGACAGCTCAGCCAGGCAGAGAGAACTTGCCAATGTCATGAGTCT
This sequence comes from Macaca thibetana thibetana, assembly GCF_024542745.1. Taxonomy (NCBI): domain Eukaryota; kingdom Metazoa; phylum Chordata; class Mammalia; order Primates; family Cercopithecidae; genus Macaca; species Macaca thibetana. The sequence continues at coordinate 18,793,107 of NC_065578.1, read as the reverse complement.
AGGGCTGGCAGAAAAAATCCAGGATTCCCAGTTAAATTTGAATTTAGTCACTTGTTTAACCACTGTCAATATTATAGACATACTTATATGTCTAAGTATGGTGACATGCTTATACTAAAATGCTATCTGTTCTTTATCTGATATTCAAATTTAAGTGGGAGTCCTATATTTTTATTTACTAAACATGGCAACCTGAGTAAACGATCCCCCTTTTGCTTTATTTTATTTTATTTTATTTTTTCCTCTTCCTCTTCACCCTCCATTTCCACTTCTGTCCTTCTTCCTCACCATAAATACTCAAACTGGATTCTGTTTAACCTAAGTCCATCTAACATCTTCCATTTGTCTATTATGATATATGTGTAAATCTTTTACTGTATGGTATTGATTTTTGGGTTTTTTTAATTCACACAAATAGAACCACACTATAAATCTCATTCTGTTCCTACTTTTTTCCTCAACACTTTCTTCTTGATATGTATTCATGTTGTGTTATGTAAATCTGGATCATGAGTTCTAGATTTTACATAACAGTTCATCAAATATATAGGCCAGGTTTTACTGAACAGTCCCCTAGTGGTAGCCGCCTAGGTAGCCTCCGTCTTCTTGTTCCACAGACAATTCTGGGTTAAAGTGTGTGCACATCTGATGGGTATCAGGTCAATCTCTCATTGTAGTTATTTATATTTATCTGGTTATCTTACAGATGTATGTGAGACAGTTTCTCTAGGGTACATTCTCAGAAGTGGGATAGCTGTTTCATAGGGTATATGTGTGCGATAGGTCAAAATATTTGACAACTGGCTAGGCGTAGTGGCTCACGCCTACAGTCCCAGCACTTTGGGAGGCCGAGGTGGGTGGATCACCTGAGATCGGGAGTTCAAGACCAGCCTGGCCAACGTGGCAAAACCCCATCACTACTAAAAATACAAAAATTAGCCAGGTGTGGTGGAGCGTGCCTGTAATCCCAGCTACTCAGGAGGCTAAGGCAGGAGAATTGCTTGAACCTGGGAGGCAGAGGTTGCAGTGAGCTGAGATCGTACCACTACACTCCAGCCTAGGCAGCAAGAGTGAGACTCTGTCTCAAAAAATAAATAAAAATTTTAACATCTGTCAAGGCGCAGCACTGACAACTTGGAACAGGCATTGCTGGTGTGCCGTACTGGTACACACCTACCGAGTATCTGCCTTGCATACACACAAACATAGTTTCATTAGTACAACTGGAATTACTCAGGAATGGCTTTGCCAGTCTAGACTCCCATCTGCAGTGCATGAAGATCCTCTTTTTTTCATATACTTGTTACCATTTGAAACTATATTTAAGTTTTGCCAATGTGTTGGCTATCAAATAAATCTCATCATTGTATTTGTTTGTAGTCCTCTGATTATTTATGAGATTGAATATTTTTCATATATTTATTAGCTATTTAGGTTTCCCCTTTTGTGAATCATCTGTTAATACATTTTGTCCATTTTCCTCTTGCATTTCCATTTTTTTTCTTCTGGCAGATATTTAGGAGTTTCTTATATAGTCTGGAACAGTGCTGTCCAATAGAAATATAATGTGAGCCACATATGTAATAAAAATGTTCTCATAGCCATATTTACAACATAAAAAGAAACATACAATTAATTTTAACAATATATTTTGGCCAGGCATGGTGATTCGTGCCTGTAATCCTATTACTTTGGGAGTTCAAGGCAGGAGGATCGCTTGAGGTCAGGAGTTCAAGACCAGCCTGGGCAACATGGTGAAACCTTGTCACTACAAAAAAGTACAAAAATTAGCCAGGCATGGTGGCTCGCATCTGTAGTCCCTGTAGTCCCGGCTACATAGTGGAGCTGAGGTAGGAGGATTGCTTGAGCCCAAGAAGTGGAGGTTGCAGTGAGCTGAGATTGCAACACTGAACTCCAGCCTGGGTGACAGAGTGAGAACTTACCTCAAAAAATAAAATAAAATAAAATAAAATAAAATAAAATAAAATAAAATTATATATATATATACATATATAATTTCACCTAACATAATGTGTCTAATCTATCATTTCAACATAGAGTCAATACAAAAAATTGTTAAGATACATTACAGTCCTTCGTGCATGCTAAGACATTGAAATTTGGTTATATGTTTCACACTTCAGCACATCTCAATTTTGACTGTGTCATTATAAGGTGCTCAGTACTACATATGACTGGTAGCAACCATATTGAACAGTGCAGGCCTAGAATCTAAACTCTAGATACTAATTCCCTATTGGTTTTAGGTTGAAAATCTCTTCTCTGGTCCACCTATCTGTTAATTTTGCTATGGTATCCTTTGTTTAAAAAACATGTTAATTTTTAGGCTGGGTACGGTGGTTCATGCCTGTAATCTCAGCACTTTGGGAGGCTGAGGCGGGCGGATCACGAGTTCAGGAGTGTGAAACTGACCAACATGGCAAAACCTCGTTTCTACTAAAATACAAAAAAAAATTAGCCAGGCGTGGTGGCAGGCACCTGTAATCGCAGCTACTCGGGCGGCTGAGCCAGGAGAATTGCTTGAACCTGGGAGGCAGAGGTTACAGTGAGCTGAGATCATGCCATTGTACTCCAGCTGGGGTGACAGACTGAGACTCTACCTCAAAAAAAAAAAGAAAAATTGCTAACGTTTAATGTAGCTGAATCCATTAATTTTTCCCCTAAAATTTGTGTTTTGGACTCTTGTTCTTAAAATTCATACTCATGTCAAAATGTCCAAGATATGATCTTACATTTTTCTTCTATTAGCTTTATAGTTTTTATCTTTCTTGGGTAGGTCTTTAAGCTCTTTAAGGACTTTTTTTTTCATATTGTAGGAATTAGGCATCCAACTTTTTCTCTTACAGAGTGAGTTGATTTCCCCAGCATCATCTACTAAATAACCAACCTGTCCTTTCTATACTCATTTCTGAAGCCACTTCTATCATATATCAATCTGTCATAGAAACAAGTCTGCTTCTGAGCTCTGTATTTAATATTTAATGCATTTATTCTATTAATATTAATATATTAATGTATTATAATATTAATTTAATATTTAATCATCATAATAACCCTTGTTTTGTAAATACTATTAAATTGCAGAGAATTTGGGTAACTTGCCCAAAGTCGCCCAAATAGTAAGTGTTAGAGTCATGATTTGAATCCAGGTATGTCTGATGCTGTTCCAGTTCAGATTGTACTTGGCTCCACGTTTCAGAAATCAGACTGTAGTGGTTGGAACAAAGGGACTTATTTTTCTCACATAACAAGAATTCTGGAGATAGGCCATTCAGTTGCAGGTATGGTGGCCCCATAATGCCACCCACCCGGGATCCATGCATCTGCTATCTTTCTGACAAACCATATTAACCTGTGGCTTTTGTCCTCATGGTACCAAGATGGCTGCCATCTCCTGGAATCTGTCGTCATTCTGAGAAAGGAGAAAGGGAAAGAGCAAAGACAAAGGAGAGTGCCAGAGGAGCCCGTCCCTCTTAATCGGGGAAACATTTGCTTTTCTATAAGTTGTAATAGACTTCATTAACATTGAGTGGGCCAGAAGTAGGTCATTTGGCCATGTCTCACTGCAAGAGAACCTGGGAAATGGAGGGCTGTTTATTATTATTTTAAAGGTGGAAACAGTGCCACCCAAATAAAATTTGTGTTCTGCTAAGAATTAAGCAGTGGGGAATGGGTATCGGGTAAGCATTAGAGTAGGTTTACTGAAAAGCGAATGAAGCTCAAGCTTCGGGGCATCTTGCTTGTCAGGCCCCCTTCCAGTGCCTTGTATCGAATTGGTTTTTCTGTTCGTTTGTTTTGCTTTTGTTTTTGTTTTTGTTTTGAGACAGAGTCTTGCTCTGTCGCCCAGGCTGGAGTGCTGTGGCACAATCTCAGCTCACTGCAACCTCCGCCTCCCAGGTTCAAGCAATTCTGCCTCAGCCTCCCGAGTAGCTGGGATTACAGGCGCACGCCACCAAACCTGGCTAATTTTTGTATTTTTTTTCGTAAAGACAGGGTTTTACCATGTTAGCCAGGCTGGTCTTGAACTCCTGACCTTGTGATCCACCTGCCTTGGACTCCCAAAGTGCTGGGATTACAGGCGTGAGCCACCGCGCCCAGCGTTATATCTAATTGTATATACTTAGTTGTACATTATTTTTCTCCTTCCACCCACCCAAAAATGCATAAATTTCAGGTTCCACAAAACTTGATTTTACCCCAGGTGGGCATCTAGCAGTGCCTGCCACACAGGCCGAAGCCCACATTCTTCATTTCGCTATGGATTTTTCCGGTTGTAATGGGAGACAAGGTGAAGTATATGGTCAGGTTGCCAAGCCAAGTGCACATTTTTCAACTCATTCCCTTAAGATCTACATTTACATCTTTTTGACCAGGACAAGGGCCTGTCCAGGAGTGTTATTCTAAGAAAATAATAATAATAATAATAACTGTCCATTTTTGAGTGCCAACTACATGCCAGACACTGTGCTAGGAGCTTTTCTATATGTTTCAATTAATTTTGATTACAACTCTTTGTGGCTCAGAGTTGTTAAGTAACTTGTCCAAGGTCACAAAGCCTGTAAGTGGCCAAATTAGAATGTTAACCTAATATCAAAACTTCTTGCCTGGGAGCATGGCTCACACCTGTAATCCCAGCACTTTGGGAGGCTGAGGTGGAAGGATCACTTGAGAGCAGATCGAGACCAATCTGGGCAACACAGCAAAACCCTGTCTCTACAAAAAAAAAAAAAAAAAAAAAAAGCTGGTGTGGTGGTGCATGCCTGGGGTCCAGTTACTCAGGAGGCTGAGGAGGGAGGATCACTTGAGCCTGGGAGGTAGAGGCTGCAGTAAGCCATGATCATAACCACTACACTCCAGCCTGGGAAACAAAGTGAGATCCTGTCTCAAACAAAACAAAACAAAAAACAACAACAACAAAAAATCCTTTTCCGTGCTTTTCACTACACCATGGTTAAATTTTTCCTAAGGGCTTCGGACCCAAGTAGGACTGTAAGCTTTAGCAAATAAAAATACAGAAAAGAAATGAATAGTTTTTTAGTATAAGCATTGTTTGTTGCTTATCTGAAATTTAAATTTAACTGGCCACTGTAGATATCATCTGGCAACCCTTCTTTTACAGGCCGTTGCTAGTGCCATGAAATGAAGAGTACAGAAACTCTGTGTATATATATTTCTTAAAAGTTAAGCAAGATAGCCGGGCACGGTGGCTCACGCCTATAATCCCAGCACTAGCACTTTGGGAGGCCGAGGCGGGTGGATCACTTGAGGTCAGGAATTCGAGACCAGCCTGACCAAAATGGCAAAGCCCCGTCTCTACTAAAAATACAAAAATTAGCCAGGTGTGGTAACGGACGCCTATGATCCCAGCTACTCAGGAGGCTGAGGCAGGAGAATTCCTTGAACCTAGGAGGCAGAGGTTGCAGTGAGCTGAGATTGTGCCACTGCAATCCAGCCTGGGTGACAGAGCAGAACTCCATCTCAAAACAAAAAAAAAAAAAAGAAGAAAAAGAAAAAAAGTTAAACAAGATAAAGTTTATAAATTTCAGTGAAATCTGGATTTCACTGAGGCTTAACCCCTTGGTACTGGGCCTTAAGGAGGGGTTGTAGCTCTAGCTGGGTGACTAGGACAAGCCATTTTCTCTCTCTGGGCTCAGCTTCCCCTTCTAGACGAAGCCCCAGCCATCTCTTGGGATCCTGAAGCTGCATTGTCCTATGGCAGCCTGTCAACTCCATCATCTCCACTTATGAAGAAAGGGACTTTTCCTGCTGGGGAGGGTGTATCAGCTTGGTTTTCCCTTTGGCTGCTTTCAGAGACCAGGATTACTCTGGTGGTGGTCTGCAACCATGTGGTGAAAAGCTGGAATGTCTTCAGCTGTGATGAAACCACAGATGAGTTTCTGAAAACTTTCTGCTTCCACTTAGCTATGGAAGATGCTCTGCCTAAAAGGGGAAGAGGAAGTTCTATGATCAGATAAGTTTGGGAAACAATATAATACACATTGACCCCACATGCTTCTTGGCAATTCAAATGCATGTACTCGTGTAAGAAGAAATGTGGTAGCAAATCCTGTTACAGGGTCATTTCCCGGGCTTTTCCCACAGAATCTCTTGTTTGCAAAACATCTCCTTCAATGGTTGTTCCATGGGACTCACTTTAGGAGACTGAGCGGCAAGAACTAGTGTCAGAGACATGTGAACCAGAGCAATTCCATCTTAAATAGGAGCTGGGTAAAATGAGGCTGAAACCTACTGGGCTGCATTCCCATACGGTCAAGGCATTCTAAGTCACAGAATAAGACAGGAGGTCACCACAAAATACAGGTCATAAAGACCTTGCTGATAAAACAGCTTACAGTAAAGGAAACGGCCAAAACCCATCAAAACAAAATGGCGATGAGAGTGACCTCTGGTCATCCTCACTGCTACACTCCCACCAGCGCCATGACAGTTTACAAATGCCATGGCAATGTCAGGAAGTTGCCCTATACGTTCTAAAAAGGGGAGGCATGCCGGGCGCAGTGGCTCACGCCTGTAATCCCAGCACTTTGGGAGGCCGAGGCGGGTGGATCACGAGGTCAACAGTTCGAGACCAGCCTGACCCACATGATGAAACCCCTGTCTCTACTAAAAATACAAAAAAATTAGCTGGGTGTGGTGGCAGGCACCTGTAATCCTAGCGACTTGGGAGGCTGAGGCAGGAGAATCGCTTGAAACCAGAAGGCGGAGGTTGCAGTGAGCCGAGATTGCACCACTGCACTCCAGCCTGGGCAATAAGAGCAAACCTCCGTCTCAAAAAACAAAAAAAAAAAGGGAGGCATGAATAATCCACCTCTTCTTTAGCATATTATCAAAAAATAACCATAAAAATGGCAAACAGCAGCTCTCGAGGCTGCTCTGTCTATGGAGCAGCCATTCTTTTATTCCTTTACTTTCTAAATAAACTTGTTTTCACTTTGCACTGTGGACTCGCCCTGAATTCTCTCTTGCACAAGATCCAAGAACCCTCTCTTGGAGTCTGCGTCAGGACCCCTTTCCTGTAATATATTTCTGGCCACCGCAACTATAGTGCAGAAACCCTGATCCAACAGCTACCTTTGGGCAAGTGCTGGGGTCCTGTAACATATACTAAGGAGACCCCCCCAACCCAAAGGAGATAGACTGGAGCACTGGTTGGACGACTTTGGGTAAGTAATGGGGTACCGGGGTGAAAAATGGGATTGGGTTAAAGGCCCAACTTATGGGAGTTAGAGTCTCTCCTAAGACAGAATGGGTTAGAGGGCCCTCTTAATAAAAGGCAGGAATGTGTGACCAACCTCGTGTTGGAGACCCAACTTAGGAGGGTTAGAGTCCCTTCTAAAATTTGGGGGATTAGAGGTCCCTCTTGGTAAAGTCCCTTTAAGAACAGGTTTGCCACTACAGGGTGTTAACTGTTACTCTCTTTGGATTCATCTGCCTTGTACTCTTTGCTAATGGCTGTGGGTGACAGGATTAGGCACGTACAGAATCTGGGGCATGGGGAGCTTTTTCCTCCCTGAAAGGAAAAACTTGAAAGCGAATGGGACTGCTGGAAAAGATCCCTTTGCTACAGCCACAGCCGCCTGAACTGTCGCTGCAATGGGTGGGTCTTTCTCTGGCCTCCCTGATCATTTCACCTTCCCCACCCTGCCTCAGGCAATGCTTTTCTCTCTCTCTTTTCCTTTTTTTTTTTTTTTTTAATCTTTTCTGTTCCTCAGGGCAACCATCTTGCCCAGAGACCATGTGTTGAAACTCCAAGTGGGAGGTTGGATTTAAGATGATGGGGCCTGTCTGAGGGCAAATGTAAGACTTGCCAGTTTAATATTGGGTGCTAAGCAAAGTGGCTAATGTCTCTATTTTTTTTTTTTTTTTTTTTTTGAGACGGAGTCTGGCTCTGTCGCCCAGGCTGGAGTGCAGTGGCCGGATCTCAGCTCACTGCAAGCTCTGCCTCCCGGGTTCACACCATTCTCCTGCCTCAGCCTCCCCAGTAGCTGGGACTACAGGCGCCCGCCACCTTGCCCGGCCTGTTTTTTTGTATTTTTTTTTAGTAGAGACAGTGTTTCATCGTGTTCGCCAGGATGGTCTCGATCTCCTGACCTCGTGATCCGCCCGTCTCGGCCTCCCAAAGTGCTGGGATTATAGGCTTGAGCCACCGTGCCCGGCCTGTCTGTATTTTATCACACATATTTTGCTCTGGCCAGAAGGAAAAAAAATTTTTTTCCTTTATAACGCGGCTTGGCCCCCAGGGCGATGGTGCTGCAAGCTGGATCACTAAGGCCTCTCAAAGAAAGGGAACACAGAACCCTGGAATGCCAGCAAAAGGGTAAGAATTTCTCACCAGTTAAATTTCTGGCTTCTTTCCTTCTGGGCAAATGGTTGAATGAATGGTAAAAATAAATAAATAAATAAATCAGTGTTTATCTCCCCTGTAAAGTTTTAATTAATGCAAAAGAGAATTCTAAGGCTAGTCTTAAGCTGGTGTATTTTGTGCTATGAATTCATTTTTCAGTGTCAAGGGGTACTTCAAGATAAAACATGGGCTTAGAACATCTGTAAGCCCACTTTTCAAGACAACCCAGCAAGTTGGTCAGTAACAAACTTGGCTGCAGGTCCCTGAAACAAACAAGAAACTGGATGAAATATCCACGTTGTTTTATGCCATTGGGAGTTTGACCTTTTAACCACATGCCAGTACTTTCTTTTGGTCTCTGCCTTCAGGGAAAATAATTTTAGGGTTCATACCATATTTAGCTCTAAAAATCATATTAAATAGTCAAAAGCCTTTGCCAGCTCAAAATTAAGTATTCTAGACCTCTTCTGGAAAATGATATGGAAACTGTCCCATCCTGTAACTCAGTACCCAAGGTTTTGCACTTTCAGAGTGGCGGTCAGGTTCAATTCCCCACCCGGAAAGTAGGTTGTTTCTGGTTTAATATCTGTGTGACCTTGTCTATTCTCTTCTCCGTGGACTGTCTTAAATTTTCCTTTCTCTAAGCACCTAGGAGGTTACCTCTGGTAAAGTTCAAAAGCTAAGAATATTGGCAGCTTGGCATGGCTAAAGTCAGGTAAGAAGAAATCTAAAAGGATTTATTTTTTAAAGAGCACTATGGTTAAAAGTCAGCTTAATTAAAAGGGAATTAAAAAGCTATGCATATACTTAAAAGGCCTCTGTTTTTCTCTTTTTGGAACTCGTTTTTCTGAAAAAAGGGTTTTTCTTCTCAATGAACTAAATCATTTTTCTCCATTTTTTTTTTGCCACTCTTTTTTTCTTTTCCTTTCTTTCTCTCTCTCTCTCTCTCTCTCTCTGTCCCTCCCTCCATCCCCTTCCCTCTCTCTCTCTCTCTCTCTCTCTTTCTTTCTTTCTTTCTTTCTTTTTTTAGATGGCGTTTCACTCTTGTTGCCCAGGCTAGAGTGCAACGGCGTGATCTTGGCTCACCACGACCTCTGCCTCCTTCCTGGGTTCAAGAGGTTCTCCTGCTTTAACCTCCTGAGTTGCTGGGATTACAGGCATGTGCCACCATGCCTGGCTAATTTTGTATTTTTAGTAGAGATAGAGTTTCTCCATGTTGGTCAGGCTGCTCTCAAACTCCTGAGCTCAAGTCATCCGCCTGCCTAGGCCTCCCAAAGTGCTGGGATTACAGGCGTGAGCCACCACGCCTGGCCTATTTTAATTCTGTGTTCTTACTACAAACAACAGACCCATTTGTTTTTCAAGCAAATAGCGTTTTTGGCAGAAAACTGATACTGCCAACCACGAGCTCTGACCTATGCCTCAGCACTCGCTGGAGGAAGGTCGCTCCGTTGCTGACTCAGTTATTTTAGGAAACAAATGTCTTGGAGATGAATGGGTAATGCTGACCTTATAGAGTAAAGACAGTCCCCACAAAAGATTAACAAAGAAAGGAAAATATTCCAAGCTCCACCCCTCACTCCCTCACCCTCTCATCCTCTCCCCCTTGAATTCTGTATCACATTTGGAAAACATTGTGTCTTTCTTTCCTCCCCTTTTCAGTCATGGTGAAAGGAGCTGGGCACATTCCTCAGCCCCCCGGGCTCGAAACTCCCTGAGCCTAGTACAAACACATCCCATCCTCCCATCCCACCAGATACCGCCATATATCTCTCAAACTCCCTGAGCCCAGTACAAACACCACCTGGAAAGTCTCCGATAAGGGGACAGCCGTTCAAGGTTACCGAAAGCGCGGGAGCCAAAAGAATTTCTTTGTTCCCCTGCAACTTTCAGGCTATAAAAAGCAAACGCTCGCATTGTTCAGGGCCCTCTTGTATACTGTGTAAAGGAGGGACCAGGTTCGAACTTGTAGTAAAGATCCTTGCCGCTTGGCTTTGACTCTGGACTCTGGTGGTCTTCTTTGGGGAACAAACAGTCTGGGCATAACAATGGTTGTTTGTTTTGGAGCACGAGGTCACTGTCAGGGAAAAACTGAACAACTGTGGTATTTTTTTTTCTTCCTGTAACACAGGACCGAGACTGGAGCCAAGACTATAGCCTAGGACTTTACTCTGGGATGGAAATAAATCTCCCGAGGCCTCTGTGCAGAGGAGGGTGGCTCAATTGCCAGTGAAATGACTTTGTGTGTTTTTTATGAAAGAGGGAAGAAAAATCAAGGTCAACAATCTGAGGATAGAAGAAAGGGAGAAGGTGGAAGAGCTCATTCCCAGGGAAAATGCTAATGCTGCAGATTGTCAAAGCTGGCCATGACCCGGCCGTCAGTGTGGTTCAGAGCAAAACAAAAATGCATAGAAAAAGACCTGGAGGAGAACACCGGACTGATGAGGAAGGCTGCTCCTGTAGAGGGAACTGAGACTGGGCCCTTGGAGAAGTTAGTGCATGTGATAAAGGATAAGTTAGGCTTCTCTTTAGTGAATTGATTTTTTAATTTTTTTTATTTTTTTTTAAGAGAGAGACAGGGTTCAGGATATTTTTTTTTTTTTTTTTTTTTTTTTTTTTGAGACGGAGTCTCACTCTGTAGCCCAGGCTAGAGTGCAGTGGCCAGATCTCAGCTCACTGCAAGCTCCACCTCCCGGGTTCACGCCATTCTCCGGCCTCAGCCTCCCGAGTAGCTGGGACTACAGGCGCCCGCCACCTCGCCCGGCTAGTTTTTTTTTTGTATTTCTTAGTAGAGATGGGGTTTCACCGTGTTAGCCAGGATGGTCTCGATCTCCTGACCTCGTGATCCACCCGTCTCAGCCTCCCAAAGTGCTGGGATTACAGGCTTGAGCCACCGCGCCCGGCCAGGATTTTTTTTTTTTAGAGAGAGACAAACTCCCGAGCTCAAACCTCTCAAAGTGCTGGGATTATAGGCATGAGCCACTGCACATTGCCTACTGTGTTAAATTTATTTATTTATTTATTTTTGAGACAGAGTCTTGCTCTGTCACCCAGGCTGGAGTGCAGTGACGTAATCTCAGCTCATTGCAACCTCCGCCTCCCAGGTTCAAGCAATTCTCTACCTCAACCTCCCGAGTAGCTGGGATTACCGGCGCCCGCCACCATGCCCGGCTAATTTTTAGTAGAGACGGGGTTTCATCATCTTGGCCAGGCTGGTCTTAAATTCCTGACCTCATGATCCACCCACCTCGGCCTCCCAGAGTGCTGGGATTACAGGCATGAGCCACTGCACCTGGTCTACTGTGTTAAATTTTACGATTGAATATATATTCATGCCGATGCAGTACTTGTGTGATTAAAACTAATGTTTAAAAGTTTATCTTAAAAAAGCAAGTACATGAGATTTAGAGTTGTAAATTGTTGGTATGAGATTTGCCTTTTGTACCTGGAGATGGTCAGCCATCATTTATTGAGCAACTACTACATGCCAAGGAATATGCCAGGCAATTTCTCCAAGTCTCCATTTACTTGTCTCTACAATGGGTGTGATAATTTCAACTTCACAGGATTATCAAGAATAGGGCTGGGCGTGGTGGCTCACGCCTGTAATCCCAGCACTTTGGGAGGCTAAGGTGGGTGTATCACTTGAGGTCAGGAGTTCGAGAGTAGCCTGGCCAACATGGTGAAACCCTGTCTCTACTAAAAATACAAAAAATTAGCCAGGCATGGTGGCATGTGCCTGTAATCCCAGCTACTCAAGAGGCTGAGGCAGGAGAATGGATTGAACCTGGGAGGCTAGGTTGGGTGAGCCAAGGTTGTGCCACTGTGCAGCCTGGGCGATAAAGCAAGACTCGGTCTCAAAAAAAAAAAAAGTATCAAGTGAAAGCATAGAGAGAGGTTAAAATACAAATGCCTGTTATACATTTATTGTAAGCCTTGTTCAAAAGAAGGTTTAAAGCAGTACTTATTAACTTCTTTCTCTTTTTTTAGTTTAATATATTTTTAACAGAGACGGAGTCTCACTGTGTTGCCCAAGCTGGTCTTGATCTCCTGGCCTCAATCAATCCTCCTGCCTCAGCCTTCCAAAATGCTAGGATTACAGGCATGAGCCACCATGCTTGGCCAAGTTAATAATTTTTTGAAACAATCACAAATTAATTAAAAATTTAGAAAGATGGTACAGAGAACAGTGTGCTGGTGAATGTTTACAACTGGCAGTCCAGAGGGAAAAAGGCTGGAGTTGTAACATTTGCCAATTTCCATGATGTAAATACTCCCACTACAGGCAATTTCATGCTGCCAACATGAGGTCACTGCATGTGGAGTTGGAAAGATGTGGAGCATAACAGACTTTAGTGCACTACTGACACACATAACTTTCTTCCCTGAACCATTTGAGAATAGGTTACCAACCTGATACATCACTCCCAAATACTAGAGGATGTAGTTCCTACAAACACAGACATTCCACAATTCCTTACAACCACAAGGAACCCTGAAAAATCAGGAAATTGACATGAACACCATCTAATCCGGAGGCCTCATGCAAGTTTCACTAACTGTCCCAACAATGTCCTTGATAGTAAAAAAAATCCGGTTCAGGATCTCATGTTGTGTTTCGCGGTAAAGTGTCTTTAGATTCCCCTTAAACCTGAGCGGTTCCTCAGTTTGTCCTTGACTTGGATGGGCATGACATTTTTGAAGATGGCACATCAGTTAATTTATAGAAAGTCCCTCGATTTGGGTTTGACTGATGTTTCCTTATGATTTTATTTAGGTTTTGCATCGTTGGCAGGAATGCCACAGAAGCAATGTTGAGTTCTTATCCTTGTATCCTCTTAGAAGAAGTAACTTTTTTTTTTTTTTTTTTTTTTAGATGGAGTCTAGCTCTGTTGCCCAAGCTGGCATGCAGCGGTGTGATCTCGGCTCACTGCAACCTCTGCCTCCCAGGCTCAAGCGATTCTCCTGCCTCAGCCTCCTGAGTAGCTGGGATTATAGGTGCCTGCCACCACGCCCAGCTAATTTTTGTATTTTTAGTAGAGACGGGGTTTCACTGTGTTGGCCAGGGTGGTCTTGAACTCCTGACTTCGTGATCTGCCCACCTTGGCCTCCCAAAGTGCTGGGATTACAAGTGTGAGCCATTGCGCCTGGCCTAGATAGAGTAACTTTTAGATCCATCCCATTATTTATGATGTTCATTATTATTAAGTTTCTGTCTGTCTGACTTTTCCACTATGATGTTATTCTTTTTCCTTTTGTAATAAGTAAGTATTGTGTAGAGAAGTACTTTGAAACTGCCTAAATACCCTATTTCTCCTGACATTTTTAAATGTTTTTTTTTAAGACAGAGTTTCACTCTTGTTGCCCAGGCTGGAATGCAGTGGCACAGTCTTGGCTCACTGCAACCTCCATCTCCCAGGTTCAAGTGATTCTCCTGCCTCGGCCTCCTGAGTAGCGGGGATTACAGGCATGCGCCACCACACCTGGCTAATTTTGTATTTTTAGTAGAGACGGGGTTTCGCCATGTTGGTCAGGCTGGTCTCAAACTCCTGACCTCAGGTGATCCGCCACCTTGGCCTCCCAAAGGGCTGGGATTACAGACATGAGCCACCACGCCTGGCCCCTCCTGACATTTTCAATGTATTATTTTATTGACTTACATGTGTATAGACTCATGGTTTTCTACTTTATTCCACGAGTTCGAATCCATTATTATCATTACTTATTTTGATACCAAATTGACTCTGATTTGAACAGTGGGACGGAATTCTTTCAGTACTTCCTTACTTTCTAGCACAACATGTTTCAGATTCATCATGCACTGTCTCCACTCCAGCCTTGGAATCAGCCATGTTTCTGAGTTGTCCTGGTTCCTTGGACTCCTTGATAGAATCCTCGGTAGAAAATGGAATTGATTGATTGATTGATTGATTGATTGAGATGGAGTCTCACTCTGTCACCTAGGCTCGAATGCAGTGGTGTGATCTGGGCTCACTACAACCTCCACCTCCTGGGTTCAAACGATTCTTCTGGCTCAGTCTTCTGAGTAGCTGGGACTACAGGTGCATGCCACCATGTCCGGCTAATTTTTGTATTTTTAGTAGAAATGAGGTTTCGCCATGTTGGCCAGGCTGGTCTCAAACTCCTGACCTCAAGTGATCTGCCTGCTTCAGCCTGCCAAACTGCTGGCATTATAGGCATGAGCCACTGTGCCCAGCCAAGAATGGAATTTAGAAACCAAGTTCTGTGCTCATTTCTGATGTCACTGTTCCCAGGCCCCTGTGGACAATGATAAGGAATGTACACACACACTTGCATGCACACATTTAAATCTATCTTTATTTCCATATTTATCCATCTACGTCTATTGAAAGCCATGAGTTCACGCACAAATCTCCAATTTTAATTGGAACCAGGGTTTCTTAGCGATTTCTCCCTTTCCATACTTGTCTCTTCCTTCTCCAATAACGCAGAATTAGGCTTATTTTAAAATTAAGACATAATTCACATACCATAAAAGTCGCCTGTTCAAAGTATACCACGTGGTGTTTTTTAGTATATTTGCAAGATTGTACAACCATCATCACTATCTAATTCCAGAATGTTTCCATCATCCCAAAAAGAAACCTCAAACCCATTAGCAATAACTCCCCAAATCTCTCCAGCCTAATTCAATAATCCCCCAGGAACCACCAATCTACTTCCTGACTCTATGTAGGTGCATATTCTGGACACTATAAATGGATCATATATGTGGGTCTTTTGTGTCTGCCTTCTGTTAGTTAGTATAATGTTTTCAAGGTTTATCCATGTTGTAGCCCGTGTCCATACTTCATTCATTTTATAGCTGATTAACATTCCATTGTATTGATAGATGATTATTTTGCTTATCCATTCACCAGTTGATAGACATTTGAGTTGTTCCCTCTTTCCAGCTATTATGAATAATGTTACTATGAGCATTCAGGTACGAGTTTTTATATGAACATGTTTTCAATTCTCTTGAGTATATACCTAGGAATGGAATTGCTGAGTCATATGGGAATTCCATTTTTAGCTTTTTGAGGAGATGGCAAAATGTGTTCCAAATCATGTGGTTGAATTATTTTGCTTTCTCACCAATAATGTATGATATGAGGGTTCCAGTTTCTCCACATTTCCCCCGACACCTGTTATTGTCTGTCTTCTGATGATAGTTATTCTGGTGGGTGGGAAATGATATCTCATTGTGTTTTGGGTTTGCATCTTTTCACCTGCTTATTGATCTTTTACATATCTTCTTGGGAGAAATGTCTGTTCAAATTCTTTGCCCATTTTTAAATTGAGCTATTTGTATTTTACTGTTAAATTGTAAGAGTTTATTATATATTCTGAATACTAGACTTTCAGATATAGAATTTGCAAATATTTTCTTTCATTCTGTGGGTTATTTTTTCACTTTTATGATAGTGCCTTTGGAACATAAACGTTTTTTATTTTTGTTTTTTTCTTTTTTGAGATAGGGTCTCACTCTGTCATTCAGGTTGCAGGGAATGGTGGGATCACGGCTTACTGCAGCCTTTGCCTCCCAGGAGCAAGCCATCCCCCGACTTTAGCCTTGAGTAACTGGGACCACAGGCACACGCCACCATGCCCGGATAATTTTTTGTATTTCTTGTGGTAGAGACAGGGTTTCACCATTTGCCCCAGCTGGTCTCAAACTCCTGAGCTCACTCAATCCATCCCCCTCGGCCTCGCAAAGTGCTAGGATTATAGGTGTGAGCTACTGAGCCCAAAAACATTTTTAATCTTCATGAAGTCATTTGTTTTTTAATATGTCACATCTGAGTAGCCATTGATTATTCCAAGGTCATAAAGATTTACACCTATGTTTTCTTCTAAGAATGTTATACTTTTAGCTCTTATGTTTAGGTCTTTGATCCATTTGGAGCTAATTTTGGTAAATTATGTCCAACTTACTTCTTCTAAATGTGGATATCCAGTTATTCCAGCACCATTTGTTGAAAAGACTATTCTTTCCCTCATTGAATTGTGTTAGCATCATTGTTGAAAATCAATTGACCATAAATGTATGAGTTTATTTCTGGGCTTCCTACTCTATTCAGTTAATCTATACTTATACTGGTGCCTCATGGTTTTGACTACTACAGCTCCTTGTGGTAAGTTTTGAAATTGGGAAGTGGGACTTCTCCTATTTTATTCTTCTTTTTCAAAATTGTTTTTCCTATTCTGGACCCCTTGAATTTCCACATAAATTTTAAGATTAGCTTGTCAATTTCTGCAAAAATAAAGCCAGTTAGGTTTTCAATAGGAATTGCATTGAATTGGTAGATTAATTTGGGGTGTGTGGACATTTTAACAATATTAAGTCTTCCAATCCATAAACATAGGATATCTTTCCATTCATTTAGGTTTTCTTTAATTTCCTTCAACAGTGTTTTGTAGTTTTTAGAGTATACATTTTGCACTTCTTCTGCTAAATGTATTTGTATTTCATATTTGTGATGCTATTACAAATGGAATTTTTTAAAAATTTCATTTTGAGGTTGTTAATTTCTAGTATATAAAAATATAATTGATTTTGTATATTGATCTTATATCCTCTGTCTTGCTGAACCTATTTATTAGCTATAATAATATATATGTAGGAGTGTCTGGGAATGTCTTCCTTAGGATATTTTATATAAAAGATCATGTAATGTGCAAATAGAAATAGTTTTACATCTTCCTTTTCAATCTACACGACTTTCTTTGCCTTTCCTCTCCTTTCCTTTCCTTCCTCTTTCCTCTCTTCCTTTCTTCCTTGTTTTCTTTTTCCTAACTGCTCTTCTAGAACTTCCACAATAATGTTAATAGAAATGGCAATAATGTGGCTGAGCATGGTGGCTCACTCCTGTAATCCCAGCACTTTGGGAAGCCGAGGCAGATGGATCACTTGAGGTCAGGAGTTCGAGACCAGCCTAGCCAACATGGTGAAACCCTGTCTCTACTAAAAATACAAAAATTAGCCGGGCACGGTGGTGGATGCCTGTAATCCCAGCTACTTGGGAGGCTGAGGCAGGAGAATCGCTTGAACCCGGGAGGTAGAGATTGCAGTGAGCCAAGATCATGCCATTGCACTCTAGCTTGGGTGACAGAGTAGAAAAAAAAGAAGAGAAAGAAAGAAACAGAGAGAAAGAGAGAGGAAGGAAGGAAGGAAGGAAGGAAGGAAGGAAGGAAGGAAGGAAGGAAGGAAGGAAAGAAGAAAGGAAGGAAGGAGAAGGAAGGGGTGGGCAATAATGAACATGCTTGTCTTGTTCCTCATCTTTGGGAGAACACTTTCAGTCTTTCATTATTATGATCTTAGCTCTGGCTTTTTTTTTTTTTTTGTAGTTGCTCTTTATCAGATTTAGGAAGTTCCCTTCTAGTTCCCTAGTTTCCTGAATGTTTTGTTTGTTTGTTTGTGTTTGTTTTTGTTTTGTCGAGGCAGG
The DNA here is from genome assembly GCF_024542745.1 of Macaca thibetana thibetana. NCBI lineage: Eukaryota > Metazoa > Chordata > Mammalia > Primates > Cercopithecidae > Macaca > Macaca thibetana. The sequence goes on along the minus strand of NC_065578.1, from coordinate 18,775,251 downwards.
GTCTCCATATGTTGCCCAAGCTGAACTTGAACCCCTGGGCTCAAGCAATCCTCTCATCTCAGCCTCCTGAGTAGTTGGTACTATAAGCATGTGCCACCGTGCCCAGCATCTTGAGTGTTTTTATCTTGAAAGTGTGTTGGATTTTTCTACTTTCTCTGTAGCTGTTGAGACGATCATATAGTTTTTTTCTTTTTCTATTAAAACAGTGTATCACATTAATTGAGTTTTGATATGTTGAACCAACTTTGCATTCCTGGAATATACCCCCCCTGGTTACGGTGCATAATCCTTTTTATATATTGCTGGATTTGGTTTGCTAGCTCTTTGTTCAGGAACTTTGCATCTATATTCATCAAGAATATTGGTCTATTTTGTTTCGTTTTTCTTGTGATATCTTTGTCTGGTTTTGGTATTAGGGTAATACTGGCCTCAAAATATGAGTTGGGAAGTATTCTCTCCCCTTCTATTTTTTGTAAGAGTTTGTGAAGAATTGGTGTTAAATCTTCTTTAAACATTTGACAGAATTCATCAGGGAAGCCATCTGCTCCTGGATTTTTTTTAATAAGAAATATTTTAAAGTATTAATTAAATCTCCTTACTTGTTATAGATCTATTCAGATTTTTTATTTCTTATTGAGTCAGTTTAGTAATGTGTGTCTCCCTAGGAGATTGTCCATTTCATTTAGATTATGTAATTTGTTGGTATACAATTGTTCATAATACTCCCACATATTACTTTTATTTCTTTTATTACTTTTATTACTAATGCTGTGTTTTTCATTCATTGTTTTAGTAATTTAGGTCTTCTTTCTTTTTCTCTTGGTCAATCTAGATAAAGGTTTGTCAATTATGTTGATGTTTTCAAAGAAGCATCTTTTAATTTTGTTAATTTTTCTCTATTATTTTTATAGCCTCAATCTTACTTATTTCTACTGTAATCTTTATTACTTCCTTCCTTCTGCTTTCTTTGGATCTAGTTTCACCTCCTCCTTCTCTTTCTTCCTCTACCTCTTTTGTTTTCTTGAAGTGGAAGTTTAGGTTATTGATATGAGATTTTTCTTCGTGTTTAATGTATACATTTACACCTATAAATGTCCTTCTAATCAACTGCTTTAGCTGCATACTATTAGTTTTAGTGTGTTGTGATTTTGTTTTCTTTCATCTCAAGGTATTTCCTAATTTCCTCTGTGATTTCTTTTTTGACTCATTGGCTATTTCAGAATGCATTGCTTAATTACCACATATTTGTGAATGTCCCAAATTTTCTTCTATTATTGATTTTTAGTTTTCTTCCATTGTGGTCAGAGAACATAACTTACGGTTTCAATCCTCTTACACTTATTGTGACTTTTGATTGTTTGTTTGTTTGTTTGTTTTTTGATACAGAGTCTCACTCTATTGTCCAGACTGGAGTGCAGTGGCATGATCTCGGCTCACCACAACCTCCGCCTCCTGGGTTCAAGCAATTCTCCTGCCTCAACCTCCCGAGTAGCTGGGACTACAGGCACATGCCACAATGTCTGGCTAATTTTTGTATTTTTAGTAGAGGCAGGGTTTCACTGTGTTGGCCAGGCTGGTCTCAAACTCCTGACCTCGTGATCCGCCCGCCTTGGCCTCCTAAAGTGCTGGGATTACAGGCATGAGCCACCGCGCCCAGCTTTTTCTTTGCTTTTCTTTTCTTTGTTTTTCGTTTGTTTGTGATTTAGAGACAGGATCTTTCCCTGTCGCACAGGCTAGAGTACAGTGGCATGATCATAGCTCACCACAGCCTCGAACTCCTGGGCTTAAGCAGTTCCAACCTCCTGAGTGTCTAGGATTACAGGCACACACCACCACACCTGGCTAAATTTTTTTTTTTTTTTTTGAGATGGAGTCTCGCTCTTGTTGCCCAGGTTGGAATGCAACAGCACGATCTTGACTCACTGCAACCTCCGCCTCCCAGGTTCACACAATTCTCCTGCCTCAGCCTCCCAAGTAGCTGGGATTACAGGCACCTGCCACCAAGCCCGGCTAATTTTTGTAATTTTAGTAGAGATGAAGTTTCACTATGTTGGCCAGGCTGGTCTTGATCTCCTGACCTCAGGTGATCCACCCACCTCAGCCTCCCAAAGTGTTGGGATTACAGGCATGAGCCACCATGCCTGGCCCACATTTTTTAAAAAAATTTTTGTGTAGATAGGGTCTTGCTATGTTGCCTAGGCTGGTCTCAAATTCCTGGCTTCAAGCAGTCCTCCCACCTTGCCCTCTCAAAGCGGTGACTTGTCTTATGGCCTAACGTGTGGTCTATTCTGGAATGTGTCTTATGCGCCCTTGAGAAGAATTTATATACTGCAATTGTTGGGTGGAGACTCCTATTGATGTCTATTTGGTCTAATTTGCTTTTTAGTGTTATTCAAGTCATCTGTTCCCTTGTTGATCCTCTAATTATTCTATCCATTGTTAAAAGTGGGACTTTGAAGTCTTCAACTACTATTTTTGAATTGTCTATTTCTCCCTTCAATCTGGCAACTGTTGCTTCACATATTTGGGGTCTACATTGTTAATGCATATATGTTTATAATTGATAGATCTTCTTAATGGATTGACTCTTTTCTCATTATAAAATGTCCTTTGTCTCTAGTAACGATTGTTGTCTTGAAGTCTAAAGTTTCACTCTTATTGCCCAGACTGGAGTGCAATGGCGTGATCTTGGCTCCCTGGAATCTCTGCCTCCCAGGTTCAAGCGATTCTCCTGCCTCGGCCTCCCGAGTAGCTGGGATTACAGGCATGCACCACCACACTCGGCTAATTTTGTATTTTTAGTAGAGATGGGGTTTCGCCATGTTGGTCAGGCTGGTCTCAAACTCCCGACCTCAAGTGATCTGCCCATCTCAGCCTCCCAAAGTGCTAGGATGACAGGCGTGAGCCACTGCACCCAGCCCATTTTAACCATTTTTAAGTGGATAATTCAGTGGTATTAAATACTTTCATAATGTTGCGCAACCCTCACCGCCATCCATCTCCATACTCTTTTCATCTTGCAAAACTGAAACTCTACACCCATTAAACAATAACTCCCCATTCCCTTCTCCTCCCAACCCCTGGAACCACTAGCACTCCAGCCTGCTCGATGGAGTGAGACTGTGAAAAAAAAAAAGAAGAAGTTTATGGTTCATACCAGTATATCCACCACCCAGATTCTACCATCAATATTATATTACATTTGCTTTATTGCATATCTAATCATCCTTCTAACCATTCATCAACTCATCTTATTTTTTTATGCAATTCAAAGTAAATTGCAGATACCAATATACTTCTCCTTAAATTATTTAGTATGCGTGTCATTACCTATTATACAATGTTTGTTTACATTTTTTTCTTTTGAGGCAAAATTTACATACAGTGAAATGTACAAATGCTGGGTATACACTCCTCTTCTCTTAAAATTATCAAATCAGGCTTTCATTCCCACCATTCCACCAATGACTTCCATGTTAAATTCAATGGGCAATCTTTAGCCCTTGATTTACTTATGAAATAGAAGCAGCATTTGACCTGATTGATCACTCCCTCCTGTCTTTCTTTGATTCCCAGAACACCATCTTTTTCTCTTCTCTCATGGGTTACCTCTCAGGCGTTGGGGCTTTGAGGAGAGAGCAGAGGATGTGAAAAAACAAAGTGGAGAAGGGACAGTGAATGGTCTAGGGACAGAGTGGGTACTTGCCTAGCAGCATTGAAGGCTCATTGGAAGATCCCAGTTGAAATTTTAAAGTGAGGCCAAGCCGGGCTTAGTGGTTAATGTCTATCATCCTACAACTTTGGGTGGCAGAGGTGGGAGGAGGCCAGCAGTTCGAGATCAGCCTGGGCAACACAGTGAGACTCGGTCTCTAAGACAAAAATAAAAATAAAAAAAACTAGGCACAGAGGTATACCTGCAGTCACAGCTACTCAGGAGGCTGAGATGGGAGAATCACTTAAGCCCAGAAAGTGGAGGCTGCAGTGAGCTATGATCCAACGCTGCACTCCAGCCTGGACAATAGAACAAGACATTGTCTCAAAATATATATACCTAATATAATAAAAATAACCCCCTCTCAAAAATAATAAATAAAGTGTGGAGAACTGGTTTGTATCAAAGAGTTGGTGATTGTAATCACTGGGATTATTAAATATTGGAGAAGGCAAGGGATGAGGACATTGAGGGTCGAGGGGCCATGAAACTCTCATAGGAACACTGGGGGTGCCAATGTCCAAGGACTGTCAGAGTTTGAGGAAAAAGAGAATGGGCTAGAAAGATAGGAAGTGGCAGGTAGAGAGCTGGATGCATGAAGCTGATACTACGACTTATTGGTGAAAACAAAATGTGCTCATTGGAGCAAGGGGCTGAGGTTGAGTGGAGGTCGAGATCACTGGGGGAGCAGTGGGGAAGAACTGAGGGCCTGAGGTTTGGAGATCACCCACATGTGAAATCATCATGAATTAAGGCTGGAGTCAGGGGAGAAAGCAACGGTTAGCTGGGAACCCAGACCATGTAAGAATGAGGGAGAATGAGCGAGAAGTCAGCAGAAAACAAGGACAAAGGCAAAGTGCAGTGGCTCACACCTGTAATCCCAGCACTTTGGGAGGGCAAGGCAGACAGATCACTTGTGGTCAGGAGTTCAAGACCAGCCTAGTCAACATGGCGAAGCCCTTGTCTCTACTAAAAATACAAAAAAAAATTTGCTGGGCATGGTGGTACAGACCTGTAATCCCAGCTACTCGGGAGACTGAGGCAGGAGAATCGCCTGAACCCGGAAGGCGGAGATTGCAATGAGCCGAGATTGTACCACTGAACTCCAGCCTGGGTGACAGAGTGAGACTTTGTCTCAAACAAACAAACAAACAAAAGACAAGGACAAGGAGGAGTGGGGGAATGTGTCATCTGATGACACGAGGGTCAAGCGGAGTGGTTTTAGGATAAGGGGAGACAGAAGGGTCTGTACATGGCAGTAAGGGAGCAAGGAAGGCACCTGCCCCACCTGCAGTGCCAGCACTGTGAGGAGAAAAGCAGCCTCTGCTGGAGAGGGCAGCAGGCCAGAGTCCTGGTGGGGCTGGGCTTCTGTGAGAGCCAGAGAGTGAAAGGACCTCGGAGAAGTCAGCATGTCGGGATTCTTGCTGATAATGGAGGTGGACTGCAGAGGGCAGTGTGGAAGGTTAGCAGGGAGGGGCGGGGAAGGGGACTGAACAGAACGTGACAGAGCCTTTTGGAGATTCGCAAGCCCGATGTGAGGAGTGACCTGGAAGTCTGGAGTCCTGAGGTTACTGTGAGCCAGGAGTATTAGAGGTAGCAAGGGCTGGGTGTCTGGGGCTCCCTCTACCCCTGAGGGGACATGATCACGCTCATGGCTTGTGGCCAAAGGAGAAGTGAGCTTAGGGTGCTGTTCTCCATGCAGGTCCCCATTGAGAATGTTGCTTCTGGGAGGCACTGTGACACAAAGCATGGTCCCCTCTTCACCCAAGATAACAAGGGTAGAAGACATAGGGCAGGGAGGTCTCTGTCCTCCCTCAAGCTTTCTTCTTGATCCTGAATAATCCAGAAACTTTGCATTGACTGAGAAACTCTTACGCGCCAAGCACTATGTTCGGTGCTTTTCCCACACATTATCACCACGCCTCATGCAATTCTATAAAGTAGACAATACTATCCCCTTTCTTTTTTTTTTTTTTTTTTTTTTTTTGAGACAGAGTCTCGCTGTGTCTCCCAGGCTGGAGTGCAGTGGCGTGATCTCGGCTCACTGCAAGCTCCGCCTCCCGGGTTCACGCCATTCTCCCGCCTCAGCCTCCCAAGTAGCTGAGACTACAGGCGCCCGCCACCACGCCCGGCTAGTTTTTTGTATTTTTAGTAGAGACGGGGTTTCACCATGTTAGCCAGGATAGTCTCGATCTCCTGACCTCGTGATCCACCCGCCTCGGCCTCCCAAAGTGCTGGGATTACAGGCTTGAGCCACCGCGCCCGGCCAATACTATCCCCTTTCTACAGATAAAGAAATCAAGGCAGGAAGGAAAACAGCAGAAGAGCCACAGGAAGTCGCCTCTCACCAAGGAGGAGTCAATGACTAACCCATGAAGCACTCAACAAATGGCAGCTCTTGCGAGAGCCATGTGGTCAAAATCCACCCAAAGCTACACCACCTCTGGACTTCTCAGTCACATGAGCCAGGAAATGCCCTTTCTTTGTGGGTTCTGCCAGCTTGAGTGGAATTTTCCAACTCATAACCAAAATAAGATTCCTGACACAAACACTATTTTAATCTCCATTAGGCAGATGAAGAAACAAAATAAGATGGTTGCTGGAAGACACACAGCTAAGATTTGAACACAGGTCTGTCCAACATGCTAGTCTATTCAAAAACACCCTCCCAACCTCCACTCAAAGCCCATGGGCTCAGGACCCTCTCTTATTTTGAGTTGAGTGTCTTCCTCCCAGGAGGACTCTGGAAAGGCCAAGACTGGACATTTTGGGGAAAAAAGAGGGGCCAGTTTGGCAACCTCCTGTATTTGGGCTGATTTCACCACGGATAGCAGTTTAATGGATCACAGACCATGCTTGGGATGATTAATTTTTACACGGTCCAGTGGTCCAGACCTCAGGTCTGTGCTCCCTGGAATGTGACGAGCAAAGGACAGGTGGAGAAGTGTTCTCAGAAAGGCACACGCTGTCTCCAAGCTTTCGGTATCCAGGACAGCATGGGTCGAAGGAGGCAAAGGCCCAGGGGTTTAATATTGAGAAAGCCAGAGGATGCCAAGTTACACACCTACAGTCTCCCCCTACCTCTGCCTACTCTCCTATATTTGCTGATTCTTTCTCCGAGTTTCTTTTTTCTTCTTTTTTTTTTTTTTTTTTTTTTTTTGAGACTGAGTCTTGCTCTGTTGCCCAGGCTTGAGTTCAGTAGCACTATCTGGGCTTACTACAACCTCCACCTCCTGGGTTCAAGCGAGTCTTCTGCCTCAGCCTCCCAAGTACCTGAAATTACAGGTGTGCGCCACTACACCCAGCTAATTTTTGTATTTTTAGTAGAGACAGGGTTTTGCCATGTTGGCCAGGCTGGTCTCAAACTCCTAACCTCAGGTAGTCCACCCGCTTTGGCCTCCCGAAGTGCTGGGATTACAGGCGTGAGCCACCGCACCTGGCCTTCTTTATTTATTTTCTTCTTCTTTTTCTACCTTTCCTCTTTCCACAACTGTTTATAAGAAATATACACAAGTGAGGCCAGGTGCAGAGGCTCACACCTGTAATTCCAGCACTTTAGGAGGCCAAGGTAGGCAGATGACTTGAAGCCAGGAGCTTGAGATCAGCCTGGCCAACATGGTGAAATCCCATCTCTACTAGAAATACAAAAATGATCCCAATGTGGTGACAGGCACCTGTAATCTCAGCTACTTGGGAGGCTGAGGTGCAACAATCACTTGAACCCAGGAGGTGGAGGTTACAGTGAGCTGAGATCGTGCCACTGCACTCCAGCCTGGGTGACAGAGAGAAACTCTGTCTTAAAAAAAAATAAAAAAGAAATATATTCAAGTGAAATACAAATACAAAAATCAAACATCAGGCATCAGGAAAGGGTAAACCATAAAGTAGGATAGAAAATATAGACTGAGGATGGAGATGGAATGCAGCACTACATGCCAAATGTGATACTTCACAGTAGCTATGTTTGAGCTTCCTGGTGGCCAAATAAAAATGGAAAATAGAGTCAATTATGTAGTTCAGAATGTCTGAGTAGTGTGGACAGACACAATCTGCTGTCAGAGGAAGCAAAAAGCTTTTTCCAATACTTAGCCCCAAAAGAAAATTTTCACATGCTCTGTATGGGTGACACTGAATATTGTCATATAGTGTCCCAAGCCACAACCCAAATGCAAATGCAGTAACAAGTTTCTTTCTTTTTTTTTTTTTTTTTTTTGAGACGGAGTCTCGCTATGTCACCCAGGCTGGAGTGCAGTGGCCGGATCTCAGTTCACTGCAAGCTCTGCCTCCCGGGTTTACGCCATTCTCCTGCCTCAGCCTCCCGAGTAGCTGGGACTACAGGCGCCCGCCACCTCGCCCGGCTAGTTTTTTGTATTTTTTAGTAGAGACGGGGTTTCACCGGGTTAGCCAGGATGGTCTCGATCTGCTGACCTCGTGATCCGCCCGTCTCGGCCTCCCAAAGTGCTGGGATTACAGGCTTGAGCCACCGCGCCCAGCCAGTAACAAGTTTCTTAATCCTATTTCCTGATGCATCCTTTGAAGGAAGCTAGCAGAATAGTCCCAAAATACAACTCAGTGAGAGTGTTTAGAAAGCCCAGAGTCAAATGCAACTTTCTAACGGCTTAGCTTGATCCCTCAGCATTTGCTAAACTGTGTCTCTCAGAATCCCAGAGTTGCATATAGCATTGAAAAGTGTTTTGTATGAAAAGAGTTCCACAGGCAAATAAGTTAAAGTCAGGATTAAACAAAATCAAGCAGGTGTTTTAACTGCTGGATTTCTTGAAGCTTTTAATGCTCTAATGTCCATTGTGAATCTCCAAGGTCAAGTGAAGGATGCATTATTTCTCAAACTGGTGTGTCTATGGAACCCTCTTCTCCACCCACCTCCAGATTTTTTCAGAGGTACCTTTTAGAAGCTCACAGAAAACTGGAGATGCATGAACCACAGTTTAAGAAATGCTAGAGGAACAGATGAGCTCAATTCCTCCAGATAAAATGTCTCTCCGCCAGTTGTTTGATTAGAGTTGATCATCTATGGTTGAAGGCAGTAGTGCCTGACAAGGTCCAGACTTCAGACGTTTTGATTTGTCAGCCAAAGACATATATCATGCATCTTATTCATGCATCTACTCCCATGAATAAGTAATAACAACTCTTACCAAAACCCTTTTCTTCCAAGATTAACATTCTTAATCCAAACAATGAAGGATGGAGGGAAAGAGGTTATGGAGGATAAAGACAAGAACGTCTCACAACAGGTGAGACATCTCTGCCAAGTGAGAGCCTGGTGTTCCACTGGAGCCTGGGCCAAGTGCAAAGGTGGGATTCCTTTTGCCCACTAGCTTAGCCTTAAGCTGAGATCCAAGTTTGGCACCTGCACCACTGCCGAAAAGACAGAGAGAGAAGACGACATACATATTACAGTGTTGGAAGGGCCAGGGGTTAGGGCTGGGTCAGGGTCCGTGTCAGGATCATAGAATTGAGGGAACAGTTAAGAATGGAATCTTCAAGACAGGCCAGATGTGTCCCAGGAGATGGTCAGAAACTAAGAGATCAATCAGAAGGAGGTCAAAGAAGAAGTCCAATCTGAAGTCTGAACCAGAGCTTAACCACAGATAAGGGTGGGAGGGATGAGAAAGTTTAGAGACAGCAGTGGGAAATGGGTCCAGACCCTAGAATTATTCTAGATTCAAAGAACATGTAGTCCTAGAGGTTCACTGTCTGATTTCTATAACCTCCGGGGTAGGTACACTGTAGTAATTCTGAGTTGGACAAAAGTTTTCTTTTCTGTTGCTGCTTAGCTAATTGTTCCAACCTTCTGGCTTAAAGCAGATTCATAAACGGGTCAGCATAGATCCAAATTTTAAGACTTGAACCACTGTCCAAAAGGCAGAGGAAGAAGATAACATAATATCATACAATTTTGAAAAGGCCAAAAATGAAAAGTGCATGTCCAAGGATGCCCGTCAAAGGACTGTTGATAACAGTGAAAAATGGAAACAGTCTAAATATTTAACTTATGGGAATTGATGAATTAAAATATGGTACATTCACATGATGGAATACTATACAACCTTCAGGAATGAAGTGTATTTATTAATATGGAAAGAGATGTGCTGATAACCTATTAAGTAAAAATATAAATATAAATTGTAAATAGTAGATTACCATTTTAGTGGGAGTGGGGGTGTATGGGGGAAGTCTGTAAAAGTATATGCAGAAAGCAGTCTAGGCTGGACGTGGTAGCTCACGCCTATAATCCCAGCACTTTGGGAGCCTGAGGCGAGCAGATCATCTGAGGTCAGGAGTTCGAGACCAGCCTGGCCAACATGGTGAAACCCTGTCTCCACTAAAAATACAAAAAATTAGCAGGGCATGGTGGCAGACGCCTGTAACCCCAGCTACTCGGGAGGCTGAGACAGGAGAATCACTTGAACCCAGGAGGTGGAGGTTGCAGTGACCTGAGATCTCGCCATTGCACTCCAGCCTGGGCAACTAAAGCAAAACTTTGTCTAAAACAAACAAACAAACAAAAAAAAAGAAAAAAAGAAAGAAAGAAAGCCAAGCAGTCGGCCGGGCGCGGTGGCTCAAGCCTGTAATCCCAGCACTTTGGGAGGCCGAGACGGGCGGATCACGAGGTCAGGAGATCGAGACCATCCTGACTAACACGGTGAAACCCCGTCTCTACTAAAAAATACAAAAAACTAGCCGGGCGAGGTGGCGGGCGCCCGTAGTCCCAGCTACTTGGGAGGCTGAGGCAGGAGAATGGCGTCAACCCGGGAGGCGGAGCTTGCAGTGAGCTGAGATCCGGCCACTGCACTCCAGCCTGGACGGCAGAGAGAGACTCCGTCTCAAAAAAAAAAAAAAAAAAAGAAAGCCAAGCAGTCTAAAAGGAAATATTCAGAATTAACTCTCCTTCTCTGTGGGCTGTGAGATTACTGATTACTGATGTCTTTTTCTTTTTGTTCATCAGTAATCCCATTTTTTTTTTACAATCAACATGTATTTTTTAACATAATTATTTTTAAACAACAGGAAACAAAAGACTGTTTAGGCTGGGCACGATGGCTCACACCTCTAATCCCAACACTTTGGGAGGCTGAGGCGGGTGGATCACCTGAGGTCAGGAGTTCGAGGCCAACCTGGACAACATGGTGAAACACCGTCTCCACTAAAAATACAAAAAAAAAATTAGCTGGGCGTGGTGGCACACGCCTATAGTCCCAGGTATTCAAGCAGCTGAGGCAGGAGAATCGCTTGAATCCGGGAGGCAGAGGTTGCAGTGAGCCAAGATTGTGCCATTGCACTCCAGCCTGGGCAATAAGAGCAAAACTCCATCTCAAAAAAAAAGAAAAAAAGACGGAATATTTGAGTCCAGGGAATGAGGTCAGTAGTAGTAATGGCCCCCCAGCCCCATTCACAAGCCTCTGTCATTTCATTGGCTCCCCAATAAGTGGACAGGGCAGGTGTCCATTTCACAGAGGAGAAAACTGAGGCCCAGGGAGGTTAAGCAACTCGGCCACTGACTGCCTGTCGGTGGTGAGTTCAGAGCTCCAGCCCAGTAAGTGCCCTCCATCTCAAAAAAAAAAAAAAAAAAAAAAAAAGACAGTGTAGTTTTCCAACTTCCTGCAGTTTGTGCCTGAGGTATTCACTGTCTCTGTCACATTGTCTTTCTCTATATACATTCATCATTTTCTCGTTATTGTCATTTTGGTTCCAGATCCCATTCTTCTGTCTCCTTGGCAATCTATCCTCAGACACGCAGATTCTTTGTAAGGGGTGGGAGCGGGGTGGGGAGCGGTGCAAATAGGGACAGAGCCTGCCATGCTCTAAGGAGCACAGAGGCGGGAATTCTGGGACAAGAGCGTGAGCTGAGATGGTTGCCAGTTAGCCCAAGGTAGAGAGGAGTGGAGGGCAACGCGGTGTTTGACTGGGACCTGGCTCGTGAAATTTCACTCCAACATGAGACTGTGCTTCTCAAGATGGAATACATATGACCCCAGGGCTGTGAGAAGCCATAAGATGGAAGAAACTGCATTTCAAATGAAAACAAACAAACAAAAAAGCTTTATTCAACGTTAATGAGTTTATATTTATACAGCAATTAAAACAAACAAATATGTTTTATATGGAGATTTGGAAGGATTCATGTATGCTTTGGGATTCTAATGTTGCAGTAAGCACAAATATAACATGGAGAAGAATGTGAAACCTAGATGAATTTAACATTTTAAGTCTCCAGAGACACTTTTTAATTCCCCTGGGATAGATCTGCTTCTGTCTACACCTCAGACTCTGACCATATTCACTCCTCTTCAAGAAGCACTGGCCGAATAGGTCACCAAAGTGTCTTATCTCATGTCCCTGGAAGAGATCAATTTCACCCAGGTCAGTTACAACCCAAAGTACATAAATTACTAAGCCTCCCGTGAGCAGGTTGTAGTCGAGGGTGGAGGGCTGAAATAATCTTCCATAATTTCCTCAAGTGTTAATGTTTCCATTTTATTTTATTTACTTTTTTTTAAATACACAGTGTCACTCTGTCACCCAGGCTGGAGTGCAGTGGTATATGATCTTGGCTCACGCAACCGCCACCTCCCAGGCTCAAGTTATCCTCCTGCCTTGGCCTCCCGAGTAGCTGGGACTACAGGTATGGACCACCACGCCTGGCTATTTTTTGTATTTTTAGTAGAGACAGGTTTGCACCTCATTGCCCAGGCTGGTCTCGAACTCCTGAGCTCAAGTGATCCACCCACCTCTGCTTCCCAAATTGCTGGGATTACAGGCATGAGCCACCACGCCCGGCCTCCATTTTATCAAATTTTAAAACTGAACTGCAGTGAAGAAATTCTTGCCCAAGTTCACACAGCTGGTAAAGTGACGGGAGCCAGATTTCCAGCTATAGTCAATGCTGATGGTAGTTAAGGCAAGGCACTGTTAAGAAACAAAGCTGTTCCTAAGCCAAGATGGTAGGAGGGGGACAAAGGAAGGAATGCACTGTTAACAGTGGTCATTTCTCAGAGGTTGCAATGAAAGGAACTTTCACATTCTACTTTATCTATTTCTGTAATACTTGGATTGTTACAGCCAATATGTTTTCTTAATGGTGGTTGCCCAATGATGTCAAAGGTTATTTTTTAGGCTCTAACCCAAATAACTTCCCTTGGTCTGATTTCAACCTCACTCAGCTACCTTCTTACAATTTGATTTCTCATTAAGCTGCCTAGAGAGAGGGGCACTGGCCGGCCGGTTGAAGTGGCTCACGCCTGTAATCCCAGGACTTTGGGAGGCTGAGGCAGGCGGATCACCTGAGGTCAGGAGTTCGAGACCAATCTGGCCAACATGGTAAAAGCCTGTCTCTACTAAAAATACAAAATTAGGTGGGTGTGGTGGCACACGTCTGTAGTCCCAGCTACTCAGGAGCCTGAGACAGAAGAATCGCTTGAGCCGAGACGGTGTCACTGCACTCCAGCCTGGGCAAGACAGAGCGAGACTCTATATCAAAAAAAAAAAAAAAAGACGGAGAGAGGGGCACTGGCCAAGCTATCATCACTGTGTGGCCCAACTGATTTTCTATTCTTATTATAAATGAATGTGGCTCAACACATTTTTCTCCTCTCATCCCTAACCCATCCTAGGGTCTCGCAAACAGAAACGAACATCATGTAATGCAAATCAAAGCAGAGAAAACACACAATCTCTTCTAGCATCGTAACACACAGGCATTAGGTCACTCTTGGCTGTGTACAAAGTCTGGTTGTCTCATCAATGCCTGAGCCTTTGTCAGAGAGCAAGTAAAGGCTTCTTTTCTTCATCCATTGCTGTGTTACCTAGAGGTCTTTCACTTGCAAAGGACAGAAGTCCAATGTGAACTGACTTAAGAATAAAAATCAGGGTAGATTTTATAGGTTAATATCCTTGAAAAAAATCCAATGCTAGGGGTCCTGCTTCAGGTGTGGCTGGATCTAGGTGTTCAAATAACATCATCAGGCCCTTGTCTGATTCTTTTCTCATTTTTCTTTTGTGCTGACCTTACTCTTGAGCAGGTTCTCTGCACGCTGTGGTCCTGGCAGCCCCAGGGTTCCATCCTCTAACTTGGAAACCCAGCAGAAAGAGAAACTTCTCAAGAGTTCCAACAGAAGTCTCAGAATTGAATCTCATTGGCTTGGCTTAGATTACATACCTCTGCCCAAACCAATGGCTGCCGCCAGCAGAGCAGAGCATGCTAACTGACCTGTCCTGAATCGCATCAGGTCCCCACTTGCAGAGAGCTGGAGCCAGAGATCACCCTCACCATGAGCACACAGAATGACAGTGGGAGGCAGTGGTTGCCCAAAGTGAAAACAGAGAACTGTTACCCACAAAAGGGGAAAGAATGCTAGGCATGGGGGAAAAAACATGCCCAGCACTAGATCCAAGGCCCCCTTCAGCTTGATCTGGGGGAAAACGTGATATAGATGTGTATCTATACCTTAGTGTCTGAAACAGGTCTCAGTTAATTTAGAAAGTTTATTTTGCCAAGGTTGAGGACATGCGTCCATGACACAGCCTCAGGAGGTCCTGAAGACATGTGCCCAAGATGGACAGAGCACAGCTTGGTTTTATACATTTTAGAGGGACATGAGATGTCAATCAACATATGCAAAATGAACATTGGTTCCACCTGGAAAGGTGGGGCAACTTGAAGCAAAGGCGTGAAGACTTGAAGCGAGGAAGGGGCTTCCAGGTCATAGGTAGATAAGAATGGTTGCATTTTTTTGAGCTTCTTGCCTCTCCGAAGAAGGCAATCAGATATGCATTTGTCTCTGTGAGCGGAGGGGTGACTTTGAATAGAATGGGAGGCAGTTTGGCCCTAAGCCGTTTCCAGCTTGACTTTCCCCTTCAGCGTAGTGATTTTGGGGCCCCACGATTTATTTATTTATTTATTTTTATTATTTTTATTTATTTATTATTATACTTTAAGTTCTAGGGTACATGTGCACAATGTGCAGGTTTGTTACATATGTATGCACGTGCCATGTTGGTGTGCTGCACCCGTTAACTCGTCATTAACATCAGGTATATCTCCTAATGCTATCCTTCCCCTCTCCCTCCACCCCACGACAGGCTGCAGTGTGTGATGCTCCCCATCCTGTGTCCAAGTGTTCTCATTGTTCAATTCCCACCTATGAGTGAGAACATGTGGTACCAACCAAAACAGAGATATAGACCAGTGAAACAGAACAGACCCCTCAGAAATAATACCTCACATCTACAACCATCTGATCTTTGACAAACCTGACAAGAAGAAGAAATGGGGAAAGGATTCCCTATTTAATAAATGGTGCTGGGAAAACTGGCTAGCCGTATGTAGAAAGCTGAAAATGGATCCCTTCCTTACACCTTATACAAAGATTTATTTTCCTTTAACAGAGATAACTGAGGGTCTAGCTACAGGTTGAGAAGAAATGGGATGGGATGGAATGGTGAGAGAACTGGATTTCAGAGACAGTGGGGGAGGGGTGAGGCAGGAGTTACCCATCCCACAAGGGAGGGAGCCTCTGTGGGGCTGGCGACTACAGGACACAGAGGGTGGCCTGCAGTGCCAGCAACTGGGGTAAGGGAAAGAGCTGAAACAGAGGCACAGGACTCTGTGTGGCCCTTGGCAGGTGACATGAGCACCAAAGGATCCTTTACACGGGCTTCTGAGTTCAGAGTGGCCTGAATGAAACATTTGTTTGAGGGAGTGTACGTGCCCCACCATCTGCCCTCCAGGGCAAAGTAAGGAAATCACGTTTTCCTAACTGCTGTGCTGCTAATATCTGCCTGTCCCCACATGAGTCCTGTTAGCCTACGTCACCTGCCTGGGGCCAGTTGCATCTAAACAAACCAATGAAATTGATTCAATCAGACCTTGGACGCTGGTAGATTCCACAAGTTCCTGCCCCATGGAAGGGCCCTCGGCAGGCAGCCAGCAGCCTACCCTGACCACACCCTGCCCTTGTTTCCCAGCCTTCCCTACAAGGCTGTATCAGGGTTCTGGGAAATGGGGGCTGGGGACCCCAGGCACAGGGCTTGGCTTAGATAGGCCCAAATAAATGGCAGCTGTTCTTAGTACTACTGGATACGCAGCATGTCTAGCACACAACAGGACACCTGTGATTAGGCACGTGAAGTGTGCAGCAGGGCACTGATTGGAGGCTCGTACACCTGTAACTGTGAATACAACAGCTGTGACTCTAAGGAAATGAATACAGTAGCAGGTGCCAAACACCTGTGCACTGTATGTGGTTTTTGTTTTTCTGCGTTGGGCTGGGCTTTGTGCTCCTTCCACTCACTTTTCTACCTCTCCCCTCCTATTCCCAAGGCCACCTGCCTATAAATGTGCTCCAGGCGCAAACAAACTTTGTTCCACTCATCCTGACATCCAAAAGGTTGCGTCTGAGAAAGCGGGGTCCCCCAATCCACCTATGTCCGACTCATAGGGTTGTCTGTTAATTGTGCAGATTTGTAGATGCCAGTGAGCCGAGATCGCGCCGCTGCATTCCAACCTGGGTGAGAGAAAGAGACTCCGTCTCAAAAAAAAAAAAAAAAAGTTAAATAAAAAAAATAAAAGGTTCAGGGACCTGGGAAGTGGGGGTGAGAGAGTTGGATTCTGATGCATCCCAAAGCTTGAGCCACCCACCAGGCACTTGGCCCCAACAGGAAAGTCCTGATTCACTAGACCCTGCCCACTTTGCCCTCCTATCAGGCAATTCAAAGTCTCCAGACCCGCAAGTTACTGATTAACCCTAGGATTTGAGAAAATAAATAATAATAACTGAAGGGACAACGTAAGCCAAGAAACAAGCTGGGCAGCTCTGGGAAAGAGGAGTGTCAGACAGCTGTTGTCAACAGGCACCTGGCCAGAGTGAAAAGGAGAGGCAGACTCCATCCAAGTCCCAGCGGCGCCAGCTGACACTCTCTGCCAATGCCCAGGTGCTGAGCAACAGTGTCCCACTGGTCCCTGTGCCCAGAATGGCCTGCACCAAGACCCTGCAACAGCCCCAGCCCATCTCCGCAGGAGCCACCACAACCACCACCGCTGTGGCTCCCGCCGGGGGTCATCATGGCTCCACAGAATGTGACCTGGAGTGTCTGGTGTGCCGGGAGCCCTACAGCTGTCCCCGGTCGCCCAAGCTACTGGCCTGCCAGCATGCCTTCTGCGCCGTCTGCCTGAAGCTCCTGCTATGCGTGCAGGACAACACCTGGTCCATCACCTGCCCACTGTGCCGCAAGGTCACCACCATCCCCGGGGGCCTCATCTGCAGCCTGCGTGACCACGAGGCGGTGGTGAGGCAGCTGGCCCAGCCATGCACAGAGGTGCCGCTCTGTCCTCAGGAGCTGATGGGTCCTGCCGACTTGGCAGCAGGGCACCCCAGCTTGGTGGGAGAGGATGGACAGGATGAAGTAAGTGCAAACCACGTGGCAGCCCGGCGCCTGGCCGCACACCTACTCCTGCTGGCTTTGCTCATCATCCTCATCGGGCCCTTCATCTACCCGGGTGTCTTACGGTGGGTGCTCACCTTCATCATCGCCCTGGCCCTGCTGATGTCCACCCTCTTCTGCTGCCTCCCCAGCAGCCGGGGCAGCTGCTGGCCCTCCTCCAGGACTCTCTTCTGCAGAGAGCAGAAACACAGCCACATCTCTTCCATTGCCTGAGTGCCCTCTGATGAGGCTGCCCCTGCAGCCCTTTCTGCCCTTGGGCCCCCGAACTTCCACAATGAACAGGGTAAGGGGTTACGGACTAAGACTGGCTCCTTTGGGAAATCACATGCCAGCGGGACTTGCAAGCCAAAGCCGAGATGGCCAGCCTGGGTCAAGAATTACACGCTTGGATGACAGGCTTGCACTTGCCCTTGGGATAGCACAGCTAAACTGCTGGGGGCTGGGGGAGCAGACACAAAGTACTTGAACACGACAAGATGGGGGAAGCTCCTGTTCCTCTTATGCCAATATTCCTGGTTTTTCTTTATATAACTTGATGAAAGTATTGCAGTATTGATGCTATTGTAGAATAGAACTGGAATTCCTTTTTTTTTTTTTTTTTTTTTTTTTTTGCAATTTATGTAGCTGGTTTTGTTTTCTTGTTTTCCTTTGTTTTTTTTTTTTTTTTTTGTGTGTGTGTGTGTGTTGGGGGCAGCAGTTGGTTCACATTTCCCATTGTTACACATTTTCCCTCCTGGGAGCTTGGAGTCCACGGGGAGGTCCCACTGTGCTTCCTCTAACACTGCATCTCCTGTCCAGCCTAGCCTCGGCAAGTGTCCTGGTTGTTTGGGTCTCCCATGGAGTTGACCCTAGGGTTGAGGAGACAAAATGTGGGTGAAGGGATGGTGTTTCTGAAGCTGCAGCGGGAGTCCCACATTTAGCTGGCAGAGTTGGGGAGGGGAGGAGAGGGCAGGGTTTGGGGCTCCCAGCATCCTCACTAAGAGCTCCCCACTCCGTGCCACCAGGCCCTGACTCAGCAGCAAAACTCGGGGTTACAAGGACTGCAGTCCACATACAGGCGGGGCCAGCTGCCCACCTATTGCTCAGGCCCACACATTAGAAATAGATCTTTATGGATGTTACTTTCTTTGTTATTGCATCTCAAGTCCTAGTGAGGTTTTGTCATAAAGATAAGAGGCCCCATAAATGCAACGGTCCTCACCAATAACCCCACCTTTCCCACCCCACCCTGCAAGTCGCAAGGGTGTTTTGTGCCTTCTCTCCACCACGTCTGCTTCTTAACATGGGGGAGGCATTGGCTGGAGGAAATGACTTTCCATGGTTGCCAGGCGCAGGCCTCAGCCGGGGGTTTATGTGGAAGGGCAGATGAGCAGAGGGTGGGAGGAGACATACTATCTCCTTCCAAAGGCCCCACAAATGGGAAACAGACTTGAAACCTCAGAGAAGTGCTGTTGTCTCAGGGCAAGTCCAACACCCATGCCATTGGCCCTAATGGCGACTGGTGCTGAGAGACTATGAGTGTGTGTGGGCATGCACAGACCCACGGCTTAAAGCCAGACCAAGTGGGCCTGAAGAACACCGTGTCTCCCAGGCTGAAGAGGGTCACTGGGCATTTCCTGAGCTGGCCCCGGGCATGTCAGTTTGGGATAGCTGCCAGTGGGATAGGCAAGGAACATTCCCTCCCAATTCAGTTCTCCACTCCTATTTGATCTGTAATATTTTTCAGAACCTTCACCAAGATCAAAACCTCCCCCCAAGGTTTCAGTTGCTAATGACACCATTTCTACCATAATAATGGTGGATACTTGTTAATCCAGTACTTACTCTGTGCTGAGTACCGCACTAACTGCTTTCCATGCACTATCTAGTTTATCTTCACAATAACCTTACGAAGTACAGGCCATTATGATCTCTCTCTTGCAGAGGAGGAGCTTGAGGATCAGAGAGGGGAATTCGCCTGCCTAAGATTGCACAGTCAATGCCTGAGCTCCCTCAAGATACCCCAGGGCTCCTTCTGCCTCATGATGCTGCTTCCTTTGTGTGCAACTCCAAAATAAGTGGGAATCTGGTCACCACATGAGGGTTTTTGAGAAGTGCATGGAGAACAGGAAACTAATTTCAGGAGCCTCCAAATTCCAGCAGTCAGCTGCTCAGAGAGGCCGGAGAATTTTAGAATCTGTGATCCATGCTAAAGAAAAGAAAAGAGAATGATAGACCAGGCACAGTGGCTCAGCCCTGTAATCCCAACACTTTGGGAGGCTGAGGCAGGCGGATCACTTGAGGTCAGGAGTTCAAGACCAGCCTGACCAACATGGTGGAACTCCATCTCTACTGAAAATACAAAAAAATTAACCGGGCATGGTGGCGGGCACCTGCAATCCCAGCTACCCAGGAGGCTGAGGCAGGAGAATTACTTGAGCCCGGCAGCAGAGGTTGCAGTGAGTTGAGATTGTCCCATTGCACTCCAGCCTGGGTGACAAAGCAAGACTCCATCTCAAAAAAAATTTTTTTTAATTAAAAAAAAGAAAAGAGAATGATAAAAATAGAATGGCTCTCCTGCAGACTTCTACTACCCTGCTCTAGCCTCCTCTGCAGTGAGTTAGGCCAGCAGAAACATTGGAGTCCCAGGTTTGAGACCTCACCTGCCCCACTGTTGCCCTTAAGCAGGTCTCTTTACTTCCCTGAATCTTACATTGTGAAAATCAGAAAATAGTGAGATTTGTAAGAGTGATTTATAATAGTGAGATTTCCTGTCATCATTCCTGGCATGTGATAGTTCCCCAACCAATGTGCCCTCCGTCCGCCTGGGTAAAGGTGTTCAGACACTGCAATCACCAGCCTTTTAGAAGCTCAGCTGGTCTCAGTCATCCTCTGGCCCTGGCAGCATGGGAACAGAGAGCACCAGAGGCCAGAATATAGCAGAGGAAATAGACATCCTGCAAAAGAATGTGATTGGAAGAAACCAGAGAGCCAGCCCGGGGCTCAAATCCAAACTCTGACCCGGTGTGCAACAGGAAGGAGATACAGAACTTCTCTGAGCCTTAGTTTGGTCACCTGTAAAGTGGCAGGTGGGAGATACACTCTTCCCAGGGCCTCCGTGAGGATTCAGGGTGCTGCTGGATGCACATCCACTGTCTAGTGGACTGCTTTTATCAGCCACCCTTGGCCTTCTTGGGTAAATGGGTTTCTTGGGGCCTGTTCAGCTTGACAGCCAGCAGGGGGCAGACAGTCGAGTGTGGAGCATTGTCCAGGGCAGGCCAGTCTGGCGGTGAAGTCTGAGCCTAGGTCCTAGGGTGAGGTCCTAATGATGAAAAGAAATTATAGGGAGAGGCCAAATTTCATTCCCATCAGGCCCATCTCCCCGTGCAGCAGCCTTGGAGGCAGACATACTGGCTTGAATTCCAGTTATCCACCTAAGAGTCCCTTGGTCTTTCTACGTGTCAGGTTCTTACCCATGAAACTGAGGTTATGATACATACCTCCTAGGGTTGCTGGGGAATCAGTGAAATAATCCAAGGTTGAGCACTAAGGAGATAAAGAAGGGAGGGGAAGACAGGGAGAGACAGAGAGATGGGACTGAGTTCTAGAAATCCCTAATGGGAATGATGAGAACAGACATTTAATAAACCTGGGCACTAGAATTCACCTTTTCCATGATCAGCCTCAGCACCAGCAGCATCCTCAACAATATGATAATAACAATAATTGTTGACATTATCTAAATGCACCCTGCAATGTGTATTACATATATTATCACATATGCTATAAAGGAGGTACTCTTATTGTTCTCAAATTATCAGTGAGGACTTTGAGGCACAGAGAGGTGAAGGAACATGCCCAAGGTCACACAGTGAGATGGTGGTGGGGCCAAGGGTAGACTGTAGGAGTTTAACTCCAGAGCCTGGGCTTTGAGTCTCTTTGCTGTACCAGATGGAACATTCTAGCACATCATAAGTGATCAAGTTATGTGGGTCCCCCACCCCTAAGACTGAAGAATTAAGAAGCGCTGGCATTCTCTCATTCAGTGACAGCTTCCTGATTTAGTGGGTGCCTGGGACAGAGGGTTGTGGGAATCTACCTGTCCCATCTCCCAGAGCCACTTCCTTGCCTCACTTGATTTATTGCTAGGGCCTCCTGTTCACTGTTGGAACGCCTTTTCAAATGACTGGAGGAAGTTTTTCAAGCTTTCCTAAAACAAATAATTCTTTATCCGTGGCAAAGCAGAACTGTTCTGGGAAGGAAGGACTTTCCTGCAATTTCTCTGGCTGTGGGAACAGCATTGAGCTCATTAAAAACAGAAGTCAGATCCAAGTTCTTGAATGTGCCTGGAGGTGTTCTCACGAACTTTATATTTTTGTTAGAGTATCTTGAAATCACTTTTTTAAAGTGGGGGAGGGTGTATCTCTGGGAGCACTCCACAGAGTAGAGAACTCTCTGGAGAATTCAAAACGCCATGGAGGCCGGGTGCAGTGGCTCACGTCTGTAATCCCAGCACTTTCCACACCATGGAATCTAGAATCCACTCATTCTTTTATTCAACAAATACTTCTTGAGGTTCTGCTCTGTGCCAGGTCCTGAGCAGGATATGCAATCTTATTTGATGAGGTAGGGAAATTAATAGATCCTGAGTACCTGTTACGGGTGGAATTGTGTTCCCCCAAAAAAGATATGTTGGAGTCCTAACCCCCGGGGTGTGACCTTCTTTGGAAATGGGGTTTTACAGAGGTAATTGAGTTCAAACAAGGTCATTAGGGTGGGTGCTAATCCACTCTAACTGATGTCCTTATAAAGAGGGGACATTTGGACACAGACACACGTGTATAGAGTGAAGATGCTGTGAAGACACAGGGAGAAGGCCATGTAAAGATGGAGGCAGAGATCAGGGTGATGCATCTGCAGCCCCAAGGATGACAAAAATTGCCAGGAAAACACTAGAAGCGAGGAGAGACCCAGAACAGATTGTGTCTCAGCCCTCAGGAGGAACCAACCCTGTTGATACCTTGGTCTTGCACTCCTAATCTCCAGAACTGTGTGAGACCACACATTTCTCTTGATTAAGCCAGTCAGTGGCACCTTAGGAGGGTGGCCACCCTAGGAAGCCAATAGAGCACCTCTTCTGTGCCCATGCTTGCACTGTGCCCATCAACCCGAGCTACTTCAAGTTCAGTGGAGTAACTTGCCCAGAGTCTTAAAGCAGGTAAGTAGCAGTGTCAGCCTCAGAATCATGTCTGGTTGACTCCCAAAACCAGGTCATATTTTCTTTTGCCATTGTGTAGATGGAAAAATCAATGCTCAGAGAAGCCCTGTGTTTACCCTCCAAATGCCCAAGACGTTGTAGATGGAGTAAGAATCAGAGCCTACAGTTCCTGAATGATCCTTAGTCTGCATCTCTGCCCGATGTGCAGTCAGACAGCAAGCATAAGAATTGCTGAATTATTATCCATTTCACAGACGAAAGAGTTAAAACCCAGGGAGGTAAGGCATTTGCCCAAGGTCACAAGCCAGCGGGTGAGGTCCTAGAATTTAACCTGACTGACTCCAGGGCTACATCTGCACTTTCCACTCTCCACGGTTTCCCTCAGCAGCCTGTCTGCAGTGAGAAGCAGGCCAGCTTCTCTTTTAGGACACTGAGGTACCCACTGTAAGAGCCTGTTTGCTCAAGGAGGACAGGACTACAGTGGACATTTGTCTTCTCTTCTTTCCTTCAACTCTTGGATTGATTCAGCCACCCTCGCTCTCCCTATCTAAGGAAACTGCCCTGTGTCTAATCTTGCTGAAGGGAGAGTCCCACCAGCAACCACTATACTAAGCGGGGCCCTGGTCCTCCCCCAACTCACCACCCTGTTTCACCTGCAGCCATGACATGATCGAAGTCAATACTCCTCAACCTTTTTGGCACCAGGAACCAGTTTCATGGAAGACAATGTTTCCATGGACAGAGGGAAGGCAGGGCAGGATGGGGGGATGGTTTCAGGATGATTCAAGCACATTACATTTATTGTGCACTTTCTATTTTATTACATTGTAACATATAATGAAATAATTATACAACTCACCATAATGTAGAATCAGTAGGTGCCTTGAGCTTGTTTTCCTACAACCAGACAGTCCCATCTGGGGATGGGAGACAGTGACAGATCATCAGGCATTAGATTCTCATAAGGAGCATGCAATCTAGATCCCTTGCACAGTTCACAGTAAGGTTCATGCTCCTATGATAATCTAATGCAGCCACTGATCTGACAGGAGGTGGAGCTTAGGTGGTAATGTGAGTGATGGGGAGTGGCTGTAAATACAGATGAAGCTTCACTCGCTTGCCTGCCACTCACCTCCTGCTGTGCAGCCTGGTTCCCAATTATTAACCCCTGATCCAAGTTATTCCATTCGGATGCTCTTTTCCAGAACTTTGAATCTGGAGCCGGTGATGCAAGGAGAAATGAATGTTTGAAAGCGGCTGCAGCAGCTGCTGCAGCAAACCAGATCGTCCCCATATCTGTGCTTCCCCTCTGGTTGATTCACTGAAGTCTCAGTTTCCTTCTCTACAATTAACTTTTTTTCTTCCGACAGCCCGAATCAGTTTCTATTGCTTGCAACCAATATCCCTGACCAAATACAGGAGCTGTCCAGGACCCTGGCTGCTGAAAAATCCCACCATGGGCCTCAGCCCTTCCAGAGGCCAGGCAAGAAGCAATGCCACAGGCCAGGCGGTCAGGAGCCTTCCTATCACACGTTCCCACCCTCCTAAGAGCCAGACTGACCTTGTGGGGAGGCTGCCCTGACGTCAGGCCCAGGAGAGTGGTGCCCATGTTAGCTCTGCCTACAAGTGGGGTCAGACAGGAAACATGTGGAGTGGAGCTCAGGCCAGCACTGTTAGAGGAAGCCAGCCTCCACTCCATTGGCCTCATGATCCTCAGAAGAAACAAGCTCTAGTTCTCCAGACACCCAGCCAGAGCCCTTCACTGAAATCAATCTGCAGAAGAAAACAGTCTGCAAAGTCACTGTAGATGCAGCAGTTTCAAAGCAACTGCAGCTCATTGCACACCCGTGAAAGTGAGGGAAAGGGAAAAGAACAATATTAGTGGCCAATGCTCATGAGTAGTTCCCGCCTGCAGGTTCTGTTCTAAAAGCTTCCTGAACTAAACTTAACTCTTGTATTCTTCACGACAACCCCATGAGGTATGTGTGATGATTTATTGTGCTGGGCATTTTACACGTCTTCTTGTAGAATCAACACAAAACCCCTATCAGGCAGGAAACTGAGGCATAGAGAAGGTCAGAGAAGGTCAGCAATGTGCCCGAGTGGCAGGGCTGGGATGCAAAGCCAGGCAGGCCAGTCCGGCTCTAAAGCCCCCTCTTAGTCCCTGTACCTACCATTCCCCTGCCCGCCCCCCCATCATTCCCATCCTCCCTCACCTTCCCCTACCCCCACCAGAACAAGCCAAGGAAAGAACAGAGCCCTCAGTGAAGACAGACCTGGGTTCAAAATCAACTTCTAGGGCCAGATGCAGTGGCTCACCCCTGTAATCCTAGCACTTTGGGAGGCTGAGGCAGGTAGATCACCTGAGGTCAGGAGTTCAGGACCAGCCCGGCCAACATGGCAAAATCCCCTCTCTACTAAAAATACACACAAAGTTAGCTGGGCGTGGTAGCAGGCACCTGTAATCCCAGTTATTTGGGGGGCTGAGGCAGGAGAATAGCTTGAACCCAGGAGGCGGAGGTTGCAGTGAGCCAAGATACTGCCAGTGCATTCCAGGTTGGGCGACAGAGTGAGACTTTGTCTCAAAACAACAACAACAACAAAAACAAAACCCAACATCTATCATTTATACTCTGTGTGACATTGGGTACGGTATGTGCTTTCCCTGAATTGGGAAATGTAGGCGCATCAGGCCTGCCTGATACAGATTTTATGGAAATCCGATTAGACGACATATATAACACCTGCGCTGGTCTCAACACAGAGTGGGTGCCCTCCCATCCCATCAGCCTATCAGGTGCCTGGGAAGGTGTACAATTTAAGGGACACTCCTGACCACCCCCACCCCATCACCATCGCACAACCTGGGGAAACAAGATCTACACATACTTACTAAAGTAAAAAAGCTGAATGAAACTTGAATAATCATGGAAGAGAGTATCTCTGGGAGGGGAAGGAGGTTCTGACTAGGGAGAGGCTTCTGGGACACCGGTAATGTTGGTAATGTTCTATTTTTTTTTTTTTTTTCTTTGAGACAGAATATTGCTTTGTTACCCAGGCTGGAGTGCAGTGGTGCGATTATAGCTCACTGTATCCACCCAACTAACTTTTTGTTTTTTGTGTTTTTTTTAGTAAGGTTTTGCTGTGTTGTCCAGGTTGGTCTTGAACTCCTGGGATGAAGGGATTCTCCTGCCTCAGTCTCTCAAAAATGCTGGGATTACAGGCATGAGCTACTGCACTGGGCCTGTTCTATTTTTTGACTTAGGTGGTAGTTATACAGGTGGGTATTTACTGTATAATTATTTGTAAACAGTGCCTACATCCTCTATGTGCTTTTTCTGTATGTACATCATAGCTTTTAAAAAGTTACACCGAATATAATAACACTATAGGGTCTAAGAGTTTGGTCTGAGACTCTGGTGTCTGGTTCAATCTTTTTTTTTTTTCTTTTCTTTTTTTTTTAGACAGAGTCTTGCTGTGTCACCAGGTTGGAGTGCAGTGACGTGAACTCAGCTCACTGCAACCACCACCTCCCGGATTCAAGCGATTCTCCTGCCTCAGCCTCCCGAGTAGCTGGGACTACAGGTGCACGCCATCATGCCCAGCTAATTTTCATATTTTTAGTAGAGATGGGGTTTCACCATGTTGGCCAGGATGGTCTCGATCTCTTGACCTCGTGATCCACCCACCTCGGCCTCCCAAAGTGTTCAGCCACTGCGCCTGGCCTGGTTCAATCTTATGCTGAGATGCCTGCTCTGTCCACACTTGTTGCACTGAGAGTTTCAGAGCTTTGCTAATTGCCCTGGAGAGAAAGCTTTCATCCAGCTCTGTTGGTCACTACTGCCTCCAGCATTGCCCTGCAGTAAGTTCATTCTCCACACTGCAGCCAGAAAGGGGCCTTCAGAAAAGAACAAATTTCAACCTTGTTTAAAACGGGTGGTTCTTCCTTGCCCTCAAGGTAAATTACACCCTCCTTAGCAAGGCCTCCAGGACCTGGCTTCTCCTTAATACTGGGCCTGATTTTTCCCTTAATAAAGTCATGCTGGCCAGACACGATGGCTCACACCTGTAATCCCAACACTTTGGGAGGCTGAGATGGGAAGATCACTTGAGTCTAGAAGTTTGAGACCAGCGTTGGCAAACCTAGTGAGACTCTGTCTCTACAAAAATATATAAAAATTAGCTGGTGTGGTGGTGTGCACCTGTAGTCTCAGTTGCTCAGGAGGCTGAGGCAGGAGGATCGTTTGAGCCCAGGAGGTAGAGGCTGCAGTGAGCCATGATTGTACCACTGCACTCCACCCTGGGCAACAGAGCAAGACCCTGTCTCAATAAATAAATAAATAACACTGAATGCAATGTGGTGTCCTAGATTGGATTCTGGAACAGTAAAAGGACATTTTAATGGACAACTGATAAATTCCATACTTTAGTTAACAGTAAGTACCAATACCTAATACCAGTTTCTTTGTCTTGACAAATGTACCATATGTTTACATAAGATGCTAACACTGGGGAAAAACAGGGTGAAAGGTATATGGTTCTTAGATAAGAACTCTTTAACTGTCTTTGCAGTCAATCTAAAATCCTTCCAAAATAAAAAGTTTACTAAATAAACAAATAATTAAATCCTAACTCAACATTTTAGATAGCTGTGAGGCTGTCTAAAGCTACGCTTTGACCTGAGGCCTATTTTCCTTCATTAAAAAGGAAAGATTAGCAAATGATAGAGGAGTTTTAAAGATTCAATAGCATCAAACAATCCCAACAGAACAAGGATTGAAGGGAATCGCTTTCTTACTGTGTGATTCAAGGTGATTTAATGCAAGTTCATGTACCAGGTAGAGGCACTTCATGTACCACCAGTGATATGGGTCTCACACATTAGAAAATATCAGACCAGGGGCAAGTGCAAAGCATTCTTAGATAAGAAGCAGGTAGAGGTCATGACCCAAACCTCTGTGTAAGAGATATGGTAGGAGACTACAAAATTACTACCTAACACATGAAAACATTGAGGGGTGTCCGGGCACGGCGGCTCACGCCTGTAATCCCAGCACTTTGGGAGGCTGAGGCGAGCAGATCATTTGAGGTCAGGAGTTCGAGACCAGCCTGGCCAACATGGCAAAACCCCACCTCTACTAAAAATACAAAAATTAGCCAAGCGTGGTGGCATGTGCCTATAAACCCAGCTACTCGGGAGGCTGAGGCAGGAGAATCGGTTGAACCCAGGAGGCAGAAGTTGCAGTGAGCCAATATGGCACCATTGCACTCCAGCCTAGGCGACAAAGCGAGACGTCATCTCAAAAAAAAAGAAAAAAGAAAACAGTGAGGGGAATTATTAACCCAAATGGCTTTGACTCCAAACCCCCAACACTTAGCTCTGCCAATTCCAGTTGATTGTCCAATTAACATAAAATTATTTAGTTCTTTGGGTCAAAGATGGCTTGGAAACACAAACAAGAGATTGCTAAGCAATGTCACATCCATGATAGCCACACATCGTCCGAAGTTACCTCCACCCTGGCCTTCCTCTAAGGGAGTGTCCAATCCCTCCCCAGGGGAGCTCAGTTTATTTCTGAGTGTGGTAAGGAAAGAAGTGACCATAAATGGCCTTCTGGCTCATTCAGTTCAGCACAACAGCATCATAGGGATCCTCTATGGGAAAGAATATGGGCTGCCCTCAGTGATATCACCCCTAGAATTTAGTTCCACTCAACAAACACCCAGGCCAGGCCAGCCCTCACGTCGGTCCTAGGAGGAGAGACATCAACGGGACATAGCAAAGGAAGCTTCTCTCATTGAGGATCCATTATCTCATCTAAATATCATTGAACTTGTATTGATATTCAGGTGTAAATATCAAGGGCAGGATAGCAGAATCAGCCAGACCCCGGTTCAAATCCTGACTCTGCCACCTTGTAGCTCAGTGATCCTGGCCAGGTTATTCCTCTCTGCGCCTCAGTTCCTTCCTCTGAGAAACAGGGCTAATAATCATATACACTGCATAGGGTTGAAGGATAGAAGGTATATATGGAAGGCACATGGAGCCAGCAACAAGGACAGTGCTCCCTAAGCAGTATTTATGGTGATTTCTAGAATTTCCAGAAAAATTAAGTCCAATAATTTAGTTGTTCCAAACCTGACTGATGATCAGAATCACCAGGGGAGCATGTTAAAAATACAAATTCCTAGGCTCCCACATCCCTGAGAAATTCTGAACGGAGTAGGGCCAAGGGAGGACCCAGTAACCTCTGTTTCCATTATATGCTCTTGTGCCTAGCCATAGTAGGTGCTTAATAAATACAGGCCTCTTTCTGGCCTGGACTATTGCAATAGCCTCCTAACCGGCTTCCTCTGTCCACTCTTGTCTCTCTGCCCTCCACACAGCAGCCAATGGGATCTTTTTAAAAGGTGAGGTCATGTCAATTCACTGCCCTCAACCCTCTACAACTCTCCATCCACACCCCTAACTGAGTAGACAAGGCCCTACATCAGTGGCTCCTGGCCCTGCCCACACATTTGAAATACCTGTGAGCCACTAGCAAAGACATAGAATCAACCTAAATGCTCATCAATGACAGGTTGGAAAAAGAAAATGTGTTACATATATACCATGGAATACTATGCAGTCATGAAAAAGAATGAGATCACCTCTTCTGCAGGAATATGGATGTAGCTAGAGGCTAGTACCCTTAGCAAACTAATGCAGGAACAGAAAAGCAAATACCTCATGTTCTCACTTACAAGTGGGAGCTAAATGTTGAGAACTCATGAACACAGAAAAGGGAATAATAGATGCTGGGACCTATTTGAGGGTGGAGGTTGGGAGGAAGGAGAAGAGCAGAAAAAACAACTATTGGGTACTAGGCTTAATACCTGGGTGATGAAATAAACTGTACAACAGACCCCCTGTGACACGAGTTTACCTGTATGACAAACCTGCACATGTACCCCTAAGCCTAAAACCTTTTTAAAAAGATTTTTAAAAATAAAAAAAAAAATTTTTTGGCCAGGTACGGTGGCTCAAGCCTATATTCGCAGCACTTTGGGAGGCCAAGACGGGCGGATCACGAGGTCAGGAGATGGAGGAAACCCCGTCTCTACTAAAAAAATACAAAAAACCGGGTGAGGTGATAGGCGCCTAGGCTACTCAACACGGTGAAACCCCGTTTCAGTGAGCTACTGACAAAAAAAAAAAAAAAAAAAAAAAATTTTGGCCGGGCGCGGTGGCTAGCCTGTAATCCCAGAGGTCACGAGGTCAGGAGAGGACCGCCTGTACGGTGAAACCCCCCACTACTCAGCCGGGTGAGGTGGCGGGCGCCTGTAGAGCTGCTGAGGCTGAGGCAGGAGACTGGCGTAAACCCGGGAGGCGGAGCTTGCAGTGAGCTGAGATCCGGCCACTGCAGTCCAGCCTGGGCAACAGAGCAAGACTCCTGTCTCAAAAAAAAAAAAAAAAAAAAAAAATTTTTTTTTTTTTTTTTGAGCCAGAGTCTTGCTTTATCGCCCAGGCTAGAGTCCAGTGGTACAAACATGGCTCACTGCAACCTCCGCCCTCCACGGAGCTGGGACTACAGGCTTGCCCTACTATGCCTGGCTAATTTTTCTATTTTTTGTAGAGACGGGGTTTCACCATGTTGCCCAGGCTGGTCTCAAACTCCTGGGCTAAAGTGACTCACCTGTCTTGGCCTCCCAAAGTGCTGGGATTGCAGGCAGGAGGCAGAGGTTGCAGTGAGCTGAGATCAGGCCACTGCACTCCTGTGGTGAGCCACAGCACCCACCCTCATCAGCATTTCTAAAAAGCTCACAGTGATATGACCCCTACTACCTGTCTGATCTCATCTCATCCAGGACTCTCCCCCAGCACTCTCCATTCTCCTTTCACACGGTTTTCTTATAAGGGCCAGCCACACTCCCACCTCAAGACCTTTGCAGTTGCTGGGTCTACCTTGGATGCTGTGTCCTGTAACCTGATAGCCTCCTCAAAGATCACCTGCAGGGGTTCCCTGACTGCTTCATCTTCTATAGCATGACCTCCCTGCTTCACTTTTTCTGTAACACAGATTAAAATCAGTTTGTAGGCCAGGTGCGGTGGCCCACACCTGTGATCCCAGCACTCTGAGAGGCCAAGGCAGATGGATCACCTAAGGTCAGGAGTTCAAGACCAGCCCGGCCAACATGGTGAAATCCCATCTCTACTAAAAATACAAAAAAATTAGCCAGGCATGGTGGTGCGCGCCTGTAGACCCAGCTACTCAGAAGGCTGAGGCACGAGAATCACTTGAACCCCCATGATGGAGGTTGCAGTGAGCTGAGATTATGCCACTGCACTCCAGCCTAGGCAACAGAGCAATGCTCCGTCTCAATAACAAATAATAATAATAACAAAATAAAATAAAATCAGTTTGTTTATTGTCCATCTCCCTCTACCCATCCTGCAAACCAGAATGTAAGCTCCATGATTTTGCTGGAAATACTTTGATTCTTTCCCCTGCTATATCCTCAATGTCTAGAACCCCACCAGCCACTCCACACATCCTGGTTGAATTAGTCAATGGTTCGTTAGAAGGCTTCCCCTTCCACAACTCCCTAAACATTCCTTTGGGGGAGAGTTACTTAGAAGATATGAAATTCTTCAATGTCCAATACCAAACATAAAAAAATCTCAAAAGCATGCACCAAAAGGGGTAAACATATTTTCTCCATCTTTCCTACCCATAGCCTCAATGATGGGATTAGGGCCTGTGTGCGGTGGGGGTGACTAGGGTGAGGGTTGGGCGCTGAGCAAAGGCTGAACAGGGTCCAATATCCAAAGACAAGTGTGTTTGACACAAGGTCTCCAACCAAATTAGAGACAGGGCTAAGCTGGGGAGTGCAGAGTGGTGCCTGGTCCCACAAAGCTGATCTGGCTGGAAGGGGCTACCAGATATTGAGAGCAAGGCTGCTGAAGTTCTCAAGCTTGACAAAGCTCACATGCTCAGATATAACCCCTTATTCCCCTAAAGCCTACACATGATTGACCCATTTGACCCTCACAATAACTTCATGGGTGGGTAGAGTTGCCCTTCTTGGTCCTCATTGGCCAGTGGGGAGATGAGCAGATGGAGGATGGAACATTTCACAAGGTACATGAGTCCCAGGCTCTGAGCTGTGATGCTGGTCTCTGACTCCCGTCAGTACCTTTTCCTCCCATAACCCTAGACTGTCTTCACTGGGAGAAAGGGCAACAGCCTCTGAGGCCGCGATGATTCATGTTCTAGCTCTGGCACTCATTAGCTGTGGCTTCTGCACTATCTGGACCTGAGCCTGGGTTTCCTCTCCTTTAGAATGGGTGTGATGAAATTTCACAGGGTTGCTAGGGGAAAGAGATCCATTCCTCAAGTGCTTCTTTTTAGCATCTACAAGTGCTAGGCACAGCCCCTGGGGCTGGGCTCACAGAGGAGAGCAAGGCAGCCTAAACCCACCCACCTCCAGGGCTTTCAAAGTCTAGTTGGGGCTGTGCACAGTGGCTCACGCCTGTAATCCCAGCACTTTGGGAGGCCGAAGTGGGTGGATCACCTGAGGTCAGGAGTTCGAGACCAGCCTGACCAACATGGTGAAACCCTATCTCTACTAAAAATACAAAAATTAGCTGGGCATGGTGGCTGGTACCTGTAATCCCTGCTACTAGGGAGGTTGAGGCAGGAGAATCGCTTGAATCCGGGAAGCAGAGGTTGCAGTGAGCCGAGACCGAGCCATTGCACTCCACCCTGGGCAACAAGAGCAAAACTCCACCTCAAAAAACAAACAAAAAAAAAGTTGGAGAGGCAGAACATAAAGTAGGAAACAGAAAAATGAACAAAATAATTTCAGAGCGATAAATACTATGATTAAAATAGAACAGGACTGGAGGCCTGGTGCATGATTCCACAGCCTTTAGAACTATACCTGGCGGAGGCCGGCCGCAGTAGCTCAGGCCTGTTATCCCAGCACTTCGGGAGGCCAAGGAGCGTGGATCACCTGAACTCAGGAGTTCGAGACCAGCCTGGCCAACATGGTGAAACCACGTCTCTACTAAAAATACAAAAATTAGCCGGGTGTGGTGGTGGGCACCTGTAGTCTCAGCTACTAGGGACGCTGAGGCAGGAGAATCGCTTGAACCCAGGAGGTGGAGGTTGGAGTGAGCTGAGATCCGGCCACTGCACTCCAGCCTGGGTGACTGAGCGAGACTCCAGCAAGAAAGAAAAAAAGAAAGAAAGAGAGAGAGAGAAGGAAGGAAGGAAGGAAGGAAGGAGAAAAAAGAACTGTACCTGGCACGTAGTAGGTGCTCAGTAAATTTGTTCAATGACTGAATGTGCTGGGTGGTCAGGGAAGACTCTCAGATGGCATCCCGAGAGGAGACTAGAGTGGAAAGCGGGAAATGGACTGGGGGAAAGGGAGGCCTGAAGGCAGAGAGTCCCAGGCACGGCAGCCTCCAGGCAGAGGCCCTGAGACAGGACCAAACTTAGCGTTAGGGAAAATGAAAGAAGAATCAGGAGGAACTGAGATATCTGAACACTTTGCAAACTACAAAGTGCTGCATACACGTGCGGGAAGGCGGTTTCTGTGACTGGTTCTTTGTTTACATTATACATTTTTGAAGACTTCCATCGCCGTGGCTTTGGGGCACGCTGCTTTAGTGGCCGAGTTCTTCAAGGGCAGTTTCTGCAAAGGCCAACCCTGCAGGTCCCTTCTCCCGCTCCGCGCTGTCTCGCTGCTTCCTGGAGGGTAAATGGACCCACACACAGATGTGGCCCCGCCGACTAGCCGGTCACCTGCAGAGGCCGGCACCCCTGTCGCGATGGGTGGTGGAAGTGGGGCAGAGGTGGGACGAGCCAGGTCGGGACCCGCAGCTGGCAAGTCAGAGCCTGGAAGGCCCCGCGCCCCCGCGCCGCGCTCCCGAGTGCTCCGCCCGGCCGGCGGCGACCAGGCGCGCTCGGGGCAGGCGGCTGGACGGGCCAGGCCCGGGGCCGGGACGCGGCCGGGAGGGGAGGGGCTGGGCGGGAGGAGCACCTCGCCGCTTTCGCCGCCTCCGCCTTCGCCTTCGCCGCCGCCTCCAGGTAAGGGGGCCCCGGAGCCGCCAGGCCACGGTGGCGCGCACCTTGCTGGGCCACTCCCCGCCGGTCCCACGCGGGGCACTCTGAGCCCGGCCCAGCCCTGGGGCCCTTTGCCCTGCGCCCCGCCCTCTACCCCAGGGACACTGGACCCACCAGGAAGCGGCCGCGCGCTCCCTGGCGCTGCCTGCCCTGAGCCAGGCCGCCTGCTGGTGGTTGGTTGGTTTTCAGAGCCGGAAGTGCTTTTAGAAATCTTGTGGGGCGGCAGAGGGGGAAACTGAGGCTGGACGGAGCATTCGGGCGACTCCGGCCTCGGCCTCCGAGTTCTTAGAGGTCACCCAGCCGCTCCCTTGACAAATGAGGACGCTGGTCAAGGTCAGAGAGGAAGGGGGCTTGTCCAAGGTCACGAGAGGTCACTGTGCTTCCGCTTGCCCCACGTGGCCCCTCCACGTCCCTGTCAGGAAGGCCTCTAGGACTCTCTCGCCTCGTCTCTC
This sequence comes from Macaca thibetana thibetana, assembly GCF_024542745.1. Classification (NCBI taxonomy): domain Eukaryota; kingdom Metazoa; phylum Chordata; class Mammalia; order Primates; family Cercopithecidae; genus Macaca; species Macaca thibetana. Next base: position 18,741,315 of record NC_065578.1, on the reverse strand, counting down.
CCTGCCCCCCGCGCCCGTCCCCCCGCCCCGCCCCGCAGACTCTCAAACAGAGCGTTCTAGCGGGGCTTGGGGAGCCTCTGGAGAAAAGCCAGGCCCCTCATGTTACAAGGAGGCCGTGTCTTCTGGCGCCCATGCCTGAAGTTACAGGAGGGAAGAATTAGTGCTGCTGACTTTTGAGTGGATTTTAAAGCTGGGTAAACTGAGGCTCAGAGAGGTGAAGTAACTTCCCCAAGACCACGCAGCTAGGAAGCAAGAGAGAAAAACCTGGGCTACCTGCCTGGAGAGCCTGACCCAGTGCTTGGCACAGAGTTGGCCTCCACAATGCCTTTGCCGTGACCAGCCCAGCTCTTTCCTGGGGTGGCACTGGGAATTGCGAGCAGGGTCAGGCTAGCATCCCAGACTACTACCTAACTCGAAGTAGGAGTCAGCACATGAACCCCCTTTCCCCTAACTCAGTGTTTATTTCGTTGCAGAAAATATGAAACTCTTTTTAAGCTTTGGGAACATCCATTTGTTCATTCAACAAATGGCTTTGGATTGTTCATTCAAATATTTGTTGAGCTCCTACTTTGTGCATTGTTTAGGCACTGAGGATACAGCAGTGAAAAAAACGAGCCCTGCCCTCAGGAAGTACACTCCAGAGGGTGAAATAAAGCCCTGCCCTTCAGCCTGGGGAGGGAGGGCTGGGCACAGGGGAGACCATTGGCGTTTCCCCAGCTGTGAAGTACATGAAGACAGCAGAAGAGACCGGTGTTAGAGTGGCCTCAAGCCCTCGTGTGCAGCATCAGACAGAGATGGGCTCAGGTGTTAGCTTTGCAGCTTTGTAACTGAGTGATCAGGCAAGCTCAATGACCTCTTTATGTCTCAGTTTACTCATTTGTGATATACCCATCTCCAAGGTTGTTGTGAAAATTAAAGGAGCTGAAGCCACAAAAGGCCCAGTGCAGTGTCTGACACTTTGGAAGACTATACTTTTTTTTTTTTTTTTTTTTTTTTTGAGATGGAGTCTTGCTCAGTCGCCCAGGCTGGAGGGCAGTGGTGCGATCTCGGCTCACTGCAAGCTCCACCTCCCGGGTTCTCGCCATTCTCCTGCCTCAGCCTCCCGAGTAGCTGGGACTACAGGCGCCCGCCACTACACCTGGCTAATTTTTTTGTATTATTAGTAAAGATGGGGTTTCACCGTGTTAACCAGGATGGTCTCAATCTCCTGACCTCGTGATCCACTCGCCTCGGCCTCCCAAAGTGCTGCGATTACAGGCATGACTTTATACTTTTTAGTCCTAAGGCCCAAGGAGGAGTTGGGCAGGAGGAGTTGATCGATTAGGTTGTCATAGCTCAGCATGTAGCTCCCACAAAGGCTGAGGTCTGGAGAGTTCCTCATAAGGCTCAAACCATCCCTCTCTACTCTGGTACCACTGGGCTACAAAGGCTGGATCAGCCACCAGGGCTGGCTAACGTGGGACCTAAGAAATGTCAGTGGGTGGTTTCTCATTGTGTTCTCTTTTGATCTGTGTGTTTTGTAAACGGTGTTGTACATTATAAACCGGGACTGCTGATGAGGAGTGGGGAACTGGCTCTCTGGACCGTGTGACAGCAGACAGAAGGGGTGAGAGTGAAATCCAATCCACTTTCCGTTTGGCTGACCTCCACTTCAAGCTGCCCTGATATCATCATACCACCCTCTGCCTCTGCCTAAAACCCCACTCTGGCTTCCCATTTTCTTTCTTTCCTTTTTTCCCTTTCTTTCCTTCTTTCTTTCTTCTTTCCTTTTTTCTTCTTTTTTTTTGAGACAGAGTCTCACTCTGTCACCCAGGCTGGAGTGCACTGACGCAATGTCGGCTCACTGCAACCTCCGCCTCCTGAGTTCAAGCGATTCTCCTGCCTCAGGTTTCCAAGTAGCTGGGACTACAGGCACCCACCACCATGCCCGGCTGATTTTTGTATTTTAGTAGAGATGGGGTTTCGCCATATTGGACAGGCTGGTTTTGAACTCCTGACCTTGTGATCCGCCCGCCTCAGCCTCCCAAAGTACTGGGATTGCAGGCATGAGCCACTGCGCCTGGCCTTGGCTTCCCATTTTTTTAGGGAAAAGAGCAAAAACCTTTTACACGAACCAGAAGGCTGTGCACCCCTGTCCCCCAGCTTACACCTTTTACACGAACCAGAAGGCTGTGCACCCCTGTCCCCCAGCTTACACCTCCAGCCGCATCTCAGACACTTATCAACAGCCCTCTGTGCCCAGGCATGCCACCCCTCCCTCCTTGGGACCTTTGCATCTGCTCTTCCAGGCCACTCCTACCCCCTGCTTCCCTTTCCCCAGGTAACATCTTCTGATTCTTCACATTTTAGCCCTACCCAGACTTGTACTCCAAATGCCTCAGGCCACAAGGCTTCTCCTGTATGTCAGAGGTTAAGTTCAGGGTGGAATTATACACTCATTGCTGGGATTAATTCCTGTTATACCCTGTACACCACCCTAACTGTAACCCCTGTGACCTCCAGGACCAGGGCTAGTAGGTCCTCAGTAATGCTTAGTAAGTCATCAGTAATGACATCCACCGATAGGGACGCCCTCTTGAGCACATTGGGGACCTCACTTTACATAAAACGATATTGTCCTTCAACAAAATCTGCTGAAGTCATTTTTCAGTTGTGGCTTGTTTCATTCAGCACACAGGGATGGAGCCCCTGCTCTGCCACATGCTGTCCTAGGATATGTCTGGGAACATGGCCCAAAAGCCACTGCCTTTCTGAGCTTCCTCTAGTGAGGGAGATAGACCGTGAATAAATCTATAATACATTGTCAAGTGGTGATATATTTGATAAAGAAAGTCACAGGCCGGGTACGGTGGCTCACGCCTGTAATGTCAGCATTTGGGAGGCCAAGGAGGGCGGATTACAAGATTCAGAGATCGAGATCTACTAAAAATACAAAAATTAGCTGGGTGTGGGGGTGCGCGCCTGTAGTCCCAGCTACTTGGGAGGCTGAGGCAGGAGAATCGCTTGAATCCGGGAGGTGGAGCTTGCAGTGAGCCAAGATCGAGCCACTGCACTCCAGCCTGGTGACAGAGCAAGACTCCATCTCAAAAAAAATAAATAAATAAAAACCACAAAGGGTTGGGTTGGAGGCAGGAGTGGAGGGGCTGGCTGTTTTACACTGGAATGAATAACCAAAATATTAATTGGGAAGCCCTGGTGCCCTGGGCTTCATCCACTCTCACCCTGACCCTCCTGTTCAGGGAGACAGACACATTGGCAACCGGCCATTATGTCCGAGAAGAGGTGGAGGGGCCCAGATGAAGTCTTTGGGGCTTCAGAGGTGGCAGGCCCCACATTCGCTGGACAAATCCAGGGAAGTGCATGGCAACCCCTGACCCCCTACGTTAGTAAAGTGGAGAAGGACTTGGGATTTGAGGTCACACAGGCCTGGAAGGAGCATCCTAGGTCTTGCCAGCTGTGTGACTTCCGCTTCTGTGAGTCTCAGTTTTCTCATCTCTAAAATGGGGACAGTGATTGTCTCTTCTTAATAAGGTTGTTAGGAAGCTGAAGTGGGATCATGGAAGTAGGCCCCAGAAAATCTATGCTGATTTTATTATTAAACTGTGCTTTTGGAAAAGGACACCATTTGGACAGGGGGACCCAGATGGGAGAGAACAGCCTGAGCTGAGGCCTGAGGTGGCATCCCAGCGTGAACTGGAAGCAGGGGAGTGCAGTTTAGCTGAGGATGAGCTGCAAGCAGGGAGTGAAAGAAAACAAAGTGGGAAAAGCAGGTTAGGCCCGTCCACAGGTGCTTGGGGCTCAGAAGTGGGATGTGAGCCTGTGGATTGATGAGAGCTCGTCAGATTCATCCAATTTGCTGGTTTTCAAATTGTGTTGGAAATCTCTGGCCAGGATGTAAACCAGACCAAAGAGAGGTAGAATAGCACCGTTGTGAAGATGGCTGCCTGTGGCCTAAGATCCAGGCACAAGTTTAAATACCATGTGACTCATTCAGTGACCTTGACCTTCAATTCTCAGGGCCTCTCTGTCCCCATCTGTGGAAGGATGATAATAGCACCCACCTTGTAGGATTGTTGAGAGAAAATAAGATGATGTGTGGAAAGAGGTAACATGTGGCTAACATTTGTCCACCTTTTACTGTTGTGATTTTTAAATGTTTAAAATTTTTTAAAATTTTTTATTTTTTTAACTTTTAATTTTAAATTTTTTTTTTTAATTTATTTACTTTTTCAGACAGAGCTTTGCTCTTGTCACCCAGGCTGGAATGCAATGGCACGATCTCGGCTCACTGCAACCTCTGCCTCCTGGATTCAAGCGATTCTTCTGCCTCAGTCTCCTGAGTAGCTGGGACTACAGGTGCCCGCCACCATGCCCAGCTAATTTTTGTATTTTTAGTAGAGACGGGGTTTCACCATGTTGTCCAGGCTAGTCTTGAACTCCTGACCTCAGGTGATCCACCCAACCTCAGCCTCCCAGAGTGCTGGGATTACAGGTGTGAGCCACTGCGTCTGGCCTTAATTTTTTTTAGTGTAAAAATTGTGATAAAATACACATACCATGAAATTTACCATTGTAAATTTCTGTGAGTTGTCTCATTGTAATCTTCTGTGAGTCTCAGGTTTCTCATCTGTAAAATGGGGACAACGACTATCTCTTCTTCATAAAGTTGTTGGGAAGCTGAAGTGGGATCATGGAAGTAGGCCCCAGAAAATCTAAGCTGATTTTATTATTAAACTGTGCTTTTGGAAAAGGGCACACATTTTAAGTGTGTAGTTCAGTAATGTCAAGCATATTCACATCGTTGTGCAACAAATCTCTAGAACTTTCCAACTGGCAGATCTGAAACTCCACACCCATTAAACAACCACCTTCCTCCCCTGTTCCTGCTCCCCGCAGCCCCTGGCAACCACCATTCATTTTACTTTCTCTCTCTATGAATTTGACTACTCCTCATACCTCACAGAAGTGGAATTGTACAGCATTTATCTTTTTGTGACTGGCTTATGTCGTAACTTCTCAGGGTACATTCATCGTTCATGTTGTAATATGTGTCAGAATTTCCTTCCTTTTTTTTTTTTTTTTTTTTTTGAGATGAAGTCTCGCTCTATCGCCCAGGCTGGAGGGCAGTGGCGCAATTTCCGCTCACTGCAAGCTCCGCCTCCCGGGTTCACGCCATTCTCCTGCCTCAGCCTCCCAAGTAGCTGGGACTACAGGCGCCCACCACCACGCCCGGCTGGTTTTTTGTATTTTTTAGTAGAGACGGGGTTTCACCATGTTAGCTAGGATGGTCTCCATCTCCTGACCTCGTGATCTGCCCGTCTCGGCCTCCCAAAGTGCTGGGATTACAGGCTTGAGCCACCACGCCCAGCCTATTTCCTTCCTTTTTTAAGACTGAATAATGTTCCACTGTGTGTATGGATCGTATTTTGTTGATCTATTTGTCTGTAGATGGGCATTTGGGTTGCTTCCAACTCTTGGCTATTGTGAATAATTCTGTAAACATGGGTGTACAAATATCTTTTGGAGACCCAGCTTTCAATTGTTTTGCATATATACCCAGAAGTGGTATTGCTGAATCATGTGCTGTTATGATTTGAAGGTGGGGTATTGAGGGTTCCCCCCTGTGTCTCATCTTGTCCGTCACTCTGGGGCTCTGGGGGGCAGTTTGAAAACCAGTGGGTCAAATGGACTATTACAGACTTTGCCATTTCTCCCACTTCCTTCTCAGGCAAATTTGTCTCTGTAATTATTTTGTAGTTATCCCAAGTGGAAACCACCATTCAGTCAACGACTGTTGCTGAGTTCCCACTGTGCTTACCTGTGAGCAGAGGGAGATAGAAGATAAATGTAAATGAGTAACTGATACAGAATTGGGAGGCTAGTGTGTGCTGTGGACAAAGTAGAGCAGCTGGGTAAAGGGGCTAGAACAGGCAGTGGGCAGGGTGGCTGCACCGAAGTGTGAGATTTGATCTCAGACAGGAAGGAGGTGAGGGAGTTGGCTGTGTCCTTATCTGGGGGATCATCATTCCTAGCTGTGGGAACGGCCAATGCAAAGGCCGTGAGGTGGGAGTGGGCCTGGTGGGGTCCAGGAGCTGCAGGGAAGAAGGTGTGGCTGGAGCAGCATGGGAGAGGTGGTGGGGGTGGGGGGCAGAGAGGCCACTCAGGCCGGATTGCAGCAGCCCCATCACCACTGTAAGGACCTTGACTTTGAGAAGGGAATCTTGGAGTGTTTGGAGCAGAGTAGGGGCATGGCCTGACTCTGAGATGGTGCTCTCTGGGTGCTGTGTATGAACAGCTGGGGTGAGGGCAGAAAAAAACAGATGTGTGGAGAGGCGTGACCCAGTAAGAGGTGACGGTGATTAATACCAGGCAGGGGAAGGAAGAGAGCAGTGGTAAATGTGGGCACACATCATAGGGCCTGGGTGTCCACCCCAATGGCACTGTCACCCCACCCACCTTCCTGCCCCTCCTCCAGACCGCTGACGCAAGAGTGGGAGGGGAGCTTTCCTTCCATGCCAGCATCTCTGTTTTCTTCTGGTCTGCAATGTGATTGTCCAGAACCCTCTGGGTTCTTCTATGTTGGAACTGTTGCCATGGAGACCTCCTGAGATGCCTCACTGACCTCTAGCTTCCAATTTGACTTTGGATAGAGGTGTAGAATGAATGGGTATCTCTTCTAAATGGCTGCAGAGGGTGCTAACCTGGGCCCACCTAGACTCTGCCCTTCTAGGAGCATCTCAAGATTGTCTTATTTTGGCTGTGGGGTGCATGTGTATTGTAACCTTCTACTATGCTCTGTGGCATTTCTGGCCTAAGGATGGTGCCATAGCTTTACGTGGTGTAAATGATTTCTTAGCCAAATGCTTTTCTTTTTCCTTGGCCCCAGAATAATTAGTCTTCAGCCTTTCCATGACGCTGTAGCGCCATCTCCCTATTAATGGTTATTTTATTGCACCGGAGAATCATTTAAAAACTCAACTGCGATCAGAAAAAGGAGAGAGAGAGAAAGCCTGGTGGGGTCTAGGAGCTGCAAGGAGTAGGGTATGGCTGGAGCAGCATGGGAGAGGCGGCACACTAATAGAATCACTTACCCACACTAATATAAGTCACATCAAATTTGACCTTGAGGCTGGGCGTGGTGGCTCACGCCTGTAATCCCAGAACTTTGGGAGGCCGAGGTGACAGTTTCACTTGAGCCAGGTGTTCGAGACCAGCCTGGCCAACGTGGTGAAACCCTGTCTCTACTAAAGATACAAAACTTGGCCAGGCATCGTGGTATGCACCTGTAAGCCCAGCTACTTGGGTGGCTGAGACAGGAGAATTGCTTGAACCCAGGAAGTGGAGGTTGCACTGAGCCCAGATTGTGCCACTGCACTCCAGGTTGGGAAACAGAGTAAGACTTTGTCTCAAAAACAAACAAACAAACAAACAAAAAGTTTGACCTTGACCTTCACTGACTGCTCCAAGAGGGGGAGAAAAAGGCCAGAGCTGGCTGGCATGTAAAGAAAAAACAAAAGTTCATTCTTGCATGTAATCTTCTAAAGGCCCAGGTCATGGAGTTTTAAGGACGATTTAAAGGATTTTCAAAGATGGTATTGACCATACTTGATTTTCTCCTTGGTGCTGACTTTGGAATTTTTCATCTCTCCAAGAAGAAATCCAATGGTATTGTTTATGGCATCAGTCAACAAATATTCAGAGGGCCCACTGTGGGTGCTTGTGGAGCTGAGGTCAGATATTTATGGAATGTCTCACTGCCCCCACTACTTACAAAAATGACCCAGTCAGCATTTTCTTTGGTGACAGATGATGTGACTGGCTAGACACAAGTCATAATCGTAGCATATCAAAACGAGGTCCCATTCCAAAATGACCTCTGTCCATCCTGGGTCTGGGCTGTGCAGGTGAGCTGTAGGCATGGGTTTGCCCTGTTGTTCTTACTCTGTATCTGTTGTTTCCCTGGAGAACGCGTCGTCTTCTAGGTAAAGTGTGGGTCTTTCTTGGAGTTCCTTGGTGTAGTACTTCATTTTCATGCTGCCAATGGAGACATACCCGAGACTGGGTAATTTATAAAGAAAAAGATGTTTAATGGACGCATAGTTCCATGTGCCTGGGGAGGCCTCACAATCACGGCGGAAGGTAAAAGGCACGTCTTACATGACGGCAGGCAAGAGAGAAGTGAGAACCAAGCGAAAAGGGGTTTCCCGTTATAAAATCATCAGATCGCCTGAGAATTACTATCACAAGAACAGCACAGGAAAGACCCACCCCCATGATTCAGTTACCTCCCACCAGGTCCCTCCCACAATGCGGGAATTGTGGGAGCTATAATTCAAGGTGAGATTTGGGTGAGGACACAGCCAAACTATATCATTTGGTGTCTTCACAGTACCTGGGACAAGAACCTCAGGAGGCTACTGGGAGCTGGGAGCTCCTCCTTCCATCAGTGACTCCTGAGCCCCAGGGCGCTGCTGGACCAGGCCTGTGTGTCTTAGGTGACCCCAGGGCACAGAGGTACTGCTGGTCCTGACAGAAGGGACTTTTTCTCGTTGCAGGAATATAGCACTCTCTTGGAATCAGTGTAACTTCTCAGACACACTTGAGATCCAGTTTTACTTTGGACTGGATCCTGATCCCAAATCAGATCAACGGGTGGAGGCCTCCAAGGACCAGACACACAGCAGGTGGCACATATCCCACCCCACAGCTGCCCCTACGTTTGTGCAGCTGGAAGAGTTTGGGGTCCCAGCCTGTCCAGTTGGACAATTCGTAGAGTTGAAACCATGGGCTCCCCCATTCCGGCATCATGGAGAGCTGAGAAACTGAGAATTGCCCTGTCTGTCCCACCAACCCTTGTTCATTTCTTTTTCTTTTCTTTGTTTTTAAGTTCTGGGATACATGTACAGGATGTGCCATTTTGTTACATAGGTAAACATGTGCCATGATGGTTTGCTGCACCTAGCAGCCCATCACCTAGGTATTGAGCCCAGCATGCATTAGCTCTTTTTCCTAATGCTCTCTCTCCTTGCACCCCACCCGCTGACAGGGCCCAGTGTGTGTTCTCCTTCCTGTGTCCATGTGTCCTCATTGTTCAGCTCCCACTTATAAGTGAGAACATGTGGTGTTTGGTTTTCTGTTCCTGAATTAGTTTACTGAGGATAATGGCTCCCAGCTCCACCCATATCCCTGCAAAGGATATGATCTCATTCCTTTTAATGGCTGCATGGTATTGCATGGTATATATGTACCACATTTTCTTTATACAGTCTATCATTGATGGGCATTTGGGCCGATTCCATGTCTTTGCTATTGTGAATAGTGCTGCAATGAACATACATGTGCAGGTATCTTTGTAATAGAATGATTTATATTCCTTTGGGTGTGTACCCCGTAATGAGATTGCTGGGTCAAATGGTATTTCTGCTTCTAGATCTTTGAGGAATCGCCACACCATCTTTGACAACGGTTGAACTAACTTACATTCCCACCAACAGTGTAAGAGCATGCCTATTTCTCTGCAGCCTCGCCAGCATCTGTTGTTTCCTGACTTTTTAATAATTGCCATTCTGACTGGCATGAGATGGTATCTCATTGTGGTTTTGATTTGCGTTTCTCTAATGATCAGTGACGTTGAGCTTTTTTTCATGTTTCTTGGCAACATGAATGTTTTTTGAGAAGTGTACGTTCATGTCCTTTGCCCACTTTTTAATGGGGTTGTGTGTTTTTTCTTGTAAATTTGCATAAGTTCCTTGTAGAGTCTTCATATTAGACATTTATCAGATGGATAGATTGCAAAAACTTTCTCCCACTCTGTAAGTTGCCTGTTCACTCTGATGATAGTTTCTTTTGCTGTGCAAAAGCTCTTTAGTTTAATCAGATCCCATTTGTCAGTTTTTGCTTTTGTTGCAATTGCTTTTGGTGATTTCGTCATAATATCTGTGCCCATGCCTATGTCCTGAATGGTATTGCCTAGATTTTCTTCTAAGTTTTTTATAGTTTGGGGTTTTACATTTAAGTCTTTAATCCATCTTCAGTTAATTTTTGTATATGGTGTAAGGAAGGGATCTAGTTTCAATTTTCTGCATATGGCTAGCCAGTTCTCCTACCATCATTTACTAAATAGGGAATCTCTCTCTTTTTTTTTTTTTGAGGCAGAGTCTCACTCTGTTGTCACCCAGGCTAGAGTCCAGTGGCAGGATCTCAGCTCACTGCAGCCTCTACCCACAAGGCTCAAGTGATTCTCCCACCTCACCCTCCCGAGTAGCTGGGACTGCAGGTACTCACCATCATGCCTGACTAATTTTTGTATTTGTTGTAGAGATGGGGTTTTGCCATGTTGTCCAGGCTGGTCTCGAACTCCTGGGTTCAAGAGATCCATCCTCGGCCTCCCAAAGTGCTGGGATTACAGGCGTGAGCCACTGCGCCCGGCCTCTTTTTCTTACTGACAAGATCTGTTGGTCAAATGTGTGGGACTTAACTGTGAACTCACCCCCACTGACTTGGCTGGGCCACATGGGCCCAGGGCTTTCTGAGATAAAACACTCCCCTTCTAAGGATCAAGAGGCCAGAATTATTTCTGATTAAAAGTTTGTATTTTTTTTTACATTATAAAAGCACCAATAAGCTTATGACAGAAATGCTAAAAATATAGAAAAATAAAAAGAACAGAAACCAATCACCTCTAGTCCCTCAGCCCCACCAACCAACAGATAATGATCATAAACATTTTGATGTATTTCCTTCTGATCTTTTTGCTCTGTGAAACATGTTTTATTTTTTATTGTTATTTATTTATTTATTTGAGACAGAGTCTGACTCTGTCAACCAGGCTGGATACAGTGGTGCAGTCTTGGCTCACTGCATTCTCTGTCTCCTGGTTTCTAGCAATTCTCCTGTAAGCCTCCTGAGTAGCTGGGATTACAGGCATGAACCACCACACCCAGCTAATTTTTATATTTTTAGTAGAGATGGGATTTTGCCATGTTGGCCAGGCTGGTCTCGAGCTCCTGACCTCAGGTGATCTGCCTGCCTCGGCCTCCCAAAGTGTTGATATTACAGACGTGAGCCACCACACCTGGCTGAAACATGTTTGTTTGTTTTTTAATTTAATTTAATTTTTTTTTTTTTTTTTTTTTTGAGACAGAGTCTTACTGTGTCACCCAGGCTGGAGTGCAGTGGTGTGATCTTGGCTTACTGCAAGCTCCGCGTCCTAGGTTCACACCATTCTCCTGCCTCAGCCTCCCAAGTAACTGGGACTACAGGTGCCCACCACCACGCCTGGCTAATTTTCTGTATTTTTAGTAGAGATGGCATTTGTTAGCCAGGATGGTCTCAATCTCCTGACCTCGTGATCCGCCTGCCTTAGCCTCCCAAAGTGCTGGGATTCCAGGCATGAGCCACCGCACCCAGCCGAAACATGTTTTAAAAACAGAACTAGAGTCATGTTGTATATTCAGTCGAATTCTGGTCTACCATCTCTCTAGAACAAAATTATCCCGGATATGTAGCATTTGCCGATTTCTGTGATGTAAATATTCCCAACATGCCAACGTCACCGGACACAGGGTTGGATGGAGAAGCACAGAACTGATTGTCACCAGCTGGTATGAACTGGCACCAGTGCAGCATGTTGTAATTTTAAATTATTTTTTTTCCGATCTCAAAATCAACACTTATTGTTAATAATTCATAAAACACTGATATATAAAGAAAAAATTAAAATCATCCAGAATCCAATCCGGGTCTCTGCCTACCTGGAGTTAGCCACTGCCAGCATCCTGGTGCATGTCCAAACAGTATCCTCTCTACGGATAGAGACCTGCACAAAATAGCTTTCTAGAGAGTTCAAAAGTAATGCAAATTTATGGCAGAAAATTTAGGGGAAATACAGAAAAGTCTCTGGTATCTCTGAATGGCAATTCAGAGATAATTTTGGAGGATGTTCTTCCAGTCATTTTTCTCCTCCCCATTGTTTTAACATGATTGGACTCATAGTGTGAATATTCAATTTTTAGGCACAGTACAGGTTCATTCTCATGCCAGGGAAGAAGGCAACCTCTAGGAGAAGGGCATTCCCACTGATTACTTAATACAAACCCCACTGAGGCTTAAAAAAGTAAAAAATATTATTTTCACTGGCATTGAAAATGGCACTAAGGACTGGGTGCAGTGGCTCACGCCTGTAATCCTAGCACTTTGGGAGGCTGAGGCGGGCAGATTGCCTGAGCTCAGGAGTTCAAGACCAGCCTGGGCAACATGGCAAAACCGTGTCTCTACTGAAAATATGAAAAATTAGCCAGGCATGGTGGTGCGTGCCTGTGATTCCAGCTACTCAGGAGGCTGAGGCACAAGAATCACTTGAACCCAGGAGGCAGAGGTTGCAGTGAGCCGAGATGGCACCACTGCACTCCAGCCTAGGCGACACAGCCAAACTCTATCTCAAAAAAAAAAAAAAAAGAAAAAGAAAAAAAGAAAAAGAAAATGGCACTAAGGATGAAGCTCAAATTATTTGAAATTTTGGGGGACCCAGATTTTGGGTCCTGAGACCTCCTTTGGGTAATTCCAGATGCTTGGCCCTTCGTCCATCTCCCTTCACCCTCTGATGCTCCGTTGGCATGTAAGAACGGGAGTGCCTTTAGGGAGAAAAATAGGAGAATCTAGCTCTTGCTTAAGCCTAAAAGCTAATTCATTCCTCAGTTCATATAACTGGCATTTTCTGAGCGCACACTCTGTGGTTAGGCACCAGGTACAGATGTGGAGGCGACACGGTGTCTGCCCAGGAGCTGGATGCAGTGACCACAGCTCAAGGTACAAGGAGTTGAACAAGGATATTCAATGAGACCATCCATGGAAAGTGGCAGGGCTGTGTGGGGCACATGGTGAGTGCTCAGCAGTGGTAGCTGCCTGCCTTACTACTCTGCTGAGAACAGCATCGCACATCGAGGAATGTGCAGGGCAAGGGCCCAGAGGAGCGACGGTGCAGTGCCAGGCTCCCCTGAGCTTTAGCTAACCAGCCAGCTCCCTCTGCTGTAGCCTTCCCCAGATCCCACACTCTGTGGACCCACCGGCTGGTTTTTCTGGTTTGCTCCCACAGGGCAATTTGCATATTTCTCCGAAGAACCATCCAGAACCTGAGCAGCCCGTCTTCAAACAGAGAGAGGCCCACGGCTGTTTCTTGAAATCTGGGTAAGTACTGAAGGTTTCTTTTCCTTCAGAAGCCCCTTGTTATTATTTAAAATGGTCTTCTTTCTGAGTTTACATTTTCTGTCTCCCTCTCTAGAATATAATCTCCCCAATGGGGGGTCTTTATGTGCCTGGCTTAGTCACCACTGTAGTAGGGCTAATACATGTTTATTAGATTCATTCACCCCTTAAGAGGTCAATATTCATTGATAATTTACTTTTGCCTCAAGAAAAGGTTTTTAAAATTCTATAGAGATGTTCCACTACTTTTTAAAAAACTTTTTACTTTAAAATAATTATAGGCTCACAAGAAGTTGCAAATATAGTACCAAGAGGTTCCATGCACCCTCATTCAGCCTCCCGCATGGCCGTTGCCTTTACAAGGAAGCCTAACTCCTTAGTGAGACGAACTTGGCCCTGCCTGCGGCAGCCCGTGGCAGCTTCCACTCCCACCTCATTTCTTCACGCCCACCCATTGTCCAAGCCCTGGCTGCACCAAACATCTTTTTGTTCTTCAAAAGCATTTCTCCTCTACCTCTGGGTCTTGCCACATGCTTTTCCCTTTGTCAAAGATGTGCCCACCCCACCCTGTCTGATTCACTCCTTGTTCAGGTCTCAGCTTTACCATCACCTTCTCCAGGGAGCCAGTACTGGGTTCAGGGTCCCCGTCTTGGGATCCCTCTGTCTCTCATGTTTCCCCTGTCACGGTGTTTATCACACGGATTGTCACTGTCTGTTTTTTCTGTTTGTTTTGGTTTGTTTTTCTTTGAGAGACAGGGTCTTGCTTTGTCACCAGGCTGGAGTGCAATAGTGTGATCACAGCTCACTGCAGCCTCAACTTCCTCAGACTCCTGGACTTAAGCGATCCTCCTGCCTCAACCTCTTGAGTAGCTGGGGCCACAGGCATGCTCCACCATGCCTGGCTAATTTTTAAATTATTATTATTTTTGTAGAGACAGAGTCTCGCTTTGTTGCCCAGGCTCCTCCAGTCCTTCTGCCTCAGCCTCCGAAAGCTCTGGGATTACAGGCGTGAGCCACTGTGTCCAGCCACCATTGTCTGTGTATTTGTCTGTCTCTACCACCATACTGTTTCCTCTAAGGAATACCTCTCCACCCATCCTGTGACTTCTGCAGGCCTCTGCTGGAATGACACCTTTCATCCACGTATATTAGCCAACCCCACTTCACCCCATCACTTCATATCCCCTCACCCTGCCTAACTGTTCCTCCTCTGACCAATTCCTGAAGGAATGTTTACCTATGTGTTGAGTGGGCTGCTGAGGGCATGGATTCTGCAGCCAGACCTCCTGAGTGTGTGTCTTGGTTCTACCGCTTATTAGCTCTGTGACCTTGACCAACTTAGGTCGCTTTGTCATTATGTATTGGCATATTATTGCCTGTCTCCCACCAGAATGTCAGCCCCTTAAGAGCAGGGAACTTGTCAGTTTCATCCTCTGATCTGCCCTAAGGCCCAGAACAGGGCTTCCCACATCCTAGCCCCCTCTTCATTCATCCAGCAAGTATTTCCTGAATGCCTACAGTGATCCAGGGCCTGTCCAGAAAGCTAGGGGTGTGGCAGTGAAAAAACAACCAGGGAACTGCCTTAAGAAACTTCTATACTATTTGTATACACAGGTAAAGAAATAATTTTTTTAAAAAACATTATTTTAGATAAGAATGAGTATGATAAAAATAGAAGAGGGTGCTGGGATAGAAGACAGAGATATTAGGTTGGTGCAAAAGTAATTGTGGGTCTTGCTATTAAATTGCAAAAAACCACAGTTACTTTTGCACCAACCTAATACTGTAGCCTGGGTAGTCAGGGAAGGTCTCTCAGAGGAGGTGACATCTGGGCTGAGACCAGATGATGTGATAGTCAGGGAAGGGTGTTCCTGGCGGGGATAGTGGCAGGTGCAAGGGCCTGGAGGGGACGAGCAGAAAGACAGCCAGTGTGGCTGTAGCGTAGTGAACGAGACCAGTGTGGGGGCATGAGATGGAGTTTAGTGGCAGGCAGCAACTGGATTGCACAGGACTTTTAAGCTTGTCCAATCTTCGGCCTGTGGGCTGCATACAGCCCAGGACAGCTTTGAATGCGGCCCAACACAAATTCGTAAACTTTCTTTTTTTTTTGAGACGGAGTCTCGCTCTGTCACCCAGGCTGGAGTGCAGTGGCCGGATCTCAGCTCACTGCAAGCTCCGCCTCCCGGGTTCACGCCATTCTCCGGCCTCAGCCTCCCGAGTAGCTGGGACTATAGGCGCCCGCCACCTCTCCCGGCTAGTTTTTTGTATTTTTTAGTAGAGACGGGGTTTCACCGTGTTAGCCAGGATGGTCTTGATCTCCTGACCTCGTGATCCGCCCGTCTCGGCCTCCCAAAGTGCTGGGATTACAGGCGTGAGCCACCGCGCCCGGCCTAGCTTTCTTAAAACATTATGAGGTTTTCTTGCGATTTTTTTTTTTTTTTTTAGCTCATCAGCTATCATTAGTGTTAGTGTATTTTATGTGTGGCCCAAACCAATTCTTCTTCCAGTGTAGCCCAGGAAAGCCGAAAGATTGGACACCCCTCTTAGGCCATCATACCAGGACTGGGATTTATCCTGATGTAATGGGAGGCCTTTGCAGGCTTTTAAGCAACCTAGTGACATGATTGGTCCATGTGGCAAAAAGGTCACTGAGGCCACTATGTAGAGAATGCATTGTAGGGCATCAGGAGAAATTGTGTTGAATGAATGAATGAATTTGGTCAGAGTTTAGCTTTATTATTATTATTTTGTTAGATGGAGTCTCACTCTGTTGCCCAGACTGGAGTGCAGTGGCACAATCTCAGCTCACTGCAACCTCTGCCTCCCAGATTTAGGTGATTCTCCTGCCTCAGCCTCCTGAGTAGCTGGGATTATAGGCACACCCCACCATGCCCAGCTATTTTTTTTTTTTTTTCTTTGAGACGGAATCTCGCTCATCGTCCAGGCTGGAGTGCAGTGGCGCTATCTCGGCTCACTGCAAGCTCCGCCTCCTGGGTTCATGCCATTCTCCTGCCTCAGCCTCCAGAGTAGCTGGGACTACAGGCGCCCGCCACCACACCCGGCTAATTTTTTGTATTTTTGGTAGAGACGGGGTTTCACCATTTTAGCCAGGATGGTCTCGATCTCCTGACCTCGTGATCCACCTGCCTTGGCCTCCCAAAGTACTGGGATTACAGGCGTGAGCCACTGCACCCAGCCACTAATTTTTGTACTTTTAGTAGAGATGGGGTTTCACTATGTTGGCCAGGCTGGTCTCAGACTCCTGACCTCAAGTGATCCACCCACCTCGGCCTCCCAAAGTGCTGGGATTATAGGCGCGAGCTACCGCCGCGCCCAGCCTGAGCTTAGCCTTTTGTACGCTAGACACATCCTCATACCTCTGTGGTTAGAAGTAGGCCAGCTCACCCTTCTCTTATCAGAAAGCTGTTTATTATTGAGCTAAGAACTGGCGTGGGGCTCCCCAGATACCAGTCTAGTAAAATACTACCTTAGGCTCCTCTGAGTAATAGGTACAATCAATACAGCCTCCAAGTGGCACATGGAGTTGATTAAATATAGTGGAAATTGTTGACCTGCTGACATCAGGCTAGTGCTGCCCTTGGCACTGCCCTCAGTTCATGGTTTATGCTGTTCCCCCCTGTTTCCACCGCCATGGTCTGAGCTGACCCTCTGAGCCAGGGAAATTTGCTGCAAATCTCAAATGTGGGTTCCTGGAGCAACCGTTGAGGCCAGTCTTGCTGGGTGACTTTCGGCAAGGTCTTAACCTCTCTGGGCCTTCGTTTCTCCATCTGAAATGGGGGAAAGAAGATCCCTGTGCTGATGTAGAGGAAAGAGCTCAAGGTTTGGAGTCAAAAGTCTGGTTTGGATCTCATCAGTTACTGTGTAACTTTGGGGAAATTGCTTGATCATTTTAAGCCTGTTCCTCGGTCATAAGAGGAAATCATAATGGTTCATGTCCAACTTAACTTTACATGGTAGTTGTAAGAATTAAGCGGATTGGAAAATGCTTTGCAAACAGTTATGTGCTGTAAAAGTGTTGGTTTGTTGCTTTTAACTACCTCAGGGTTGTTTTGAAAATAAATGAAATATTAATTGTAGACAGACTTTTAAATAACTCCTCTACAGAAGTAATATTTTGAGAACAAAAATTTTTGTTGCTCAGCTAGATGGGAACAAACTTATGAATCAAGAACAGTATGGAGTGTGGTTATTGAGCTAGAAGGCTCCTGGCCATGTGATGAATATTTAAAACAGAGTTGGTGGCCAACAGTTCTATCTTTGGGCCCTATCTGTCTGCCATTGACTGGCTGTGTGAGGGGAGCCCAGTTACTTCTCTAAGCCTGTTTCCTAATTTGCAGACTGAACATTACAGTCCTACCTGCCTCATAGAGTCTGCTGAGACAATGCCTGTTAAAATTGCAACCCCAGTGCCCTGCACCCAGTAATAACTCAGTAATGTTAGGTCTTGTTATTATTAAACCTTTGCTATGTGCCAGGCACCATGCCAAGGTTTTTACTTGTTTGTTGATCATTCTGTGCATTTATTTTTTAAACAAGCATTTATATAGCACGAACCCTGTGCCAGACTCCATTCTAAGCACTTCACGAATACTAAGCCACAGGGCTGTGTCCTTTACTACTGACACATCTTTTCTAGGTAGATACCGTATGGTTCCATCTGTAGGTGAAGAAATCTAAGTACAGAGAGGTTGAGTTGCCCAGGGTCCCACATCTGCTAAGTGGCGGTGCTTGTTTCCACACCCAGGTCTGTCTGGTCCTGAGCCTGCGTTCATATCCTTGATCCCCTACAGTAGAGGCTGGCACCCTTCCCTGTACCCTTCCTGGTGGCTCCCAGTGTTCTGTCTGCTTCTTGGATGCCTTCGTGGCGTGTCCCCTCTCTCCTCTTCTCTCCCTCCTCTTCCTACTCTTCTCCTCCCTTTCCCTTCTGCCCCTGGGAAGGAAGGAAAGAATGGAGGGAAGGAAAAGAAGGAGGGAGAACAAAGAGGAGACCTTCCTCCCTTTTTTCCTTCTTCCTTCCTTCGTTTGAGGTATACCGTACACAAAGTGCATAAATCTTAACTATACAGATCAGGGAAGTTTCAAACATATTTATACCCATGTAACGACCACCCAGGTCAAGATAGAGATCATTTCCTCCACCCAGAAACCTCCTTTGCACCCATTCTGAGCCAATACTCCCTCCCACATGTAACCCCTCATCTGACTTCCATCACCATACGTTGGGTTTCCCATTCTTCAGTTTCATGTAAAGGGAATCCCATGGTAGGTACTCTCTCGTGAATGGCTTTCTGTGTATCATTTTGTCTGAGATTCATTCATGTTTGCTGTAGTTCATTCCTTTTTCATTGTTGTGTAATGTTTCACAGTGTGAATATGACCATTTATCCATTCTACTGTGATAGTCATGTAGGTTGTTGCCAGTTTGGGACTATTGTGAGTGAAGTTGCTGTGAGCATTCATGTATGTGTCTTTTGGTGACGTAAGTCCTCATTTCTTAGGAGTGGAATTGCCAGAGCATAGGGAAGATGTATGTTAGAGCTTTAGGGGATATTGTCATACCATTTTCAAATAGTTGTACCAATGTACAATCCCACCAGCAATGTATGAAAGTTCTGTTTGTGGCCAAGCACGGTGGCTCACGCCTGTAATCCCAGCACTTTGGGAGGCCGAGGCGGGCGGATCACGACGTCAGGAGATCGAGACCATCCTGGCTAACAGAGTGAAATGCCGTCTCTACTTAAAATACAAAAACTTTGCTGGGCGCAGTGGCGGGCGCCTGTAGTCCCAGCTACTCAGGAAGCTGAGGCAGGATAATGGCGTGAACCCGGGAGGTGGAGCTTGCAGTGAGCCGAGATCGTGCCACTGCACTCCAGCCTGGGCGATGAGCGAGACTCCGTCTCAAAAAAAAAAGAAAAGAAAGTTCTGTTTGTTCTTCATCCTCACCAGCACTTGGTATTCTCAGGCTTCTTAGTTTTAGCTATTCTGACAGGTGAGTGGTAGTGTCTCATTGGGATTTTATTTTCCATTTCTCTGATGACTAATTATGTTGAACATCTTTTCATACTTATTGGCGATTGGGATTTTTTTGTTTTTTTTTTTTAAGAGACAGGGTTTCATTCTGTAGCCCAGCCTCGAATCCTAGGCTCAAGCGATCCTCTCACCTTAGCCTCCTAAGTAGCTGGAACTACAGGCATGTGCCACTATGCCCAGCTAATTCTTTTATTTTATTTTTCTGTAGAGATGGAGTCTCACTATGTTGTCTCGGCTGGTCTTGAACTCCTGGGCTCAATCAATCCTTCTACCTCAGCTTCCAAAAGTGCTGGGATTAGAGGCGTGAGCCACCATACCTGGCCTAAGAAATATCTTTTTTTTTTTTTTGAGATGGAGTCTTGCTCTGTCACCCAGGCTGGAGTGCAGTGGCGCGATCTCGGCTCACTGCGGAATATCTTTTATGAAGTATCTATTCAAGTCTTTTGCCCATTTTTAAATTTGCTTCATTTCTTTTTCTTAATGGCTTATTGGAGTTAGTTGTTTGGATACCGTGTATAGACCTTTGTGGATACACATATTGAAGATCCCTCCCTCCATCCCAGTCTGTAGTGTGTGTTTTCACTCTCCTAAAGGTGATGAAAAGAAGTTCTTCATTGTGATGATGCCTACTTTATCAGCCTTTTATGGTTTGTAAGTTCTGTGTCATGCTTAAGTAACCTTGGCTTACCTCTGGAAGCATTTCTCACTGGGAATTTTCTCCTGCAGGGCTGGGAATGGCCACGTGGAACAGGCCATGCCAGAAGCTGCCTCAGCGGCCTCTGGTAGCTGAACCCACTGCAGAGGGGGAGCCACACCTGCCCATGGGCCGGGAGCTGACTGAGGCCAACCGCTTCGCCTATGCTGCCCTCTGTGGCATCTCCCTGTCCCAGCTATTTCCTGAACCCGAACACAGGTGAGTTCTTCTGTCTCACAGAGGGAAGGTCATGCTTCTTCAGGGGAACGATTACGGACAGCCAAACAGCCTGCCAGGCACCGTGAGGCAATGCAGAGAGGGGCAAGTCACTGTCCTTGCCTCTAAGGCAGGGGTCTCTAACCGCCAAGCCGTGGACCAGTACTGGTCTGTAACCTGTTAGAAACCTGGCCGCACAGCAGGAGGTGAGCCGTGGGCGAGCAGGAATGACTGCCTGACCTCTGCCTCCTGTTCTAAGCATTTTATCAATACTAAGCCACATGGGCTGTGTCCTTTGCTACTGACAAAGCTCTTCCAGGTACATACTGTATGGTCCCATCTGTAGATGAAGAAATCTAAGCGCAGAGAGGTTGAGTTGTGGCAGCATTAGATTCTCATAGAAGCTCAAACCCTATTGTGAACTGCACGTGCAAGGGATCTAGGTTGCACGCTCCTTATGAAAATCTAACTAACTCCTGATGATCTGAGGTGGAACAGTTTCATCCTGAACCCTACCCGTGCCGGATCCCTGGAAAAATCATCTTCCCTGAAACCAGTCCCTGGTGCCAAAAAGGTTGGGGACTGCTGCTCTAAGGAACTCACAATCTGATAGGGGGATAAGACATCCCCTTGTTCGGTTATTCACTCATTTATACGTTCACCAAATATTTTTTGAGCACCTACTGTATGCCAGGTATGATTTGAAGTACATGGAGGGTAAATGTGAATGAGACAAATACCATCCCCCAATCAAGTAGGACACTGTCCAGGAAGGGATAAGATATTAATATTTATTCATTCATGAAACATGCATTTGTTGAGCCTCTACCATGTGCTGGGTGTAGCACATGGCCCTGTGGAGGAAACAAAGATAAAGGAGGCCCAGCTCCTGCCCTCAAGGTGCTTACATCCAGGTAGGGGTGCCCAGGTGGCTGATTGTAACAGCAGACAGATACAGATGAGTGAGTGCTGTAATGTGTTTAAACAGGGGGTCATGGGAGCAAAAGAATGACACTGTTATATTTCATCTCTGTCATTGACAGTGTCTTCCGTGTGTGTTTAAATCACGTATTTGGAGTCAGAATAGCAGAACTGTTAAGAGCATGGGCTTTGACCTTAAAAAATTCTAGAGGGGAGAGTATGGAGGCAGGAGGGGCCCAGTTAGGAGGCCAGCGGAGTCGTCCAGGGGAACCAGGACAATGACCGAGTGGTGGAGAGAGGACACAGATGGGACAGACTTTTCTTTTTTTTTTTTTTTTTTTTTTTTTTTTTGAGACAGAGTCTCGCTCTGTCGCCCAGGCTGGAGTGCAGTGGCGCAATCTCGGCTCACTGCAAGCTCCGCCTCCCGGGTTCACGCCATTCTCCTGCCTCAGCCTCCCGAGTAGCTGGGACTACAGGCGCCCGCCACCGCGCCCGGCTAATTTTTTGTATTTTTAGTAGAAACGGGGTTTCACCGTGGTCTCGATCTCCTGACCTTGTGATCCGCCCGCCTCGGCCTCCCAAAGTGCTGGGATGACAGGCGTGAGCCACCGCGCCCGGCTGGGACAGACTTTTTCTCAGGGAGAATGGAGTTGACTTGGGAAGAGGTTGAGTGTGGCGGGTGAGGCAGAGGCAGGAGTTCATTAGGGCTCCAAAGGTTCAGAGGGGGGAAGAGAGTGTAGGCGCACAGAGATACCGTTACTAGGACAGGGGGCACAAGACTGGGGCCAGGAGATGGTGAGAAATTCTTGCATCTGCAGTGTTTTCAAGACATGGCCCCCACCTACACTCAGTGGTCCCACATGGGCAAACTTCGCTTATGCCTTGGGTCTTAGCTGTTTGGGGTTTTTGTTTTTCTGTCTTTGTCTCTCCACTGGACTAAACAGTTGAACATACTTAACTCCTTGGGGGTCACCTCCGGGAAGCCTTCCCTTATCTGTCCTCCAGACCAGGGCATTGTTCCACCTGTGTGCCCAGGGACCCATCTCTGCAACCATCACACTGCATGGAACTCTCCATACCTGCTACCCCTCCAGTCTGAGCTCTTGGAGGGCAGGAGCTACCTTGTTCATCTCAGAGTTTCCAGTGCCTTGCACACAGCTCAGTATAGCAAAGATACCTGGTAAAGGTTCGTGAAAAGAAGAGGTAGGTTCATGCTGGCTTTGTGAGCGAGGAGGTGGTCCATAGGCTCCGGACTCAGATCTGGGTTCAAATCCTAACTCTGCCACATTCCAGTCGCATGTGACCTCGAGCAGTTTATTTAACTTCCCTAAGCCTCAGTTTATTTATCCATACAATGGGGCTAATGATACCCATGCTGCAGGGTGATTGCAGGAATTAAATGAGATGATGTAGTCAGGCGTGGTGGCTCACGTGTGTAATCCCAGCACTTTGGGAGGCCTAGGCAGGTGGATCGCCTGCGCTGAGGAGTTTGAGACCAGCCTGGTCAACATGGTGAAACCCCATCTCCACTAAAAATACAAAAATTAGCCAGGCATGGTGGTGCACACCTGTGGTCCCAGCTACTCGGGAGGCTGAAGCAGGAGAATTGCTTGAACCCGGGAGGCAGAGGTTACAATGAGCTAAGATCATGCCACTGCACTCCAGCCTGGGCGACAGAGCAAGACTCTGTCCCAATCAATCAATCAATCAATCAATCAATCAAGAGATGATGTAGACAAAGCACACATCTCAGTGCCTAACACATAGTAAGCACTCAATAAATGGCAGTGGTTGCTTGCTAACTCTGTGAGTTACTTTCTTTGCCCTAGTTTCTTCATCCAGAAAATGAAGATAATACCACACTTACTCCTACCACTCAGGATATTTTTTTGACTTTTTGGTTTTGTCGTTTTTGTTTTTTAGAGATGGGGTCTCACTCAGTCACCCAGGCTGGAGTACAGTGGTACAGTCATAGCTCACTGTAACCTCAAACTCCTGGGCCCAAGCAGTCTTCCCCCACCCCAGCCTTCTGAGTAGCTGGGACTACAGATGCATGCCACCATGCCTGGCTAACTTTTTGTTCTTCTAGAGATAGGGTCAAACTATGCTGCCCAGGCTGGCCTCAATCAATCCTCCCATCTCAGCTTCCTGAGTAGCTGAGATTACAGGTTCGAGCCACTATGCCTAGCAGTCAGGCTACAAGTAATAGAACACAGTACTAAGAGAGATTTAAACAGCAGGAGGTTTGTTTTTTTCACTTGATGAGAAATCCCAAGGTTCCGGAGTTGATTCAGTGACTCAAAAGGTTTCTGGGGCTGGGTACAGTGGCTCATGCTGTAATCCCAACACTTTGGGAGGCCAAGGCAGGTGGATCACATGAGGTCAAGAGTTCAAGACCAGCCTGGCCAACATGGCAAAACCCTGAATCTATTAAAAATATAAAAATTAGCCAGCCATGGGTGGCACACACCTGCAATCCCAGCTACTTGGCAGGATGAGGCACAAGAATCACTTGAACCTGGGAAGCAGAGGTTGCAGTGAGCTGTGATCGTGCCACTGCACTCCTGCCTGGGTGACAGAGTGAAACTCTGTCTCAAAATAAATAAATAAGTAAAAAAGGCCTTTGGGTTGGCTTCTGAACAATTCTGTTGGCCTTCCCCTCCTGATTACAAAATAGCTGCTGCAGCTCCATACATCACACCCTCACAGGACAAGGCCCAAGGCAGGAAGGAAGAGGGCAGGGATTCGGATTCTCCCCAAGTCTCTCATCAGGGAGGACATTGTTCCCGAAATACCCCGAGAAGCCCTCCTTTGGTGTCATTGGCTAGATCTTGTCACGTGCCCAACCTACAGGTACAGGGAAGCCTGGGAACAAATAAAGGCGTTTGCTGTTTTCTCTTTTCTTTTCTTTTCTTTTCTTTCGAGACAGTCTTATTCTGTGGCCCAGGCTGGAGTACAGTGGCATGATCTTGGCTCACTGCAACCTCTGCCTCCTGGATTCAAGCAATTCTCCTGCCTCAGCTTCTTGAATAGGTGGGATTACAGGCACACGCCACCATGTCTGGCTGATTTTTGTATTTTTAGTAGAGACGGGGTTTCACCATGGGTTTCATCGAGACAGGCTAGTCTCGAACTCCTGACGGACCTCAAGTGATCTGCCCACCTTGGCCTCCCAAAGTACTGGGATTATAGGCATGAGCCACCACGGCCAGCTGGCTTTTGCTGTTTTCAACCTCCATCTTCTGCTGGCCAGGAAGAGGGGTCTGGGGAATTACTGCTTCAGAGAAGCTGTTGACAACACCATCCAAGAGGGTGATTGTAAGGAGGGTATGTGATGATGGCCCTTGCGGATCCTGACACCGAACTACTACCAAGCGAATGTTGGTTGGTCTTGTTAATAATGAAACTCCTACTTGATAAACCAATACCTAGCCAAGGAGGAGTTTTGTGTACTTTGTTTCCATGAACAAATGTTTATGAATCTGGACTGTGTGCCAGGCCCATACTAGGCGCTACTTAGGAGGGCACATGAGGCAGTGAGTTACTGCCCTGAGTCTCCCACCCCTGCTCCACAATATCCAAGCGTTGTTACAAGCACAGGTGGCTGTGGCCTGGCCATAAGCATTTGCCGTGGAATGTTTCCTTCTTGCATGTTTCCCATTCAGCACGCCGGTTGTTTCCGCATGGTTGATCTGTTTTCTGATGCATAAAACATATTTTTAAAAAACGTCAATATTGGCTGGGTGTGGTAGTTCATGCCTGTAATCCCAGCACTCTGGGATGCCGAGGCGGGCAGATCACTTGAGGTTAGGGGTTCGAGACCAGCCTGGCCAACATGGTGAAACCCCGTCTCTACTAAAAATACAAAGATTAGCCAGAAGTGGTGGTATAAGCCTGTAGTCGTAGCTACTTGGGTGGCTGAGGCAGGAGAATTGCTTGTACCCGCCAGCCTGGGCGACAGAGCGAGACTCCATCTCAAAAAATAAAAATAATAAATAAATACCTCAGTATTTTTAAAGCCCAGATATGCTCTTGGTTTCAGTAATCTTTAGAAAACACTCTGGCAGTTTTTGTCCCCACGTAACATAAAACGACCCTCTAAAACATTTATTTTTCCTCCATGCTGTCAGCATCATAGATGCTGTTCCCTTTAATTAATTCCATTTGTCAAACATGGAGAAATTAGTGGGGTACAGCAGGGATGGACAGACTTCTGCCAAGGGCCAGTTATTTTAGGCATGTGGGCCTGGCAGTCTCTGTCACAGTTACTCATACCTTTGCTGTGATAGCACAAAAGCAGCTACAGACAACAGGTGAAGGAATGCATCTGGCTGTGTTTCAATAAAACTTTATTCACAAATAAGGGCTGCAGGCAAGATATGGCTGGTTAGCTGTAGTTTTCTAAGCCCTGGTGAATGGGAGGAGCTTTGGACTAGGAATCAGGAAGCCTGGATTCCAGGGGAGGCTTTGTCGTGTCCCTGCTGTAAAAACCTTGAGAAGACATTTAACCAGCAGTCCTGGCCAGGCGCAGTGGCTCATGCCTGTAGTCCTAGCGCTTTGAGAGGCCGAAGCAGGTGGATCACATGAGGTCAGGAGTTCAAGACCAACCTGGCCAACATGGTGAAACCTCGTGGTGAAACCTCGTCTCTACTAAAATTACAGAATTAGATAGGCATGGTGGCACACATCTGTAATCACAGCTACTTGGGAGGCTAAGGCAGGAGAATAGCTTGAACCTGGGAGGCAGAGGATGCAGTGAGCCAAGATCGCGCCAATGCACTCCAGCCTGGGCAACAAGAGTGAAACTCTGTCTCAAAAACAAACAAACAAAACCCAGCAGCCCAGGCACGCCATGTGTAAGATGGGGTAGGATCAAAGGGGATGTTTGATGCCCTTGCTCAGTGAGTGACCCATGCATGGTGGGTGCTCAGGGACGTAACCACTGGAGTGGGGTAACCTCTGCAGTGGGTATGCATAGCCTCTGGGGTCCCAGAGATGTAGGTTTGAATCTGGAGCTGTCACTTAACCTTTCTGGATCTAGGATTCCTTATCTCTAGAGTGGGGTAAACTAGTACCTCCCTTAACTAGTACCTCCCTTCCTCATGGGGTCATGGTGAGAATTAAGTAACTCAAGGTGTACGAAGCTCTCAGTACAGGGACTGACGGATAGTTGCTCTACAATTGTTACCTGCTGTCATTGTTGCTATTGATTTTCCTGTATTTCCACTAGACCAACAAACACATTAGTAGAAATTATCAAGGCCCTGCCGATTTAAAATGCTACTTGTTGTTTGGTAAATTGCTGTGCTGGCACTTTACATATATATTTTTTCAAATTCATTTGTCCATGGAAAGAAACACATTACTATCTAGTGCTTTGCAGGTGCCAGGTATTGTTCTAAGCACATGACAAATACTTACTTAGTTAATACTTTCAACAATGCTATGAAATAGGTTTTATCATCTCCACTGTTTTACAGATACGGAAACTAAGGCCCAGAGGGGTGAAATTACTTGTCCAAGATCACACAGTTCGTGGCAGAGCTGGGATTTGAACCGGTCTGTGCTCTTTACCCCTGCACTCTTGTTAAGAGATGCTTCTCTATATCCCAAAACTTTCTTCATGTACAGCAGGGCCAGGCCATGCTGCAGCCCTTGGCCCTGAGCCCTTTCTGTATATAAATTTGCCTCTAAGTAATGTTCAGTTCACTTAGCCATCCCCTCCCCAAATATGTACCTCATTACCACCCCAAGGTAATCCCAGTAAATTGCAGTGGGGCAAATTATAATCACTGTGATAGCAGTAGCTAACATTTATCCAGGGTTCACTGGTGCCAGACAGTGTTACCATGCCATTTAATCTGCCCAACTCACCTATGAGGCAGGTCCTGTTATTATCCATGTTATCTCAGAGGGAAATGAAGCTGAGAGGTAAAGTGAGGACACAAAGCCAATTTCCAGGGGAACCAGGACTCCCCCAGGTGGTTGAACTTCAGAGTCCGACTCTTAACGCCATCCTCCACCGCCTCCATCTGCCACCTTGTAAATTAAAATAATGATGCTAGCTAACATTAGTTGAGCCTCTACTATGTGCCAGGCTCAATTGTGGGCACTTTATATTTATCATCTCACTTCACCCTCAACCAACCTTGTGAAGTTGGTCTCTTGAACCCATTCTGCAGATAAGGATACTGAGGCACAGAGAGGTCATTACACTTTCCCAAGATGCTGTCTGCTAAGATTCCCCTTCAAGAATGAAGGACTTTCACCCCCAGCTGCTGGCAAGGCTGCCAGCACAGCCCTGAGCTGTCTGTACCTTTTTGGGCCCGCCTCAGCTGAAGGGAGCCACCTTGCCTGAGGTTCTGTCCCCTCCCTGGGGCACCTGCATCCAGTAACTGGCTGATGCACAGCTGTAAAGGCCTGGCCCTCTCACCCCACTGGGGGCAGTTCTGAAGGGTCATCCCATCTTTAGAACTCCCTGCAGGGGCTGCTGAGACCTCCCTTGAGACTGTATCACAGCTCAGCTGCTCCCTCTGCCCAGCCCTGCTTCCTCCCTTCCCTCCCCAAGGTGTTGATCCTAAGGGGAGCCCTAATCATTTCCATTCCAGGGCAGCTTCTCAGGAACCCAACCAGTGGTGAGGCCAGGACTTATTTTATTTTTTTATTTTTATTTATACTTATTTTATTTTTTAATTTTTATTTATAGTTATTTTATTTTTTATTTTTATTTATACTTATTTTATTTTTTATTTTTATTTATACTTACTTTATTTTTTAATTTTTATTTATACTTATTTTATTTTTTTATTTTCATTTATTTTTCAGACAGAGTCTCACTCTGTCACCCAGGCTGGAGTGCAGTGGTGTGATCTCAACTCACTTCAACCTCCGCCCCTGGGTTCAAGCGATTCTTGTGCCTCAGCCTCCTGAATAGCTGGGACTGCAGGTACATGCCACTATGCCCAGCTAATTTTTGTACTTTCAGTAGAGATGGGATTTCACCATGTTGTACAAGCTGGTCTGAAACTCCTGACCTCAGGTGATCCACCCGGCCCCGCTTCGCAAAGCGTTGGGATTACAGGCGTGGTGAGCCACTGCGCCTGGCCAAGGCTGGGATTTACACCCAAGTTCCTCACAACTCCCATCAAAGTCCTGGCCCCACTGTAAGGAATGTGATAGCTGGGCCACCTGGTGAAAGGGCAGGGGGCTTCTGACATTGTCCCCACCACCTGGGAGCTCTGCATGTTTCTGAGAGGCCTGAGTGCAGCCTCTGCCCTACAGGGCAGAACCCAGTGTTGGAGTCCCAAGGCAATGTGGTTTGAGGCAAGCTGGGACTCTGATTTTGGAGACAGACCTGGTTTCTGGTTGTCAGTCTTTTCCTGGGAGTGGTATAATCGCCTTCTAAGTGACTCTCCTGGCCCACATTGCCTGGCCCACCTGCCACCCAGCTGACTCCCGCTCCACAGAGGTGGCTGTGTCAGAAGTCTGGTGTGGACTCTGCCATCGTCCCCCCACATGCTCTGGGCTCCCCACCTCTGTGTCTCAGCTCAAAGGCTTCCTTCTCCCCTAGAGGGGCCCCATCCCTTCCTCCCCTGGGGGCTCCTGTAGGACTGCACTCAAATGCCCGCTATGGACAGAGACCGGCGGTGGCAGTGCACGTGGAGGGCATTCTTCCCTTCACTTCTTCCACTTCCACAGCAGCCAGCGTTTCCAGAAAGCATGTCCTTGGCAGCGTCCAGGAGACCAGATGGCCTCCTCTGGGAAGCCTTTTCTGGTGGCTGCCGTCACTTCTGCAGGTGGATTGGAGGCTCCCTCTGTGGGCTGCATTGAACTGATCTCCACTTCTGTCCTAGGGTACCACACAGCACTCGGGTCACTTGGTTACTTGAGTGTCCACCCTGCTGTGAACTTCCTCAGATACCGGGTTTTGTCACCTTTATTCCTCAGCCACTGGCACAGCCCGGGCCCAAGGCATGCAACCAGTCACCGTCCATTGTTCCCATTGCTGTGGCTTATCAGCCTCTTTGGTAAATGTTTTGGTGACAGAAGAAACCAAAATCCACATCACCCGGGCCGGGCACAGTGGCTCACGCTTGTAACCCCAGCACTTTGGGAGGCCGAGGTGGGTGGATCACCTGAGGTCAGGAGTTCAAGACCAGCCTGGCCAACATGGTGAAATCCTGTCTCTACTAAAAATACAAAATTAGCCGGGTGTGGTGGCACATGCCTGTAATCCCAGCTACTCGGGAGGCTGAGGTAGGAGAATCGCTTGAACCTGGAAGGCAGAGGTTGCAGGGAGCTGAGATTGCACCATTGTACTCCAACCTGGGCAATAAGAGCAAAACTCCGTCTCAAAAAAAAAAAAAGCAAAAAATTAGCCCAGCATGGTGGTGTGTGTCTGTAATCCCAGCTTCTCGGGAGGCTGAAGTGGGAGAATCACTTGAGCCTGTGAGGTTGAAGCTGCAGTGAGCCGTGATTGCGCCATTGCACTCCAGCCTGGGTGACAGAGCGAGACCCTGTCTGAAAAACAAATAAATAAATCTCCCTACAGTGACCTCTGTAGTTCCAGCTACTCGGGAGGCTGAGGCAGGAGAATCACTTGAACCCGGGAGGTGGAAGTTGGGGTGAGCTGAGATTGCGCCACTGAACTCCAGCCTGGGTAACAAGAGCGAAACTCCATCTCAAAACAAAAGCAGAAAACAAATTCATATCACCCGAGATGAGGTCTTTGCCTCTGTATTTGAGGGATCACAGTTACTAAGTCGTGCACGTGCCAGCCGTTCACATCCGTAACCACAACTAATCTATACTTCCCAATGGAGGCTGAGCTCTGAGGATCCTGGGGAACTAAGACCGTGTCTGCCTTTCAGCTCCTTCTGCACAGAGTTCATGGCAGGCCTGGTGAAGTGGCTGGAGTTGTCTGAAACCGTCTTGCCAACCATGACTGCTTTTGCGAGCGGCCTGGGAGGTGAAGGAGCAGATGTGTTTGTTCAGATTTTACTGAAGGACCCCATCTTGAAGGACGACCCGACGGTGATCATTCAGGTACACCCAACACCTGGTGGTGGCTGCTGGGGACAGTAGAACAAATCATTTTCTTTCAATGTTAGCCTAAAAAAATCACTTCTAGTGGGGTGGAGCAGTTGGAAGATAAAATATGTCATCATAATATCATATCATGATCATAGCTGATGTTGAATTATCATTATTGAATATTTACTCTTGACTTTATGCTCATACAATGCTTATTATGTGCTGGTACCTTTTCAAAAACTAACTCATCTAATTCTCAAAGTGACTTTATGAGGTAAGTAGCAGGGCCATCCCCATTTCATAGTAGTTGAGAAAACTGAGACACAGGGAGGTTAAGTAACTTGCCCAAGGTCACACAGCTGTTAAGTGGTGGAGCCAGGATTTGAACCTCGGTAGTCTGACTCAGAGCCCACATTCTCCTAAGCCGTGGTGCCTCTTTTCAGAAGCAGAAGCTTCACCATGTGCCCTTGAGCATGTCACTCACCAGCTCTGCCTGCAGTTAAAGCAGATAGAAGCTTGTGACACAGACTATTGGTGGGGAAAGTATGTGGATTTGAAATAGCCCCTTCCCCTCCTTATCTCACTACCTGAAGTCCTCATGTATTTCTTTCTTCGCTTGCCTGCTTATCATCTGGCTCACCTCTGGAATCCAGGACAGTGGCTTTTTGTCTGTCTTGTTCTGCCACTTGGTAAGAGTCAGTATTTGTCAAATGAGCAGGCTGATCATGTATCAGCTTTGTCACTAATGCCTGTTGTCTTCTCCCTCAGGACCTTCTGAGCGTCTCACTCAAGGATGGTAAGTTGATTTTCTAAGCTCTGTAAATGGTGGGTACCCATCTTCACCCTTGGCTAGCAAAGCCAGTGAGAGGTGCTGCCACCTGCGGCCAGGTCCCCCTTGGCCTTTTGACTTCAGGAAGGAAAGAAACCTGATGTCATTGGTGAGCTGGTGAGCCCTTCATTCATGCCAGGACCGCGTGATGCTTCTCAGAGTTTATTTCACTTATTCCTCGCAATAGGCCCGTGGTTTTACCTCCTCAGTAACTCTCTAATCTGGCTGCTTCCCCTCTCCACCCAGGCCGCTGGTCTGAGCCAGTGTCGCCCCTCCTGGATAACAGCAGGGCCTTCTCACTGGCCTTCCTACCACGCCTCTGGCCAGCAGTTTTCTCCCCACTCTGCAGCTAGAGGTTCTTTTCAAAGGCGCACATGACCATGCCACCTCCCTGCTAACTGCACTCAGGAGAAAAAATCAGCCCCTCTGGTGTGACTCTCAGGCCCTAGTGGGCTGGCCCTTGTACTGCTCCAGCCTCACTTCTGCTTTCAGTCCCCCTGCAGTGGGGCTCCTGCCACACCGGCCTCCGGCAGCTCCCTGAGCACATGTGCTTTGTCGCTTTGCACAGACCCCTCAGCGCGTGTGCTTTGCGGCTTTGCATGCACTCCTGGGCACGTGTGCTTTGCAGCTTTGCATGCACCCCTGGGCACATGTGCTTTGTGTACAGCAGCATCTTTGCACACACCCTTCCTCTAGCTGGAAATCTCCTCTTGCCCCTCTTTGCCTACTCACTTTTGACCTTTCCTTCGTCCCTTCGCTCAGTCGTCACCTCCCAGCAGAAGCCTTCCAGGTCTCCTGACTTGCACGCTCCCAGCACCCCATGGACCATGGTCACAGCTGTGCCCCTACTTACGTGATTCTTGGATTGGTAACTGGCTTCCCGCGAGACCACAAGGCACCATTCGGGCAGGGTCTGTGTCTGGTTTTGTTCATTTCCAAGGCCTGAGCCAGCACCTGGCACATCACACATACTTGGTAAATATCTGTTGAATGAATAAATGAAATAGATCTTATGGCCCCATCGTATGAATCAGGAAGTCAGTTCAGAGAGGTTAGGCAGTTTACCCAAGGTTGCTCAGCACACGGCAGTGCGGGACTCCCTGTGTCAACTTCTTAGGACTGCTGTAACAAATTCCCACAAACCGGGCAGCTTAAAGCAACAGGAATCTCTTGCCTCACAGTGGCTCAGACCAGCGGCCTGGGTGGAGAGGGGAAGGAGCCAGATTCGAGAGTTACTGAGGAGGTAAAACCGCGGGCCTATTGCGAGGAATACGTGAGATAAACTCTGAGAAGCATCACGTGGTCCTGGCATGAATGAAGGGCTCACCAGCTCACCAATGACATCAGGTTCCTTTCCTTCCTGAAGTCAAAAGGCCATGGGGGACCCGGCCCCAGGTGGCAGCACCTCTCACTGGCTTCACTAGCCAAGGAGTCTGGAATGAAGGCATCAGCGGATCACACCCCCTCTGAAGGCTGCTGGGGAGAATCCACTGTGCCTCTTCCAGTTTCTGTTGACTCCAGGTGTGCCTTGGCTTGTGGCTGCCTCACTTCAGTCTTTGCCTTCTTCTTCCTATGGCAAAGACTGTGCTTCCCCTGTTCCTCTCCTCTGAGTGTCTTTTATGAGGACTCTTGTGTAGGGTAATCTCATTTCGAGATTTTTAACTTAATTACATCTGCGAAGACTCTTTTTCCAAATAAGGTCACATACATAGGTTCTGGGACACAGATGTATCTTTTTTGTGGTGGTGTTGGGGGCTGCGGTGCACTCTTCAGCCCTCTATACCAGGATTCCCCAAGCCCCCAGGCCACGGACTGGTACCAGTTCATGGCCTGTTAGAAACTGGGCCACAAAAGCAGGAAGTGAGCGGTGGGCAAGCGAATGAAGCTTCATCTGTATTTTCAGCCGCTCCCCACTGCTCACATGACTGCCTAAGCTCCGCCTCCTCTCAGATCAGCAGTGGCATCAGATTCTCGCAGGAGCCCGAACTCTTGTGAACTGCGCACGCAAGGGATCTAGGTTGCGTGCTCCTTATGAGAGTCTAATACCTTATGATCTGTCACTGTCTCCCATCACCCTCAGATAGGACCGTCTAGTTGCAGGAAAACAAGCTCAGGGCTCCCACTGATTCTATATTTTGGTGAGTTGTTTAATTATTTCATTATATATTACAGTGTAATAATAATAGAAATAAAGTGCACGATAGGTCGGGCGCGGTGGCTCATGCCTGTAATCCCAGCACTTTGGGAGGCCGAGGTGGGCGGATCACGAGGTCTGGAGATCAAGACCATCCTGGCTAACACGGTGAAACCCCGTCTCTACTAAAAATACAAAAAATTAGCCGGGCTTGGTGGCGGGCACCTGTAGTCCCAGCTACTCGGGAGGCTGAGGCAGGAGAATAGTGTGAACCCAGGAGGCGGAACTTGCAGTGAGCTGAGATTGTGCCACTGCACTCCAGCCTGGGTGACACAGCAAGACTCCGTCTCAAAAAAAAAAAAAAAAAAGTGCACAATAAATGTAATGTGCTTGAATCATCCCGGAACCATCCCCCTAGCCCCTGCACTGGTCCATGGTAAAACTGTCTTCCCCAAAACTGGTCCCTAGTGCCAAAAAGGTTGGGGACTACTGCTCTCTACCACTCCAGGATGCCTGCATTAAGCCACTATGCAGGCAGCCTCCTGAGCCCCTTCCCACCCCCACAGCTCCCATCCGACTTATTCCCACCAGCTCCTCTCTGCCAGGGCTCCCCTATTATTGCATAAGTGGCTTCTTCTGTTCTCT
Organism: Macaca thibetana thibetana; assembly: GCF_024542745.1. Taxonomy (NCBI): domain Eukaryota; kingdom Metazoa; phylum Chordata; class Mammalia; order Primates; family Cercopithecidae; genus Macaca; species Macaca thibetana. Next base: position 18,707,589 of record NC_065578.1, on the reverse strand, counting down.
AAACTGTAGAGAAGCTTTGATGCCGTGACCTCTGATGTTTATTCTGATAACAAGCAGGGAGGAAACACAATGTAGAAGAAATCCCCAGCATCCTCCAAACCCTGTAATAGGGAAACTTTTGCCTGGCTTCCCACTGGAACCCTCCTAGTGGAAGGAGGAGGAGGAAGAGCAGAATTTCGTAGTGGGAAGGAGCCGCAGGGGAAGGTCAGCAGGGTAGCAGTGCAGCAGGCGGGCTTTGGGCCAGTTGGAAGCCTGAGGAGGGAGAGTGGGATGGATTTCACCTGGGCAGGTATGCAGATGGCCGGCCTCAGCAAGGAGAGCAGAGAGAGCAGGGGTGAGGGGCTGCCCCCAGAACCATTCCTCATGTTGCAGAACTGCTGCAGACCAGGTACAGAGGATAGAAGAGAGAGGGCTCAGAAGTGACGTCACAGCCCTTAGATTCTGGTGGTCTGGTGCCGGCTACAAGGGGACTGGGACTCTGTCTCAGGAATCCTGGCGTTTGTCTCCAGTGACCCTTTCAGGGCAGCTGGTAGTCAGGGACCCTAAAAGAGTAGGGTGCTGAGGCTTGCTCAAGCCCAGGCAGCAGGGTGGATGAACTGCTTTCTCCTGCGTGCTTGGTCATGCACGTGTATTTAGTGCAGTCAGTGCCTGCCAGGGTGGCAGGACACGTGGGTCACCCTACCCTGGGGATTCTTGCTATGAGCATAATACATTTTCTTTACCATTTTTAAAAAAGCCTCTAAGCCCTTACTACTCTCAGTGTGGTCCGTGGACCCAGCAGCATCGGCACTGCTGGGAGGTTTGTGAGAAATACAGAGTCTCAGCCCCCGCCCAGACCCGCTGATTGGGATCTGCACGGAACCCAGGCAATTCCTGAGTGCTTTCTACTCAGAGGAGCGCTGCTCTAAGGCTCCAAAGAGTTTGTTTGGGCCTACTGTATCCAAAGCATTTTAATTCCATATCGTGGAGCTGAAAGGGGTCTCCATGGGTGACCCGGCCAGCCTCTGCTTTCAGGCAGGCGAGGCCTTCGCTAATACTTTATTTAGCAGACACAGCCAAGTGGCCCCCAAGGGAGTGGCAAGGTTGGCCTGAGAACAGTGCTTCGGTCACTGGACTCTGAGTTTGGGGCATTTTCTGTCTGCACCCCCTGGAGCTTACATTTCCAGGGCCAAGGAGTCTCAGGAGTTGTCATAGATTTCATCACAGAGCGATTGTGTCACTTTATTTATTTTTTTAACAGAAGTGAGGGAAGAATAATAATATCTGATCCTCCTGGATTCCCTTGGAGAGAAAGGCTGGATTGCACAGTGGTCTGAGACTCGGGTTGCTGGAGATCAGGACAGCAGCTCAGCACATAGAATCTAATATTGGAATCAGTATAATGGCGAAGCCACCTTGTGCTAAGTCCTGGCTGCGTGGCAGGCATGGCGCTAAGGGCTTGCGCTGGCATTTCATCTCTCATCCTCCAGTGAGGTGGTTAAGGCTGTTGCCCCCATCTTGCAGACCTGAATCTCACACATCAAAGTCAACTTGGATGATCCTCTCTGTTTTTTTTTTTTTTTTTGAGACGAAGTTTCGCTCTTATCCCCCAGGCTGGAGTACGGGTGACATGATCTTAGCTCACTGCAACCTCTGCCTCCTGGGTTCAAGCGATTCTTCTGTCTCAGCCTCCTGAGTAGCTGGGATTACAGGCATGTGCCATCACGCCTGGCTAATTTTTGTATTTTTAGTAGAGACGGGGTTTCACCATGTCGGCCAGGCTGATCTTGAATTCCTGACCTCAAGTGATCCACCCACCTCAGCCTCCCAAAGTGTTGAGATTACAGGCGTAAGCCATCGCCCCCAGCGATCCTCTCATTTTCACAGGTGGAGAGACTGAGGCCCAGAGAGGGGAAGGGGCTTCCTTGCGGACACACAGCGGCAGAGGTAGACTGGGAGTCAGAAGCAGTTCTCCAGCTTCCTGGGCCAGCCCTTCCTTTCTCTCATTGCCTCTTCATCAGGTAGAAAGAGAAGCAGCCTTGGGCCCGGAATCTGACTTTCCCTCTTTCCTCACCCAGAGAGAGTCATATACATCCCACCACCTCTTTCTGCACCCCACCCCTGCAAACCCCAAACCATCTTAGGCACCTAAGATACCTCCACTGACTCTTCTCTGCTGTTTGTGACCTCGGAGCTGGCTGTGGCAGAAGAATTGAGTGGGTTTAAAACAGCCTGTCTTACATCATTGCCTGGTGCTTCATGCCCACCCAGGCACGTTCTCATTATAGGCGACATCTAAACCAGCATCGCCCTTAAAATTTCCATTGAGAATAGCCACCACTTATTAAGCACCAGTTAAATGCTGGTGACCTTACCTGGCTCTTGTCAATCACTGTTTCATTTCATCCTCACAGCCATCCTTTAAATGTAGGCGTTCCCACTTTACAGATGAGCAAACCGAGGCTCATAGAGGTGAAGTAATTGCCTAAGCTAGTAAGTGGCAGAGCTGGACACTCTAAAACAACTGCTGTTAGTCAAAACTTTGGCAGATTTTACCCTCAGGAATTAGGGAATTGAGGCATCCCCATGGAAATATGTCTCATATTTCTAATAGCTCATATCTAAATAATACCAGGCTTTGATAATGTCTGGGAGGTGCCTTTGGTTTATCTGATAGCCTCACCATGTGCCAGCAGGTAAGAGGAACAGCTTTAGTGGCACACTGGGACCCAATGGGAGCAGGTGCCAGGGCTCCAAAGGTCCCCAGAGGTCAGAGGCAGGTAGACCCTCAAATCACCTAGACTACCCTCTTATGTAGATGGGGAAACTGAGGCCCAGAGAGGGGAGTGGCTTGCTGACAGTTGTCATTTCTGACCTCTTTATCTGTTCTAATGAATGACCGGGACCAAGAATGGGGAGTATTTTGGGGGTTGATTGTATTACAATTCAAGCCCCACCTTGGCAAGTTACTAAATGTCTCTGTGCCTTGGTTTCCCCAGGTGTCCGAGGGAGTAACAGTAGTCTCTACCTAACAGGGCGGTGGTGAGGATTACATGAGCAAATCCTTGTAGAGTGCCCAGCATGGAGCTGGCAGGCAGGGCACAGGCTGTGAGTGTTGCTGGGGTGATGGTGGCCATGGTGAAATGGGAAAACCCTGGAGTCAGGGAACCTGGATGTTCGTCCTTTCTCTGAGACTCTTGCGCGTGACCTTGATCAGTCGTTTAACCTCTCTGAACTGCAATTTCAAGTACAAATAAGGGGCAAGAGCCAAATGTTCCATAAAAACACGATTTTTTAAAACTGTCTTGGGTTCTAAGACCATGATCTCGTAAATCATGTCAAGATCCTTACAAGGATCTTGTATGGAGAAGGTTGGTGTCTTGGATGGGCCAGTTGTCCAGGTCCTTCCCCATGAGCTCCATGAGGGCAGTGCCCTTGTTGGGCCTCTTTACCGTTGCATCCCAGCAAGTACAACACGGATGGACGCATGGCAGGCACTTGGTACTTGTTGGATGGAGGGAAGAAGGGAGGGCGCCATAGAAGGATGGGTGGGCGACTCTTCTTTGGAGAATGAGCTTAGATGCCGAGCAGCGTGGTTTGCTGAATGTCTTCCTTCTACAGAGATTGATGGGGGCAGAAGAGGAGGCTCTCTGTGCTGCAGGATTTCTCCCTGGGTGTGAGACGGACTGATTAGTCATGGAATCAGCCCAGGAAATCAACATGAAAAGCTGCATTTTTCAGAACTTCCTGGAAGGTTGACCTTTACTGAGAGTTTTGGGATCTTAGTCACCGAACGATGCCATATTGGCAGCTGGGTGGAATTTTTTGTGTGTACTAATCATTTCCTTCTCCTCATCTAGTAGCAACCCACGAAGCACTTTGCCCACACAACCAAAAAAATAAGTCTTTTACGTGATGAAAGTTAAACTAAATCTGAGCTGATAACTCTCAACCTCCACACAATTGACGTTTGAGGCTGGATCATTCTGTTGTGGGGGGCTATCCTGTGTGCTGTGGGCTGCTTAGCTGCATCCCTGGCCTACTAGATGCCAGTAGACATTCCTAAGCTGTGATAACCAAAAATGTCTCCAGACATTGCCAATGTCCTCTAGGAGGCAAAACTGAAAATATGGCCATCTCAGGTGGGGCTGGTTTACTTGCATTTAGTAATCTTCCTAAGCTCTTCCAGTTGCTCTTCTAGGCTGCTTACATAGATTCTGAGTTATTGCAGAGTATATGATCATCAGATCTGCTGCTGTTACAAGGGGAAAATGAAGGTTCTGCAGGTTAAGTGAGTAGCCCAGGATCACATTTCAAAGTAAGTTTCAAAACTCCATTTAAGGCCAAGTGAATCTCACCGTGACCTCGGTATTGGTCCCTGGTAGACTTAAACCGCATAGTGATTTTTGCCCTCTGATCTCTGAATCCAAAGGGAGGGTCACCTCTAGGCCCTGGAACTGCAGGAGGCACACGCACTTGAGCCACAGCACTCTCTACCACAGACGTGGCTCTGCTTTCTGGCCTGGTGTTTATTACTGGATTGCAAACCCTGCCTCCCTGATGAATGAGAAAGGCTTGACATGTTAGTCTTGGGTTGAGGTAAAATGCAAATATTGTCACCTGGCTGCTGGGTTCTCCATCAACATCCTTTTTTAATTATTATTTTTTATTTTTATATTTTTTTATATGGAGTTTCACTCTTGTTGCCCAGGCTGGAGTGCAATGGCACAATCTTGGCTCACTACAACCTCCGCCTCCCAGGTTCAAGCAATTCTCTTGCCTCAGCCTCCCGAGTAGCCAGGATTACAGGCATGTGCCACCACACCCGGCTAATTTTTGTGTATTGTTAGTAGAGACAGGGTTTCTCCATGTTGGTCAGACTGGTCTCGAACTCCCAACCTCAGGTGATCTGCCCGCCTCAGCCTCCCAAAGTGCTGGGATTACAGGCGTGAGCCACTGCGCCCGGCCCAACATCCCTGAGATTCATACAGTTTATAATCCATATCCAAACAGCTTGGTCCATCTATTCCGCAAATAAGAACTGACACCTGCTGTGTGTGCCTGGCCCTGTGTGGGACACTGAGAGTAACTCTAATAGCAGATGCTCACTGAGTGCCTACTGTATGCCTGGCTCTGAGCTAAGTGCTTTCTTTATAGGAACTAATTCATTGAAACCCCACAATGGCCTTTGGAGGTAGATGCTGTTACTGTTCCCATTTTACAGCAGAGGAAACTGCAGCACAGAGAATAAAATGCCTGCCCAAGCTGGAAAGTGAGGAGTTAGGATTCCAGCCAGGCCTCGGGCTCCTGAGTCCACCTCTTAACTGCTGTTCCGCCTCCCACATGGAGATAAGTGGAGCCCTCACCCCTGCAGCTGACTTTAAGAGGGTTGGATGAGGCCTGAATGAAGGGCGGGCACCCATGCAGCCGGAACCAGAGGAGCTGCTGCTCTTACTGATCCTGCATCCAAGAAGGTGGAGATGGGAGGGTCTCAGAAGCAAACCCTTCTCTCTCCCCCTTGCTCCAAGACCACTGGTCTTGAAGTAAGTTTGTCACCGCCTTAATGTCCTTAATCATCCTAAGCCGTGAGGACAAAAGGCAGGAGTCATCCCCAAGACGTCCTGAGTCTTGAGCCCATGAGGGCTCTGCAGCCAGGCTCAGCCTCTCAAAGTGGGGACCCTGGGCACACAACAGGGCTTAAACCCATTACTCAGCAATGGACAGGGTGTATGGGACTGGAATACTGTGTAATTTCTTCTTTATATGGAAAATAATTCATTTAGGGTAAAAATGGGGCTATGTAATAAATATTCTAGAAAAAGCATATAATTTTAAAAGTTGGTAAATCAAGGGATAGTAGTGTGGTGGGTAGGGTAAGCAGTTGTATGAGTGTGACCTATGAGGTGTGTCCTCGGACCCAGGGGGAAGAGGGACAAGGGGCCCCTGCCCTGGCACAGCAGCAGGCAGCCCACAGCCTCACCCTGGCACCCTGGCTCAGAGAGTGGCTTCTTAACAGGTACAGGATGGAGGAAACATGACAATTTCCCATAAAGTAATATCAGCCACCCTGTATCAGGCACTTACTGTGTCCCAGGTGCCAGCCAAGCTCACCACATCCATCTTCTTATTGCCCCAAAACAAAAGCCCGATCAAAAAGATATTCTTGGCCTGTAACAATCCCAGCACTTGGGAGGATGAGGCAGGCAAATCACTTGAAGTCGGGAGCTCGAGACCAGCCTGGGCAACATGGTGAAACCCCCTCACTACTAAAAATACAAACATTAACCAGGCATGGTGATGGGTGCCTGTGATCCCAGCTACTCGGGAGGCTGAGGCACAAGAATCGCTTGAACCCTGGAGACGGAGATTGCAGTGAGCCAAGATCGTGCCACTGCACTCCAGCCTGGGTGAGAAAGTAAAACTCCATCTCAAAAAAAAAAGATATTCTTATTCCCCTTCTGCAGATGAAGAAACTGAGGCTCAGAGAAGTTAAGAGACTTTCTGAAGCCATTCAGCTAGTAGGAACTCAGATCAAGATTTAAACCCAGGTCTGTTTGACAAAGGCTGAAGTTTCTGCCTCTGGGTGCCTTCACTTTGGTCTGGAGGGCAGCCCCCAAAGGACGGGGATTGACCATGATCTCCTCCCAAAGGTGTGGGCTCTCCCAGCAGGTACCAGGTCAACCCCGACCCACGCTCAGAGATGGAGCCATTACTGGGAACGGGCTGGTTCAACACCTTACAACAGGAGGCTGTCCTGCCCCCCGCTCCTGATTTGGGGGATTTGGAAATATGGGGAAGGTCAGGATTGTTATCACAACTTGTGGGTGCAACTGGCATTTAGGGCCAAGTTCCCGGGGTGCTGCTGTCCTTTGATGCATGAGAGTGTTACATAATGAAGTATGGAACGCAACTGCTTTTGTATTGAGAAATGCTGGTGGGCGAAGGAGTCCCGTCGTGAATACACAGCCTGACTCTGAACATGCCCCTTGCTGAAGCAGGGGGACCAGTTGGCTCCAGGGGCTCCCACAGTATGTGGTTGTGTGTCTGGGATGGGCACCAGGGCTAATCCCACAGTTCTGGGTGGCTGGCACACTTCTGCCCTCTGGTGGCAGAGCCGAGATCCCTGGGTCACCCTTCCCAATCCCCCATCTTTCCAAAGAACTGTTATCCCGTGATACGTAACTTTTAGGTGTGCCTGTGGCCCGTGACCTAGGGCTGCCCCTGAGATTGTATGTATACCCCATGTGCATAAACTATAGGATTCCCAGCTGGCCAAACGGGATTGTCCTAAGACACCAAACTCCCTCAAGAGTAAGAGATTTGCCTTTAAAAGGCAGTCATAGTGGAATGAGCAGAAATGTTGGCATCAGATAATTTGGATTATAATCCAAGCTCCAGCACTCTCTAAACTGTGTGGCTTTGAGAAAGTTTCTTATCCACTCTACACCTGTTCTTTCCTCGTTTGCAAAATGCAGCATCATAGTGACAACCTGCTAGGACCATTGGGAGGATCAGCAATCACAAGTGCAAGCTCCTGCCATGATGCCTGCTGCTTAGGAGCAGGCCAGGGATGCTGGGTTCCCTTCCCTGCAGAGGCGGCGGGAGGAGCATCGCGCTCTGCCTCCAGGCGTGAGCACATCCAGACCATCTCAGACTGGGAGGAGCTCATTTCCAAGAGGGGAGCCCAGTGCTCTGTTTCCTGGGGTAGGAATCACTTGTTTCAGAATCACTGGGAGCGGAGAGTGTTGTTAAAAGTTCAGATTCCTAAGCCCCACCCCAGATCTCCTGCATGTGGGACTGAGGAAGCTGAAATTCCACAAGCTCTCTGGGACCTTGATGTTCCCTAAACTCTAAGAACCACTGTCCCGCTGTGACTCTCAAGTCTCCACATGGCCATGTTGCTGTTGGGCTGTTTCAAGTCCATTTGGCCTTGGGCTTTGAAGGTCTCTCCTTGTGAGGAGGAACAGGTACCCTGAAGCTGACCCTCAGATCTCTGAGCTGGAAAGGACCTCCAGAGACTAACTCCTTTGGTCCTTCTGGCAGGGTCCAAAAGTCTGGGCCTGGACACTGGACTAGAATCTGCACAGCTCTCAGGAGCAACAGGGGGATGTCGCAGCCCCCACTGATCATGGGCTGACCCAGATTTAGAAGGAGGCCATGAGGAAGGAGCTCAGGCTGGAAGCATGGGCAGGCTTGGGAGAGAGGTGTGTGACTGGAAGACAGTGTTCTGCTAGCTCGTGGCCCTGCTTCCCATGTCATGGTGTCATGGTGCGGGGAAGGGGTGGCGGTCAGGTGCATAGCCTCTGCAGCCAGGCTGCCACTTTACTATTCACTGGCTGGGTGAACCTGGGCCCCTGGCCTAAGCTGTCTGCACCTCACTTTCCTTTTTGAGAAGATGGACTTTCTATAGTACCTGCCACTTCAGAGGCTCATAAGGATTCAGTAAGCCACTACATGCAGAAAGTATAGTGCAGAATCTGATCTAGATGAGTAGGTGATAAATGAAGCTTCCAGATTAATAGGATTATTGATCATAGGATGTTTCTGCTGAAAGGGGATACACATCTCATCCAGCAGAACTGTCCCCCGCATTTGGATCTTTCCCAACAGAGTTCCACTAGCTCAGTCATTCATTCATTTCTACAAATATTCCATTCTTCTTGCATACAAAGATTATTAAACCTCTGCTTTGTTTTTGGCATGGGCCGAGGTACTAGGGATGCACAGTGGCTGCCATTTGGCAAATGGAGTGCAGAGGCAAGAGTGGAAGATAAGAAAGTGGTGAGGCGGCTGGTGGTTGGAGAGCGATGGCTGTGGTGGTGGCAGTGGAGATGGAGTGAAGTGGTCAGACTCAGGATCTATGTTTTGCAGGTGTAGCAGTCAGCATCAGCTGGTGGGGTGGATGTCGGGACAGGGAAACAAGAAGTAAGAACAATGCCCAGGCTTGTGGTCTGAGCCCCAGGGTGGATGGAGCACTTTTTTATTATTTATTTTATTTTATTTTATTTTGTTTTTGAGACGGAGCCTCCCTCTGTTGCCCAGGCTGGAGTACAGTGGCATGATCTTGGCTCACTGTAACCTCTGCCTCCCAGGTTCAAGCAATTCTCCTGCCTCAGTCTCCCAAGTAGCTGGGATTACAAATGTGCGCCACCACACCCGGCTAATTTTTGCATTTTTTAGTCGAGAAGGAGTTTCACCATATTGGCCATGCTGGTCTTGAACTCCTGACCTCAAGTGATTGGCCCGCCTCGGCCTCCCAAAGTGCTGGAATTCTAGGCACAGGCGTGAGCCACCGCGCCTGGCCTATGGGGCACCTTTTATTGGGACTGGCTCTCAAGGAGCAAGTTGGCCCCCTGGCATGTTGGCAGTAGAGCCTGGGCCAGAGAATGTCAGTATCCTGGGTAGCCCAGGACTCTGCCCCTCCCTACTGCCTTCTAGACGAGGAGATTCGCTCCTAGAGCTTCCAGAAGGAACATGCCTTGAACTACGAACCAGCATCCCAGCCACCAAGTCCTTGAAATGACCTGTACACAAGGCTAAGATACAAAGCCCCGTGCCTGAGATTACCACAGGAGTGTTAATCACACGTGCACCCGGCAGCCTGCATGCTAGAAGGTGAATCACTGCAGCCTTGACCAGTGGAGTATGTATTAGCAACTAATTATCATTGCCACCAATTAATCATCAGAGCCAAAGCTTGGTTTCTACAACCCGATTATCACGTGGGCACAGTAGTCTTTGTTCCTATGGGGAAAGCAAGGAACTCCTTTTTTCCGTGAAGTTTGCTGAACCTAATAACCCCAAGCCACAGCACGTGGTGTCTGTCTCCAGCACGTAGACAGCTCCTCATCCCGGGAGACAGCAGGGCAGCCCCGAGAGACCCTGTTCCACTCTGGGGACCCTGGGTCAAGGAAGGAACTGATTTCTTTTGTAGAAGCTGAAACCTCAAACTTCAAGACTTCAGAGACTGCATCATGGTAAACGGGAAAAGAGGGTCCCCTATACCAGAACTCAGGAAACTATTTTTGGCAAGCTTCTCAGGTCATGCTGATAGGCAGCTGGACTGGGGAATTAGCGTTTTAGACAATTCATGTCTTCACAGGGCCAGGGCACACGGGAAGGTGAGTGCGGAGTAGCTGAATGCCAGGTCCTTGTGACTTTCTCTGTCAAAAAGATTCAATTTGGAAGCCTGTCATAGTACTTGAGTCACAGAGAATTTGACCTAAAAATCAGAAGAGTTTATTCATTGGTTCATTCACTGTGTAAACATTTTTTGAGTTCTTACTAAGTGTCACACCCCAGGTAGGTACAGGGGTTGGAAAAACAGATGACTAAGCTTACAGTCTACTAAGATATGACGAGTACAATCAAATGGGGAAGATACTGAGAGAGAGGCCTGTATAAGTCATCAGAGACCCCCAAAAGAAGGAATTATGCAGAGAGGGTTCAGAGAGGAGGTGATGGTTGAGCCAGGTCAAGGGTTAAGTGATAGAATAATGGCCCCTAAAGATGTTCACATCCAAATCCCTGGCAACTGAATATGTTACCCTACATGGCAAAAGGGACTTTGCAGGTGTGATTACATTAAGCATCTTGGGATGGGGAGACGATCCTGGGCTTTCCAGATAGGCCTAATGCAATCACAAGGTCTTTGTAAGAGGAAAACAGGAGGATCTAAGTCAGAGTAGGAGATGTGACCATGGGAGCAGAGGCTGGAGTGATTGGAGGGAGGGGCCACAAGCCAAGGAAAACAGGCTGGGAAAAGCAAGAAAACAGATTCTCTCCTTGCTAACACTGTGATTTTATAATATCTGGCCTTCAGAACCATAAGATACTAAATTTGAATTGTCAGCCAGGCGCAGTGGCTCACGCCTCAGCCTCCCAAGTTGCTGGAAATTGCAGGCGCCCCCCACCACGCCTGGCTAATTTTTGTATTTTTAGTAGAGATGGGGTTTCACCATGTTGGCCAGGCTGGTCTCGAACTCCTGGCTTCAGGTGATCTGCCTACCTCAGCGTCCCAAAGTGCTAGGATTACAGGCACCCGGCCTCCTTCATTTTTTTTTTTTCCTGTGCGGTATTTGTTTTTTGTTTTGTTTCTTAGTTGGGACCTCATGACATGTTATCCAGTCTATCTTCTATGCATTAAAAATTTTGTTTCATTGTATAAGCATTTGTTTTCCTTTTTCTTTATTTATATATCCAAACAGAACTGTCTCTTTTTTATTTTTATTTTTTTAAATTATTGAGATGGGATCTTGCTATGTTGCCCAGGCTGATCTGAAGCTCCTGAGCTCAAGTGATCCTCCCATGTCAGCTCCCAAAGTGCCTGGGATTATAGACATGTACCACCACTTAGCCATAAATTCTCTTAGCCATAAATTCTTCTGGGTAAGAACTTATTTTTGAAAGTTATGACATACTTTTCTTGGGAATCATTTTTTATGGACCCATGGTTTTCAGCTGGATAGGTGTGGTTTATAACTAATTTCCTGATGTTGGAAATCTCCAGGTTGTTTCCAATTTCATATTATAAATACAGCATAGTGCCTTTATTTACTACAAATCGTCTGCATTTACGGTTGTTTTCTTAAGATTAAAATTCCAGAAATGGAATTCCTGGGGCAAAGGGGATGTATTTTTTTAAGTTTTTGATATGTGTTGTCCAGTTGCCCTCCAGAACGTTTATACCAGTGCATACTTCCACCAGCAATGTCTTTGAGCACCCATTGAGCACCCATTTTTATCATCTCCTTCACAGCTGTGAAATTTTAAAAACTGATCTTTGCTCATTTGACTGGTGAGAAATACCACCTTCCTTTTTTCTTTTTTGAGACAGGGTCTCACCCTGTCACCCAGGCTGGAGTGCAGTGGCATGATCACGGCTCACTGCAGCCTCAACCTCCTAGGCTCAAGAGATCCTCCTGCGTCAGCCCCCTGAGTAGCTAGGACCACAGGCACTCACTACAATGCCTGGCTAATTTTTGTATTTTTTTGTAGAGGTCGGGGGCGGTCTCACTATGTTGCCCAGGCTGGTCTTGAACTCCTGGACTCAAGCAATCTGCCTGTCTCAGCCTCCCAAAGTGCGGGGATTACAGGAGTGAGCCACTGCACCCAGTCCCACCTTGCTTTTGCTGAATATTTTAATAGTTGTGTAGTATTCTGTCCAGGCAACTGTGTCATTTTCTTTCATTGACTGGCTCCCATGGAGTTGTACATTTAGGCTGTTTCCAGTGTGGGTTTTATCAGTTACACTGCTAACCTCACTGTTCTTAAAACCTAAACTGATTCTTTTCTGCTGTTGTTTCTGTCTTTCGAGGGCACTATGATGCCCGGGCTAGAGTCCTCGTGTGCCACATGACCTCCCTGCTCCAGGTGCCCTTGGAGGAGCTGGATGTCCTTGAAGAGACGTTCCTGGAGAGCCTGAAGGAAATCAAAGAGGAGGAATCTGAGTAAGAGAGCCCTGCGACCCCCATCAGGATCCAAGGATCTCCACTTCAGTGTACTTTGCAGATAACAGAGTCCCCTTCTCCCTTTAAGAGATGGTATAGTGAGGTAAAAGGAGCCCTGGACAGAGTCCCAGCTATAGCCCTGACTCGCTGGGTGGCCTTAGCAAGCTACTTACCCTCTCTGGGCCTCTGACTTCATTTGCAAGAAGAAAAGATGAAATGGGCCAGACACGGTGGCTTACGCCTGTAATCCCAGCACTCTGGTACACTGAGGCAGGCGGATCACTTGAGGTCAGGAGTTCGAGACCAGCCTAGCCAGCATGATAAAACCCCATCTCTACTAAAAATACAAAAATTAGCCGGGCATGGTGGCATGCACCTGTAATCCCAGCTACTCGGGAGGCTGAGCCAGGAGAATCACTTGAACCAGGGAGGCGGAGGTTGCAGTGAGCCAAGATTGTGCCACTGCACTCCAGTATGGGTGACAGAATGAGACTCTTGTCTCAAAAAAAAAAAGAAAAGATGAAATGAATGATTGCTAAGAGCCTTGAATCTGTGACTTTAACATCCTGAGGCCCTGACACCCTGTTCCACCTCAGGCTCTTGTGACACCTGGTTCAAGGGCACAATTGACCTAGATTCAGTTCCTTTTCTGATACCTGTCCACTGCTTGACATTGAGCAGATGGCCTTGCTTTTCTAAGCTGCAATATTCTTATCTATGAAACAGGAATATGGATAGTGCCCTCCCAGGATCACTGGGAAGAATGAATATCTGCACATTATAAAATGCCTGACCCAGGGCTGGCACACAGCAAGTACTCGGTAGATGTGAGTCCTCCCCTCCCTGACATGTCCCAGACCCATCAGTTGTAGAGTTGCTTTGCTGTCTATATATGGTCAAGAGTGTGTAGAAGGAAATAATCCTGGTAACTTGGCCGGAGCTCAGCTCTCTGCAGACACTTTACACAGGATCTAATCCCAGAGCAATAAATCGATTTCAGTCACAGCCTAATCATAGGCTCCTGGCACCAGGCACGTCTCCCAGCTCTGGGTTTTGTTTCAGTTGTGGTGGTGTTCTTTGACCAGCCAGGTTACACCAGGTCAGCCCGCCTGAGAATTTAATCCTAAAGCCAAATTGACACCCAGAGCCACCCTCATGCCACAGTTAGTAGAGCAAAGACAAGGGGTATTTCCTTGAGAAAGGGGGAAACTTGGTTTGTTGAAATAACCTGTAGACATACTAGCTTTGACCCCTAGAGTTGGGTCAGTATAGAAATACCTGGATCCATGCCAATTACCATAATCACGAGGGCATCCTAGGTTCTTTGGATATGTCGGGAATTTATAGGATCTTATATGCCTTGAAATTAAAGGAACCTCTCAGTTATTATTTGGAAATCTTATTATCAGAGAGAAATGTATTACCCGGAGTGATTTGTTCTGATAATACCAGTAATGCCCGGTCAGGGAAGATATAAACCAGAAGGTCTAACACAGGCCAGTTCTGCCACTTACCAGCCACGTGAGCTTGGGCATTATTTAACTTCTCTGAGCTTCAACTTCCTCACCTGTAAAATGGGTATAATAGTAGCGCCCTCCTCACAGGGTTCTTGTGAGGCCTAAATGAGTTCATATATATGTGAAGTGTTTCAGGTGAGCCTGGGACAGAGTAACTAGTTCATAAATATTATTTGTTGTTGTTAATAATACTGTTCTAATTGTGTTATTACAGACCCTTTTATAGACTATTATAGATCCTATTGCAGTCTATGTGTAGACCCTTTCCCCGGAAAAAGGCTTCACACATGTAATTGTTGATGCAATGTTAGGGACTTTGGAGACCTCTCAGATTCTGTGGTCTCTGGAAGGATCTGAGACCCAGGGAAGCCATAGCAACTGTTCAGCCAGGAGACCTGGCTCTCGGTTTGATTCTGCTTCTAACCCTCTGTGTGGCCTTGGGCACGTGGCTTTCCCTCCGTGGACGCCAGCACACATTTTCGTTGTTTACCTAAACAATTAAGGGATTGAATGATATGTAGATTTCTTTTGACTGTAAGGTTTTGTGTTTCTGGGAGGTGAGTTCCTTACTAGGCCCACCAAGGTGACTCTTTGCAGCTGAGGTCTAGAGTGTGACGTCCCACCCATCCCACCCCTCTGCTCCTGGGTCCCCGTCTGAGCCCTAAGGCCACCCAGCTTCCCTCACTTGTTTAGTGACTTCACCTCTCCTCTCTGTGCCTCGTTTCTTCGTCTCTTACATGACGATAATGGTAGTATCGCCGTCATAGCGTTGTTGAGAGGATTAAATTACTTAACACATATCAAAAGCTGGGACCCGTGCTTGGCACATAGTAGAGTCTCAGCAGATGTGAGCTAATGAGCTGCTGGGGTTGATACTGCTCACATAGGCCAGCTGCAATGGCTCACATCTTAATCCCAGCACTTTGGGAGGCTGAGGCGGGTGGATCACGAGAGGTCAGGAGTTTGAGACCAGCCTGACCAACATGGTGAAACCCCGTCTCTACTAAAAATACAAAAATTAGCTGGATGTGATGGCACATGCCTGTAATCCCAGCTACTCGGGAGGCTGAGGCAGGAGAATCACTTGAACCCAGGAGACGGAGGTTGCAGTGGGCCGAGATCATGCCATTGTACTCCAGCCTGGGCAACAAGAGTGAAACTCCATCTCATAAAAAGAAAAAAATTACAGTTAAAAATAAATAAATTAGTAAAGATACTGCTCACATCATAAGAACGTTGCCAGCATCAGATTTTTCTTGAATGCCTACTAGATGTAGGCACAAGATGCCATCTCTCTCAATCCTCATAACAGCCCCCTAAGTGTTTCACAAAGAAATAAAGTCAGAGGGGTGGCATAACTCAGCCTAGGTCACATGACTGGTCAGCAGCATCTGATTCGACCACCGTGTCCAGTCTGAATGGCTCTCACTGTGTCCCTCAAGACCTGGCTGGCAGTGGCAGGGTTTCTCCTTTATTCTGAAGAAAACAAGAAAGATAATGATTTTATGGGGCCATCCAGGCCTTTACTAGGAACGTGTGTGTAGACCTCTCAGTGATAAGCTATCTCTATCTGTCAGCACAAAAAAAAAAAAGTGATTTAAAAACAGAAGGTGTGGTGAGGATAAGGACAGGAAACACCCTCTCATGGGAGATAAGATGACAGAAAGACTGATGTGTGGTTCTGTGAGACAGAAAATGCGGGCGTCCTTCAGCCTGGGATTTGGCCCACATCTGCATGTGGTTTCAGCCTTTGTCTTTGGGCAGCTCACATGGAAACGGCAACTCAGGTTCAGGTCTTTCTTTTCAACGTGACCGTTGAATGTCTCATCAGCGGGCAGTCAGTGATGAGAGCAAGGCTGTCATTCGGATTTCGTGGTGTTCTCTGAGTGTTAGCGTTGTAAAGGTGACTCAGAGCAAACATCTCCCCTTTGCTTTCAGTGTTGAGATTCAATCAGACAATTGAAGTAACTGTAAGAGTGTAGTGCTGCAATAATGAACGATGCCTGAGAAAGCTATTTGATGTACAAAACAATTTTTTTTTCTTTTGAGACCAAGTCTCACTCTGTCGCCCAGGCTGGAGCGCAGTGGCACAATCTCGGCTCACTGCAAGCTCCGCCTCCCGGGTTCACGCTGTTCTCCTGCTTCAGCCTCCTGAGCAGCTGAGACTACAGATGCCCGCCACCACGCCCGGCTAATTTTTTGTATTTTTAGTAGAGACGGGGTTTCACTGTGTTAGCCAGAATGGTCTCGATCTCCTGACCTCATGATCCGCCTGCCTCGGCTTCCCAAAGCGCTGGGACCACAGGTGCGAGCAACTGTGCCTGGCCCCCAAAACAATTATTAAGAATGTGCAAATACTTAAACAGGGACATAGATTTGCCATTCAGCTGAATGTTAGGAGAGAGTGCCTTAGCCAAGTAACTTTAGGAAAAAATATCTTCTTTTCAAATCAACACATGCTTATAAACTTTTTGTCAGCGAGATGGGGCAGGCAGAGTCTTACTCTGTCACCCAGACTGGAGTGCAGTGGCATGATCACTGCAGCAGTGGCTCACTGCAGCCTTGACCTCGCAGGCTCAAGCCATCCTCCCACCTCAGCCTTCCAAGTAGGGTGGACCACAGGCATGCACCATGCCCGGCTAATTTTTTTATTTTTATAGGGACAGGATTTCACCCTGTTGCCCAGGCTGGTGTGGAACTCCTGGGCTCAAGGGATCCTCCCACCACAGCCTCCCAAAGTGCTAGGATTACGGGCAAGAGCCACCATGCCCAGCCTATATATTTGTATTTAGCCAACAGTCCTTCCTGGTTTTCAGAGATGTGGACAGTGAGTTGGGGAGTATATCACCACAACAAGGTGGTCACCTCCAATCCTTGTTGGAATAATTAGGCTCTTTACAAGAAAGATTTCCTGAGTACCCTTCAGTTTCCAAGACCAGGGCAAGCTGCTGAGGGTGGGGAGTTGGAAATGGCTTGGTCCATGCTGTGAGAACTTAGCTCAGCAATTTTCAAACTTGAGTTACAGCAGAATCCCTGGAGGAGGAGCTTGTTACCGATACAGAATCCTTATCCTTAGACCCAGAGATTCGGCCCCAGGAAGCTATGTTTTTAACAGGTACCCCCTGGTGATTCTGATGCCCACCCTCTGCGAATCACTGGTGTAGAATTCCAGGATAATGTGGCACAGAGTCTAGGGGGCCCAGAGTCAGGGCATCTCAGCAACCTTGGGGTTTTTGGCCAGTCTTTCCGGGGGATGTGTCCCACCTCGGCTGACTCCTGAAAGTTGAGTAATGTTGAACTAGTCACAGGAAGGCGGGGAGGTCCTTGATGGCCAGGGACCAGAAGGTGACTGGAGGCAGCTCAGTATTTCCCAAGGGTGATGTGTCAGTGAGGAAGTGATTAGTGTTGAAGCTAGAGGGGGAGAGAAGGGTCAGGACACAGAGGGCGTAAGTGTCACAGTGGGGAGAGATGACAGTGTCCTGAAGGCAACCAGGCAGGCAAGGAGGGAAGAGGAGAGAGAGGCAGGTAGTCATGGTTAGATTTTTCTATTAATACTTGGCATTGGCCACTGCAGTGTGCCATCTCATCATCTGTCCATGGGTCGTTTGATAGTTACATTTTCTAAGCGAGAAAATCAATACTCAGAAAAATTAGATGATCCAGCAAGTTCATGGCAGAGCTGAGCTCAAACACCTCTTCTCCAGATTTCCAGACTATTTCCAGGCCGTGTTTGTTGAATCGAGATGCCACTGACTCAGTGCCACATCGCCTGTCTAGTTGCACATTCCCATCATGTATCGTCAGCAACTTGAATGTTTTCTTCGGCCTTGAACTCTGCCGAAAGTCAGTAATCTTCAGCCTTCCACTTCGAACTGAATTAAGAGTTATCAATTAAGGCAGTTAAGGGTCAAAGTATATCGCCAGCCTGTGTTGAGGAGGAAATTATTACAATAGTAATGAAGAGAGTGATAATAGCAATAAACATATTGAATAATTACCGGATGGTAGTCACTATGTCTCAGTGTCTCTGTCTCATTTAGTCCTCACAATACCCCTGGAAATTCAGTACTGTTATTATCCCCATTTGTTGGTTGAGGAAACTCAGATGTGACAAATAATTTGTACATAGTCACAAAGTTATTAAGTGGTTCTGTCTGTTGTGGTGATAGGCTAGGTTTTGCTGCCGTAACAAGTGACCCCCCAAATAAGTCTCAGCAGCTTACAGGATTAAAGATGTATTTCTTGTTCATACTGTGTGTCCATTGCAGATTGGCTGTAGCTTGAATTCACATTGTCCTGGTTCTGGGTCCCAGGCTGACAGAGTGACCCCATCTAGATTATTGCTGGTTTTGGGGCAGAGAGAAAGAAGATGAATCACTTTCCTGCACCGACTTTAAAGATTCTGCCAGTTGTCCCAGCATGGTGGCTCACACCTGTAGTCCCAGCACTTTGGGAGGCTGAGGCAGGTGGATCACTTGACCCCAGGAGTTTGAGACCAGCCTGGGCAACATGACAAAACCCCATGTCTATAAAAAATACAAAAATTAGCCAGGCATGGTGGCACATATCTATAATCCCATCTACTTGGGAGGCTGAGGCAGGAGGATCACTTGAACCTAAGAGGTGGAGGTTGCAGTGAGCCAAGATCCCACCACTGCACTCCAGCTTGGGCAACAGAGCCGGACCTTGTCTCAAAAAAAGAAAGGGAAGGCCGGGCGCAGTGGCTCAAGCCTGTAATCCCAGCACTTTGGGAGGCCGAGACGGGCGGATCACGAGGTCAGGAGATCGAGACCATCCTGGCTAACACGGTGAAACCCCGTCTCCACTAAAAAATACAAAAAACTAGCCGGGCGAGGCGGCGGGCGCCTATAGTCCCAGCTACTCGGGAGGCTGAGGCAGGAGAATGGCGTGAACCCGGGAGGCGGAGCTTGCAGTGAGCTGAGATCCGGCCACTGCACTCCAGCCTGGGCGACAGAGCGAGACTCCGTCTCAAAAAAAAAAAAAAAAAAAAAAAGAAAGGGAAAAAAAAAAGATTCTGCCAGAAGTGACACATATCACCTCTACCTACATTTGACTGGCTAAAGCTGGTCCTATGACCACTCAGTTCAACAGGGCAGGGATGCATAATCTTTCTGTAAGAGGATAACGAAATATGTGGAGAATGGTGACACAGCTACTACAACAGCAGAGCTAGGATTCATGCCTACATCCACAGAGTTTGAATCCTGACATTAGAACCCTCCATCTTGATGGCCCTCCTGCCTCCCACTGTGCTAGATGCACGTGGTTCAGCCTCATCCCACACTACCGATGACGTGAATTTCAATCGTGGAAAACCAGCATCATGATATGCACAGAGATTTTTACTATTGGTTTCTGCTTCTGTGTAATGAATTGACTGAGAAACACTGGGCTTTACAAAACCCAGGAGATGCTTAGGAAAAAAATCTGTTGAGGTGAACTGGCAGGGAACCAAAAAGCACAGCAGGTCCCCAGATGCCCAACTGAAATCCCATTTTGTGTATGTATGTATGTATGTATGCATTTATTTATTTATTTTGAGACATAGTCTCACTCTATTCCCAAGCTGGAGTGCAGTGGTATGATCTCAGCTCACTGCAACCTCCTCCTCCCGGGTTCAAGTAATTATCCTGCATCAGACTCCTGTGTAGCTGGAATTACAGGCGCCCGCCCCAACGCCTGGCTAATTTTTGTGTTTTTAGTAGAGGTGGGGTTTCACCATATTGACCAGGCTGGTCTCAAACTCCTGACCTCAGGTGATCCGCCTGCCTCGGCCTCCCAAAGTGCTGGGGTTACAGGTGTGAGCCACCATACCTGGCCAAATCCCATTTCTTTTAGATGACTGGAGAAGGAGCTATTTCTCAATGAAGTGTATGGTTCATGAGGAGGGAGATGGGAAGGAAACAGGTACTGGTTGAGCACATACATTTTTCTGCTCACGGAGATGCAAAAACACAGCACATCATCCATTCTCAATATAACTTTATTGACTGAATGGACGAAGAAGGAATGAAATTAATCCTTACAAACCCACAACTTTATGAGGTAGAAATTAGTATCCACCTTTTGACAAAAGAGGAAACTGAGGCTTGGGGAGATGTAGCATCGTGATGACATCAGCCCTGATTGCACTGAGCCCTTGCAGTGTGCCCGCCACTGTGCTAAATGCTTTACAGATAATCTATTACTGGAGCCTCACAGTTCATGGGGAGGTAGGGACTGTTATCCCTTAATTCATCTATAATATGGGTACAATAACCATACTGCTTCTTAGAATAAGATTAACCCTGTGAAGTGCAAAGCCCAGTGGCTGAGATGTAAGAAGCCCTCGGTAAAGACTAACCATTTTTCTTCTTTGATTATCACCATGCTTTGCTATCACTCCACACTGAGTTATTGTTCAGACTCCAACCTCAGTTCAGAGTTCCCACTTAATAACCTCTCTGTCCCAGCCGCAGCAAAGGGGCTGAAGGCTGAATGTCCAATAGGAAAATTGGGCTTCCTGACTCTTGAGTGCTCACAACATCAGTTCTCAGGGCTCACCTGACCCCAATTCACTCTAAATGTTTTCCTTTTGTTCAATTTTTTAGCATTTCCATTTCAAGTCTGAACAAGTCTAGCTACTGCTCCAAGGCCAAGGTCTCCCATCTTCAAAAAGATCATTTTGAGGGAAATTGGTTTCCAAATGTCCCAGAGGGAGGTGGGATCAGATGACAGGGTGGGGAAGAAGGGAGGGGAGGAGGGAGGTGACGGAGTCTGTGATTATCTATTTTGTGCTTCTTCTGGGTCCATCTGTTTAAAGATCTTTTTTGTGCTTCTCTTGCTATTATTATTATTATTTTTTTGTCTTTTTATTATTCAAATTGCAACCCTGTTAGGATGGATCCATTGGGTAAGTAGTACATCCCATGCACTGAGATTCCTCGGCTGGGTTTTAGAATGTTTTCAGCTTTTTAAACCATCAATGGGCTCAGGGTGACTTTGGTCCCTTACTCTGAGTGGCAGAGTAGCTACCCAGCATTGGCCCCTGTTTGAGGGTTGGTGTGGTGGGGATGTCTCAAGGGATCCTGGGCACAGCTGGCCCTAAAGACCACCCTCTTTTCCCTCAGAATGGCCGAGGCATCCCGGAAGAAGAAAGAAAACCGGAGGAAATGGAAGCGTTATCTCCTGATAGGCCTGGCGACTGTCGGAGGCGGAACAGTGATCGGTGAGTCCAGCTGGAGATGGTGGCACAGGTCCGGGTTTTGCAGACAGAGACATGATGCCAGGCTGTGGGTGAGAGTGGAGAGTGCAGGGGCTCAGCTGGGAGGTGGCTCCTGGCATGCGGTAGGTAGTCAGTGAGTAGTCAGTATGCTCATCAGCACTGTCAGAAGCTTCCATGGGAGGCATTAGGTAGCTGAGGGGTAAAAACTCATCAAGCCACACATTTTTTTTTTTTTTTTTTGAGACAGTGTCTTGCTCTGTCGCCCAGGTTGGAGTGCAGTGGCGCGATCTCGGCTAACTGCAAGCTCTGCCTCCCGGGTTCACGCCATTCTCCTGTCTCAGCCTCCCAAGTAGCTGGGACTACAGGCATCCGCCAGCATGCCCAGCTAATTTTTTGTATTTTTAGTAGAGACGAGGTTTCACCATGTTAGCCAGGATGGTCTCGATCTCCTGACCTCGTGATCCGCCCGCCTCGGCGTCCCAAAAGTGCTGGGATTACAGGCGTGAGCCACCGCGCCCGGCCACCACATTTTTACTCCCACTTGAAACTGCTGCTTTTCCCACAGGTGTGACCGGAGGTCTAGCTGCGCCCCTTGTTGCCGCTGGAGCAGCGACGATTATTGGCAGCGCGGGGGCGGCGGCTCTGGGCTCAGCAGCCGGCATAGCCATCATGACCTCGCTGTTCGGTGCAGCTGGAGCTGGCCTGACAGGTAAGGTTCAAAAGGAATGATGGGTTCAGAGGAATTTTCAGCCAGGGCGGCCCAGTTCCTAAAAGAACATGCCTGGATTCTCACCAGCAGTGGCTCCCTGGGAGACAGAGGAAACGTGGCTTTTCTCACTCTGGGCTTTTCTCACTCTGGGTCCCAGCCTTCCCAGAGCTCGCATGGGTCAGGGTAAGGGCCGAGTTTGAGAAGCTGGCTTTTTCCCCATGCAACTGTGTGTACTTCCTGAGAAAAGCCCCATCTGAACCTGCTTCCACCATCCGGAAGTTTCCATGCTTGGGCTTCCTCGTGCTTGGAGAGAACATGGCTGCCCTTCCCTGAGCAGCATCACCTGGGGGAGTTTTTCCAAATGATATCTGTCAGGAGCAGCCCCCCTCCCACTCCCTCAACCCCGTCATGCAGAGACATTCCTGCTCAACTCCCCAAGAGGAGTTTGCTCCCCTGTTGAGACTCTTGGTCTATTTGATTCGCCGTTACTAAGTGGAGTGTGTTCTACCCCTGCAGTGTGTGGGCAGGAGAAAAGAAACAGAACCAGGGCAGAGCAATGGATAAGAGCCTGGGCTCTGAGGTCCAAACCAGCTCTTCCACTTGGGGCCGGCCAGCCTCAACAGCAGCTTCTTGCTTTCGTCTGTAATCAGGGACAATAATGGCACCCACCTTAATGAGTTCAAACACATTGTTGGATGTTTTTCCAGGGGGAGGGCACACAGACGGCCCTCACTGTGTGCATGTGTAAGCACATACAGCCACCCTGATGTTCCCCGGGGTCCCAGTCACCTCCATTCTCTTTCTTGGATCTGGGTCTTTAGGATACAAGATGAAGAAGCGAGTGGGAGCCATTGAAGAGTTCACATTTCTGCCTCTGACGGAGGGCAGGCAGCTGCACATCACCATCGCCATCACTGGGTGGCTCGCGTCCGGCAAATACCGTGAGGACCAGGAGGACCAGAAGTGGAGGGGGGTGGGCAGTGGCTGGCCTGGGCCAGATCCTGGGCTAGGTTTTTACCTGGGCTAGGGAGCAGTGATGGGGAGCCCCATTTTGCAGAGGAAGAAACTGAGGCCCAGAGAGGTGAGGTAACTTCATCTCACATCTATCTACCTGCCCATCATCTCTCCATCCATCTATCCACCTACCCAACCACCCACCCCCGTGTCCATTCACCCATCCATCCACCCATCCATCCACCCATTCATCCACCCATCCATCCATCCATCCACCCACCCACCCTTCTACCTATTCACCCATCCGCCCACCCACCTGTTTATCCATCTACCCAACCATCCTTCTATCTATCCATCCATTCATCTACTCTTCTACCTATCTACCTGTCCACCCACTCACCTGTCTACCCACCCATCAACCCGTCCATCCATCCACACTTCTACCTGTCTATCCATGCACCCACCCATCCATTCATCCATCCACCCTTCTCCCTATCCACCCATCCACCCACCCATCCGCCCACCCATCTATTAATCCATCCACCCATCCACCTGTCTGTCCATGTAGCAGTATTTATAAACTGCTGTACTTACCATGTGTCATATACTGAACCAGGTCTTAGGAATTCAGCGGTGAGCAGCACAGTCATGGCCTCTAGTCCCACAGAACATACAGCCTAAGATAGAAGACAGACCAAGTAACTAAATGGGAGCTTTATGGATGGCACAATAGGGGAAGGACAGGGTTTTTTCTGGGGAAGGTTCTGAAGGAGGTGACATTTAGGCTGAGGGCTAGCTGGGAGTTAGCCCAATAAACCAGGAGCAGAAAGTGTATTCCAGGCCAAAGGACAGCAGGTGCAAAGGCCCAGTGGTTTGAAAGAACCAAAAGACCACAGGATGGCACAGGATGGCAGCAGGGAGCCAGAAGGCAGGAATGTGGGTGGAGCCAGACCACGCAGGAGCGTGTGAGCTGTGGCAAGAAGTTTGAATTTGTCCTCAGAGCAAGTGGAAGATAGCAAAGGACTTTAAGCACGTGAGTGGGAGATCAGTATGTGTTGGCTACGTGACCTCAGCAGGTTATGTAACTTCTCTGTATCTCAGCTACTTCATTTGTAAAGTGGAACGAATTATTGCCACCTTTTCAGGATGCTGCAAAGATTAAGTGAGGAAATGCATGAACATCACGTGGTTTCTCGTTGGCATGACGCAACCTTAGTTCCCTTTGCTGTTCTAATTTGAACGTGCATATTTTGGGGGATTCTAGCCAGGGTGGCATTGAGGACTCACACCATGGTCCACTTGTTGCTTGGCTGACCCCTGCAAGTGCCCAGCGAGAGGCTCAACAAACAACAAACACTGCATCCCTTAGAGAAAGAGCAGGGTGAGCGCAGGAATCCTAAACATCCCAACCTGGCCACTCAGGCACGCCCCCCCGGAGCCTCCTGGGTTCCCAAGTCTCTGACCTGAGGACAGAAGTCGCAGATCTGCCAAACCACGCAGAAGAAAGCCAGCGAAAAACGTTTAGAGGTGTCATCAGGCGCCAGGTCTTATTGGTGCGTGACCGCCAGGCCCCACCCATGCACAGAGGTCACTAGCGTTCAGTGAGCGCCTCCTTCACACCTACCCTGAGTCTGGCATTTTACCAGCACAGTAGGAACTTGGTATGGTTACCTCCTAGAAACCTCACTTCCACCCTCCGAGGTGAGGCTGTTCTGACCCTGAACTGTTGGAAGAGGAACCCTGGCAGGAGAGTAGCAGATGCAGAATTCAAACCCAGGTCTCCTGATCCAATGCCCAGGGTTTCCTTTCATTTGTTTTCATTTTACCATGCTACAGGAGGGAGCAAGAACAAGAGCCCAGGTAAAGGAATTTGCAAGTCTGGCAGGCATGGAAAGCAAAGTCCTTTCTTCATTTTGCCCCCGTTTGTTTAGTTTGCCCCAGGTTAAAGGTCAAGTTCGTTTGTGGATGAGGAAAGTCTTCACTGATCTCCAGCAGTCTAGTGTGGTGGGGCACCCAGGGAAAGGACTAGGTAAAAGAAATGTAATCAAGCTACAGAAAGTTTCAGAAGGAAAAAATATCATGTATTCCTACCTCCTCGAGAGCCAGGAAAAGAAGCCTTACCATCACAAGGTTGCTTTTTCTATGTGATAGGAATAACCAGACTTTCTTTGGCCCACCCCTTTATTAGTCTTGATTATGTACAATAAAGATAAAAACTTTGTAGCCAACAACCAAGCCCTTCATATGCACTGGTTCATTTAGCTCCTCACTTCAGTCCAGGGAAGGGGCCATCATTCGCCCTCCCATTTTCCAGATGAGGAAACTGAGGCTTATAAGGGGTGCCCAGGGTCACCCAGCTAGTCAGGGGCAGGGGCAGGATTCACCCCCATTCTGTCTGGCTCCACAGCCCATATTCTTGACCACGGGACAGCACAATGCAGTAGAGCACTTTACAGTTTATACAACACCTTTTTATTTTTTTTATTTCTTTTATTTTTTTTAATTTCTTTATTTTTTTGAGACGAAGTCTTGCTCTATCACCAGGCTGGAGTGCAGTTGCGCAATCTCGGCTCACTGCAACCTCCGCCTCCCGGATTCCAGCGATTCTCCTGCCTCAGCCTCCTGAGTAGCTGGAATTACAGGCACGTGCCACCACGCCCAGCTAGTTTTTTTAGTAGAGACGGGGTTTCACCATGTTGGCCAGGATGGTCTCGATCTCTTGACGTCGTGATCTACCCACCTCGGCCTCCCAAAGTATACAACGCCTTCTGCAACATCTCATGTGATCCCCACCACACCCATGAGTCAGATGTTATTATTCCATCCTTACAAATGTGGAAACCAAGGGTCAGAAGGACACTGTGCCTTGCTGTGAGTCACACCAGTGGAAGCCATCGAGCTGGGTTCAGAACCCAGGCTGGCATCAAGCCCGTGCTCCTCGCTGTCCTGGGCCCATCTCCTCTCTCGGGGCTGACCATCACCTTATTCATAATGAGAGGCAATTGATCCCCAAGTTGTTGCTGAGCTGAGACAGGGTCCCCACAGAGGGAGGGGAGCAGCTGCAGGGTTGTCCTTGTGCAGACATGGCACCCTGCAGGTAAGGATGAGCTTTGGGGCAGGCAGGTAGAGGCCTGAGGTTGATGCTCAGAACCTGCAGACCGCCCCAGGAAGCTGTCTCCACCCCTCCATTCCCACATGGTGTTTAATGAGCGCTTACTGTGCGTCACATCACCAGGCTTTGGGAATATAGTGTTTGATAAAACAGACTGTAGGAGAGGCACACGTCAAACAGGATGTGAAAATAGTGAATAATTACAGACTGTGATAAGAACTTACGGGAAAAGTGGAGGGTGCGTTTGATTTGTCAGAGGAGCCGGGAAGGCTTCCCCATGGAAGAGGCGATTGGACTGGAATCTCAAGGACAAGTGGTAGTAATCTAGGGGAACTGATGTATGATCTGGGAGCTCATGAAGGGTTTTAGGCAGGAGTGGGAGAAGATTTGTGTTTTGAAAAAGTCACTTGCGCTGGGCGCAGTGGTTCACGCCTATAATTCCAGCACTTTGGGAGGCTGAGGCGGGTGGATCACTTGAGGTCAGGAGTTCGAGACCAGCCTGGCCAATATGATGAAACCCCGTCTCTACTAACAATATACAAAAATTAGCTGGGTGTGGTGGTGGGTGCCTATAATCCCAGCTACTCAGGAGGCTGAGGTAGGAGAATCACTTGAACCCAGGAGGCGGAGGTTGCAGTGAGCCAAGATGGCGCCAGTGCACTCCAGACTGGGAAACAAAGCAAAACTCTGTCTCAAAAAAAGAAAAGGAAAACCACTTGGGCCACAAGCAGAAATGCATGGGGGCCAGATTAGGGGCCCCTCTGTGCTCCTATCCTGAAGGCAGCCAGGTGGGCAAGGAAGGAGGGGATGAGGGAGGCAGGTGTCATGGTTATACTTTCCGACTTGACATCGACCGCTACAGTGGTGCCGTCTCATCCTCCTCCCGTGGGTCATTTGATATTTATATTTCCTCAGTGAGAAAATTGAGGCTCAGGAAAATTAGATGACCCAGGAAGATGATAACAGAGCCGGGCTCAAACACCTCTTCCCCAAATTTCTAGCTATCTCCCAGGCCATGTTTGTCAAATCAAGATGCCGCAGACTCACAGCGCCGCACTGCTTGTCCCATTGTGTGCTCTCGTTCTATGTCATGAGCAGCTTAATGCCAGAATTATTTCAGCATGAGAGAAAATAACCCTTTACATATATCATAGTTCAAACACACTTCATTCCTATACCTACCCTATGAAGGGAGATAAACCATCTTCCCACTTCACATAGAAGCAAAGTGAGGCTCAAGGTGAGATAGTGATGTGCCCAGGGTCACCTGGCTTCTAGTGAATGCAGGAGCTGGGATTCAAGCCCAGCCTGCTGACTCACTGGGCTGCACAGAGCTCTGTTAGCTCTGCTGACAGCTGCCACTCATTGGCAGGGGGTGGCCTCTTGTCTTCCAACAGGGGTGAGTGGTCCTGGTGCTGCCTGTCTGGGGTGATGGGGTGGGGCATTCTCTGCCACAGACAAGAGAGACTTCACCTACCTGTGATCTCCCCAGGCACCTTCAGTGCCCCATGGGCCGCCCTGGCCCATAGCCGTGAGCAGTACTGCCTGGCCTGGGAAGCCAAGTACCTGATGGAGCTCGGCAATGCCCTGGAGACCATCCTCAGTGGTCTCGCCAACATGGTGGCCCAGGAGGCTCTAAAGTACACAGTATTGTCTGGTAAGCCCCCCTACCTGCCCCACAACAACAGCATGCCCACTGCCTTCATCCCACAGTGGTGGCATAGTTTTGCATGCCCAAAACCCCCAGGGCATGCACCATGCTGGACCCTAGGAACACAGAGAGGTTAAGGCCGCATTCCTGTCTGGGAGAAGTTTATGATCCCTATGGAGAGAAGACAGGTAAACAGCCAGTCGCATGATCTGTCTGTCAGCTATTGCTGCGTGACAAGCCACCCCAAAACTCCGTGGGGTGTTTACTGTAAAGTTCAGGAGCCAGGAGGCTGGAGTTGGCGGATCTTAGCTGGGCCTATGGGGTCAGCTGACCGTCCACCAATCAGTGCTGGCCTTGTCTGGGGCGACTCGGCTCTGCTCCATTTGTCTCTCATCCTCCTGCTGGGATGAACAGGCAAGCCATGTCAACGACGGAAGCGCAAGAGGCTAGCCCTGATGCACAAGTCCACTTCAAGCCTCACATCTACTAATGTCTTTGGCAAAAGCAAGTAATATGACTGAGTCTAGAGGGGATGGGCAGGGCAGGGGGCCCCCCTGCAGAGTTATGAGGCAAAGTGGGAGGGTACAAGGTGTGGAGACGAATTGGGGCCATCTCACACGTAACAAGGACTTGAGCAGAAGGGATTGAGTCCGTATATCAGAAATTCATGAGTTTCAGATTGCTTTGCTCGTTGGCAGTTCGACAATACTTGGCAAGCTTACAGGTCCAAGTTAGAGACTGCATGCATTCGTTCCAGCATCTGTTAGCCAGTCACTTCCCTAGTAGGACCCTGTGAAGGGGGCCATTCCCTTCATCACTATCTCACCTCCCCAGGCATTGTGGCTGCCCTGACCTGGCCAGCCTCACTCCTCAGTGTCGCCAATGTCATCGACAACCCGTGGGGGGTATGTCTCCATCGATCAGCAGAGGTTGGCAAGCACCTGGCGCACATCCTGCTTTCCCGGCAGCAGGTACCTGGGAATGGCTGTGTGGGCGTGGCATGGGGCAAGAGGGGAAGTCAGGGACTGACTTGTTCACAGACATCAGCCTTAGAGGCAAGGCTACTTGGAGGAGGGGCAAGGCTACTTGGAGGTGACTCAGTGGTTTTTTGGGGATGAGGAGTCCTTGCTGCCCCTCCAGTTCAAGTAATGAATGTGTCCTAGGATGAACAGTAAGAATTACAGACTTTGCAGCTCTAGCAGGTATTTAGGTGAGGACTGAATAACAGGGGCATCTGCAGGTAGGAACAAGTCTGGGGGACTCTGGCAGAAGCAAAAGTGGCTCCTGGGTGGCAGCTCTTCATTCAAGCGTTGAGGATAATCGTTGGGCTCACTGGGGCGATATTTCAGTGGAAACCTCTGACTCAGTTTGCAGTGAAGCCAGTAAAATGAATAAGACCAGGTGCCTCAGCTGGCCACCAGTGGAATTCCCACATGCTGGTAGCCTGGTGTGCCTTCCCAGAAGTGTAAAGCTACTTTGTGAGGTCATCTTCGGTGGTCTAAATACCGTGGAAAATGGTTAGGAAGAGACATCATCGTAATACTTTTTAAATTTGAGTCTAGTAAAGATGTACTTACCAACAGAATAAAACCATCCCCTTCAAAATAAACTCGAGTGAATGGAGACAAAAGCTTGAGAAATAGTACCAGAAATGACTGCATTGTCAGGATTTGTTTTGGCTGGAAGTGGGAGAAAACCCAAAATAACAATGGCTTAAACAAGGTAGAAGCTTATTTTCCTGGAGAAGCCTAGCAAGGTTGCCTAACAGCCTGCCGTGGTGCAGAGGCCCAGGTTCCTGCTACCTTGTTGCTCTGTGGTCTTGACCTTGTATCCAAGATGGCATCATCTGAGCTCCAGGGAGCAGGAGAAAGGAAGAACTGAAGAAGAACCAGGAAAGCCTTACAACATTTCAGCTGGTGTCTTGCTGGCCAGAGCCTAGTCACATGACCATTCCTAGCTGCCACAGAAGCTGGGAAATACAGTACTTATTCTAAGTGACGATGAACCCAGCTGAAATTCAATTACTATGGAAAAAAAGGGAGGATGGATGCTGAGGGACGACAACTAGCAGTTCCTGCCATGCAGGTAAACTGCTTGAGAAACTGGCCACCCGCTTCAATCCCTGTGTCTTTGTCACAAGAAACAGAAAAGTCCTTTGGCAGACTTGACTCTAAGGCAAAGGCCAAAGTGGCATTGGCTTAGAGAAGATAGAAGTTTGTTCTCTCCCAAGGAACAGTCTGGGGGTCAGCATCTGGGGCAAGCTGATGTGTTCATTTCCTACTGCCACTGTAACAAATTACCACAAATTTACCCGCTGAAAACAGATTTACTATTTTACAGCTCTGGAGGTCAAAAGGCAAAAATGCATGCCTTAGGGAGGATCCCCTTTCCTTGCCTTTGCCAGCTTTCAAAGGCCCCATTCCTTCACCGTCAAAGCCAGCTGTGTAACACCTTGAAATCTCTCTATTCCTCAGCTTCCATCGTCACATCACCTTCTGTCTAACTGATGCCTCCTGCCTCCCTCTTGTAGGGACGCTTGTGATGACCTTGGCTCCTCCCAGATAATCCAGAATCATCTCCCCGTCTGAAGATCCTAAACTTAATCACGTCTGCAAAAATCCTTTGTTGGCCTCGTGGGCAAGGTGGTTCATGCCTATAATCCTAGCACTTTGGGAGGCCAAGGCAGGCAGATTGCTTTAGCCCAAGAAACCGGCCTGGGCAACACGATAAACCCTGTCTCCACAAAAAATACAAAAATTAGCTGGGTGTGGTAGCTTATGCCTGTAGTCCCAGCTGTTTAGGAGGCTAAGGTGGGAGGATCACTGGAGCCCAGGAGGTGGAAGCTGCAGTAAGCTGTGATTGCATCGCTGTACTCCAGCCTGGATGACAGAGTGGGACCCTGTCTCAAATAAATAAATAACAAAGGGCCAGCCGGGCACAAGTGGCTCATGCCTGTAATCCCAGCACTTTGGAAGGCCGAGGCACTCAGATCACCTGAGGTCAGGAGTTCAAGATCAGTCTGGCCAACATAGTGAAACCCTGTCTCTACTAAAAATACAAAAATCAGCTGGGCGAGGTGGTGTGCACCTGTAATCCCATCTCCTCGGGTGGCTGAGGCATGAGAATCACTTGAACCTGGGAGGCAGAGGTTGCAGTGATCCCAGATCGTGCCACTGCACTCCAGCCTGGGCGACAGAGTGGGACTCCATCTCAAAAATAAATAAATAGGCCAGGTGCAGTGGCTCACGCCTAATAATCCCAGCACTTTGGGAGTCTGAGGCAGGTGGATTGCTTGAGGTCAGGAGTTGGAGACCAGCTTGGCCAACATGGTGAAACCCTGTCTCTACTAACAATACAAAAAAAAAAAAAAATTAACTGAGTGTGATGTCACGTACCTGTAGTGCCAGCTACTCAGGAGGCTGAGGCAGGAGGATCGCTTGAGCCCGGGAGGTGGAGGTTTAAGTGAGCTGAGATCACACCACTGCATTTCATTCAGCCTAGGCAACAGAGCAAGACTGCATCTCAAAAAAAATAATTAATTAAAATAAAATAAATAATAAATAAATAACAAAGGCCCTTTGCTGTACAAGGCAACATTCACAGGTTCCAGGGATTAGTATGAACACATCCATGGGAAGGCATTATTCTGTCTCCCACATGGGCAGCTTCGTAATATTGGAAGTCCAGCCTCCTTCACTCTCCTGGCCTCTCATCCTGAGCACTGGGCTTCTCTCTCTTTTTTTTTTTTTTTTTTTGACGGAGTCTCGCTCTATCACCCAGGCTGTAGTACGGTAGCGTGATCTCAGCTCACTGCAACTTCCGCCTCCCAGGTTCACTGATTCTCCTGTCTCAGCCTCCCGAGTAGCTGGGACTACAGGTGCCTGCCACCACACCTGGCTAATTTTTGTATGTTTTTAGTAGAAATGGGGTTTCACCAGGTTGGCCAGGCTGGTCTCAAACACCTGACCTCAAGTGATCCGCCCGCCTTGGCCTCCCAAAGTGCTGGGATTACAGGCGTGAGCCACCATGCCTGACCGGGCTTCTCTCTTGTCCAAGACAGATCTTCCCGCATTACGTGTGTGTTTCAGACAGTGGGAGGTAGGGAAGTAGGGATGAGGAGTATGCCTAGAAGTCACAGCTTTTGCTTGCCTTCAGTCCCTTGGCTAAGTCTCAGCCCTGTGGCCACCCCCAGCTACGGAGGAGTCAGGGACACTTCGTCTTTGGCTGGGTGGCCACATGCCCAGTCAAACTCAGGAGTAAAGGACAAAGGGGAGAATGATATTGGGCAGCAGCCAGCAGGGTTGGCACAAAGCTCCTGCAGGATTTGAATACTGTTTAACAAAGGATTTTCTACTGTGGTAAGTGGAGTGGTGTGGGAGTGTGGAATATGTGTATTGGCTCAAAACCAAGGAAAAGGAATAGACTGATAAAACCAGGCTGGGCATCCAGAGTTCATCCACTCCCCTCGTCTCCTTCCGTGTAAGCTTGTACCCAGACACCCCCAGATAACTTTCATTTTCTTTAGAGTCTTCACATAATGAGTTGCCTTTACTACAAGTCCTTAAGTCAGAAAATTCCTCTTTCTATCTGACTTACTACCTTATCTTGTCACTTAGAGCCAATATTTTGTGCCCCACCTTCCTATCTAGAAACAGAACAGTTGTCCCTCCCTTGTCACTCTTGCCTTTTTACCCCTCACACCCGGGGGTGCCTTCTGTCTAATCTCCCCAGCTCCAGAAGGGGTCCCGCAGCACTGCAGCCATTTGCCACAAGGCAGATCAGTCCAAGGGAAGTTGCTCTTGTAATTGACTAGCCCTGTCTCCTGGGGAAGATGAGATGGTGGCTGGGTAATGGTTTGAGATGAAAGGGAATTAACCCAGCCGGGGGCTGCCTGTTGGCCTTGGAGGAAGCCAATTTCAGCAGCAGGTGCACTCCTGCATAAATGAGGGTCCTGACTCTGCTGATTAAGACATCAGAGCTCAGGGACCGCAATAGCACATGCATGATTCATTAGATGAGAATCAGGTAATAAGGAACGTGCAAAGGCTGCCCTCCTCAGGCCTGATGTTTTGCTATAACTGGCTGTATTCCCTCCAGACACCTGTGTCCTTTTTCCCTTCAGGGCCGGCGACCTGTCACCTTGATTGGCTTCAGCCTGGGAGCCAGAGTCATCTACTTCTGTCTTCAGGAGATGGCTCAGGAGAAAGGTGAGCATGGATTATTGACACAGACAGAAATCCCTTCACAAGCTCGTTCCCCGGGACAGAGGTTCTGGGCCAGGGGCCATGAGCCTTGCAAAATGTGTTCCCAGTTCTTAGAAATAATAGTTAAAAGTTAAAAATAGTTTAAAAATCAAGAAAAATCATCATCAAACTTTGGAAAATTATTTTTTGTACATACATTAGAGTAGATGCAAGATGGACCATCCTGTAATAATGACACTGGCTTTTGCATCCTGATGCACTTTCTCAAGTGGGAATGAAGGGGACAAGAAGTTCAAAATCAAGGTGTCGGCAGGCCCACGTTCCCTCTGAAGGCTCTAGGGGAGGATTTTTCCTGTCTCTTCCAGCTTCTTGTGGCGGCCAGCAGTCCTTAACATTCCTTGGCTTGTAGACACATCATTCCAGTCTCTGCCTGTTGTCTTCTCTTCTCTCATAAGGACAGACAGTCATTGGATTTAGGGCCCACTCTCTTCCAGGGTGATCACATCTCAAGATCATTTACTTAATTATATCTGCAAAGACCCTTTTACCAGATAAGGTCACATTCACAGGTTCTGGGTGGACATATCTTCTGGGAGTTCACCATTCAACCACACACAGACACCTTTGGGAGTGTGTCATGCTTCCAGTGTCATCCTTTCTGTGCAAGGCAGTGAAAAGCTTGAGGGCCCCTGCTCCTGGCCTTGGGTAGGTGAGGTCTCCAGGGCAGAATGCTGGTTTTGGACAGATCTGCCAGCAGGGACTGCCTCTAGGAGGGGCTGGCTGGGAGAGTGAGTTGCCGAGCCTGGGGCACCTGGAGTGGTTCACTGCTCCTGGGACGTGAGCTCACCTTCTCTCAGTGGAATGTAGCAGCGGCAGGACTCTGAAGGCAAGAGAAGGAACTCAGAAAGAAATTGCTGAACCTGGAAGCGGAGGGTGGATGGGAGAGAAGTGTTGGAACTTAATATGATTTGGCTGTGTCCTCACCCAAATCTCATCTTGAATTGTAGCTCCCATAATCCCCGCATGTCGTGGGAGGGACATGGTGGGAGGTAATTGAATCATGAGGGCAGGTTTTCCCTGTGCTATTTCTATGATAGTGAATAAGTCTCACGAGATTTGATGGTTTTATAAAGGGCAGTTCCCCTGCACGCGTTCTCTTGGTTGCCGCCATGTAATACATGCCTTTGCTTCTCCTTTGCCTTCCACCATGATTGTTATTTGTTGCTGCAAAACAGTCTCTCCAAACACGGTGGCCAAAAGCAGCAATAACTGATCATCTCTCACAATTCTATGAGTTGACAAGACCGTTTCCCTTTCCTGCCTGGGCTTAGTCATACAGTTGTAGTCAGAGCTGGAACACCCAGAAGGTCCAAGTTGACCTCACTCGTGTATCTGGCCATCGGTGCCGGTTTGTCGGCCAATGCAGACTCCTCCCTGCTCTCCAAATCTACGTCTCCCGGGGAAGCCTTTGAAAAGTTGCCATCCTCTCTGCTGTCATCATTTTGCTTCTTTCCTTGTCATCTTTCCCTCTCTGGCAGCAAACCATCTATCTGCCAGGCTCATTACCTAGAGAGATGTAGTCTTATTAATAGAACTGATTCTTCATTTAGAGGAGAAGGCATGTCTCTGCCTCCAGCTAGCATAAATGCTATGTTAACTTAAGATCGTTAGTACAGCCAAGCCTTTAATTCCCCTGCCAAACAAATTGAATTAATTACCATTAACCATTTGGCTATGGTAACCGGAAGTGAGGTTGACTATCAGCTGTCCCCAGCATGTGAGGCTGGAAACTGGAAAGAGGGAAGAGGAAGGCAGGTGGCCTCTTGGTGACAGGGCTGGTTAGTGTGACACTGGGAAGTTCCTGCAATACAGCCTTTTGGGGGATGGTTCCCAAAGCAGCTTCCTTCCAGCGTCTTTCCTGCTTGCTGCTCCCACCCCTGGATCCTCATGGCCCATGGGTGAGATTTGGGTTTTGGTATTAGGCAGACCTAGATTTGGCTGCTAGCTTTGCCACTGAGTAGCTGTCAGACCTTGGGCTAGTCACTTAACCTCCCTGGGCCTCAGCTTCCTCAAAGGATATGAGCTTTGTGCACTTACCTCAAAGGATCATGGGGGGATGACATAATGAATGTGAAAGTTCCCTGGCCCCAATTTGGGTACCGTCAGTAAATGTCTTCTGAATTCCAACCTGAGGATCTACCATGCACAGGGAACCGTGGTGAGTGTCGTATAGATGTCAGAACTTGTCATTTTGTTTCTGCTCTCCAGCCCCACATTAGACATGAACTCCAGGTAGGCAGGGTCTGCCTTGAGCCCCGCCGCCCCCACCCCCAGTGCCCACCGCAGTGTCCAGTGCACTGTGAGTGGTCAGGAAGGTGGAGGAGCTGGACTTTGGGTGAGGGAATGAGGCATGTGCTGCTGTGCCCATGAGCTAGTGTAGACCCACCACCAGGTCAAAGGCAGGCTGTGTTCAGATCACATTCCTTCCTCACCGCAGCCACAAGAGGGAGGTTCCGCCAGTCTCCCTGCTTCAGATGAGAAAACTGAGGCTGAGAGGTGAAGCGACGAGAATCCTAAGTGCCAGGATTCAGGCCCAGGGAGTCTGGCCCTGGAGCCCTCCCTCCTAACCACTATGCTGTATTTGGCAGAGGGCAGCTGGACTAGGGTAGGGCATCCCAGAGGGTTGGCCAGCACGGGCAAAGGCGGGGCTCTCAGGGATGTCTAGAAATGGTGGCATCTGGTGTCTCTGCAGCCCACGTAAGAGGCCCCCCACCTGGGGTGGTAGGAAATGCTAACAGGTGAGGGCGGGAGCCTGGCACTGTGCCAGGCTAAGGAGTTGGAAACAACTGATTCAATGCTGGGGAAAGATTGAGGTCTTTAAACTGTGGAGTGAATGAGTAACTGAGTGGATCTTGCCAAGGAGGACCTGGGGCGCTGGTGCTGGGCACCCTACAGTTCACACACATGCACGCACACACACACACACCTGCACACATTCATACACGCATCTGCACACACTCATACGGCAGCAACTCGGCAGATCCCAAGGGCCTCTAACGCCCCCGCCATTCTCTAGATCAGTGCAGATGTTCCAGCATGAGTCACAGGGCCCCACTCATGATCTGCCTTCAACACCTTCCCCTGCCTCTCCACCTCACACGCCGGGCTCCAGCAGACCAAGCTGGATTTCCAGACAATGTTCCCTCTTGGTCCATCCTCTGTATCTCCTTTTCTAGATAGTTCCTACTCATTTCTCAGGTCTC
This sequence comes from Macaca thibetana thibetana, assembly GCF_024542745.1. Lineage (NCBI taxonomy): Eukaryota > Metazoa > Chordata > Mammalia > Primates > Cercopithecidae > Macaca > Macaca thibetana. The sequence goes on along the minus strand of NC_065578.1, from coordinate 18,671,526 downwards.
ACTGTGTCTGGAAATTTTCCCTCCAATAATAACGATAATAGTAGTAGTAGTAGCAGTAGCGGTAACCACAGCAGCACACACTTCTGGAATACACTGTGTTTTCATGCACCAGACACAGTTCTAAGGTCATCATATGTATTATTTCATGGAATCCTTCCAACAGCTCTGTGAGGTAGGTACTATTATCACATCCATTTTACAGAGGAGGAAAGAGAAATGCAGAGTGCAGGGATTTGTCCGAATCACACGGCTGGGAGGTGGCAGAGCAGGCAGTCTGGTCGGAGATTGTGCGGTCTTCACCCTGTGCTAGACTGTCTCTCCAAGCCACACTCCATTCTTCCCTGAACATCTTTCCCAGCACTGGCCTGTCTCCCTGTTATTCCTCCTGCTTGCTCATCTGTCTTTCCAGTCCACCGGTAATTGTCACCTGGAAGTACACATCAGCACCACGCAGGCAATTCTTTTCCCAAATATATATATATATATGAGGCCCCTATGTGGAAGGGATCAGGCACCTCTATTTTGGAAATAGCTCCCCTGGGCAATTGTTTGTGTAGCCTGGCCAACACACAGGGCGAAAGTGGGCAAGGGCCCTGTTTCTCCTTCTTGTCACTGTATCCCTAGCCTATCACAGTGCCTGGCACATACGAGGTACTTGATGGACACATGACCCAAGAGCCAAGTGAAGGAATCGATTCTGCATGTCAGGGACAGCGCATGCCCTGCTCAGTCGTGTGTGTCCCCAGTGCTTGGCACAGATGAGGACAAACATTTGAGGGTAGAAGGGAGTCCTTTTAACGTGGGCACCACAGGTCTTCAGCATTTTATTTAGAAAACTTTTTTTTTTTTTTTTTTCCTGAGACAGAGTTTCGCTCTTGTTGCCCAGGCTGGAGTGCAATGGCACGATCTCAGCTCACTGCAACCTCTGCCTCCCAGGTTCAAGCAATTCTGCCTCAGCCTCCTGAGCAGCTGGGACTACAGGCTCCTGCCACCACGCCCAGCTAATTTTTTGTATTTTTAGTAGAGATGGGGTTTCACCATGTTAGTCAGGCTGGTCCCAGACTCCTAACCTCGAGTGATCCACCTGCCTCGGCCTCCCAAAGTGCTGGCTTTGGGAGTGAGCCACCGCGCCCGGCCTGGAAAACTTCTGTATTGACAGATGAGTAGGTAATAAGCAAAAATGAAAAAAGAAAAGAGAGAGAGAGAGGAAAAAAAAGAAAACTTCTGTGTTTTAAAAGAAATAGAAGAAACTAGCATCTGAAGCTTTCCAAATGACAAGAATTTGATAGGAATCTGACTCCAAGATGAACCCAGTGGACAGAAGTGCAGCTGGCATTTTCCCGCCTGTTGTCACCGTCAGAAGGAAGAACTTGGGCACAGAAAACTCTAAACACAGTCTATTTATTTATTTATTTATTTATTTATTTATTTATTTAGAGACGCAGTCTCGCTGTGTCACCCAGGCTGGAGTGCAGTGGCGTGATCTCGGCTCACTGCAACCTCCGTCTCCTGGGTTCACGCCCTTCTCCTGCCTCAGCCTCCCAAGTAGCTGGGACTACTGGTGCCTGCCACCAAACCCGGCTAATTTTTTTTTATATTTTTAGTAGAGACAGGGTTTCACCGTGTTAGCAAGGATGGTCTCCATCTCCTGACCTCGTGATCTGCCCGTCTCAGCATGAGCCACTGTGCCCGGCCACAGACTTAATTTTTTAAAGACAGGGTCTCCCTGTGTTGCCCAGGCTGGTCTCAAACTCCTGGTCTCAAGTGATCCTCCTGCCTCAGCTTCCCACAGCACTGGGATTACAGGCATGAGCTGCCATGCCCAACCCCCACAGTATTATTATTCAGCCTGATAGTTTCCCCCCTTATTTCATAACATCCCATCCCTGTCTCATTCATCATCTAGACAGGAGGTGAGAAAAGATGCTGGTCATCCTCTGCCTTGACTTTGGTCAAGAACACACTGAGGCTAGGTCCAGTGGCTCATGCCTGTAATCTCCATACTTTGGGAGACTGAGGTGGGAAGATTGCTTGAGCCCAGGAGTTCAAGACCAGCTTGGGCAACATAATTTGCCTCTACAAAAAATTAGGCAGGCATAGTGGCACGTGCATGTAGTCCCAACTTGGGAGGCTGAGGCAGGAGGATCACTTGAGCCCAGGAGGCTGAAGATGCAGTGAGTCATGATCGTGCCACTGCACTCCAGCCTGGGTGACAGAGCAAAAGCCCCACTGAGAGGGGTCTGTTCCTTAGTTGGCCATGGCTTATTCCAAATGTGAGCAGCAGGTGTGCGCACATTCATAGACTTGTAGCCAGCTCTCTCTGTGGGACAGAAGGCAGCCCCTCCCATGCAGGTGGGTGCACAGGCCCTACTCCAGTTTAAAAGTCCCACTGCCCATGCCGGCCTTCACAGCATCACAGCATTTCCAGGTGGAAGGAAGATCTCTCTGATGCTAGATCTCGAAGCCATTTAAATCCCCAATTTTCCTTTTTCTTTCCAGAGTGTAAGGGAACTCCTGATGGTTTGTAGAAATGGGGGGTTGAAAACTCACCCACTGCAGAGGGGAACAGAAAGGTCCTGATCCCGAGAGCCAAGCACTCGAGTGTGACCTCCCCGCTTTGGGGACCTGAGGCCAAGGAAGCTGGTGGGGACCAGAGCAGAGCCCTTCTCGCCAGACTGCTTTAACCCACCCCACAAAGCACAAAGCAGAACAAATCAAAACAGGGACATAGTGACATACTTGTGATCACAAAAATACACGCACACTCGGGGCCTGGCCCAGCACCAGGCACTTGCAGGGCATGGCAAGGTACAGGCATCTGCCGTCGTAGATGACGGGCCGCAGGGCTCTTCCCCGCTGAGAAGCCACCAGCTTAGTTGCCACAAGTGTGTGAGCTCTGGAGTCCGGGCCTCTGGTTTGAATTCCAAACCCACCACGTACCCAGTCACGTAACCTCTCTGAACTCCACTTACGTGAGACGTGGCCAATAATAGTATCTACAACAGGTTTTTAGGAGGATTGTGTTATAGGCGATAATGCATAGAAATGCTGGCCTATAATAAGAACCCAGAAGTACTTGCTGAGCATTGATAATTTCCTAGAAACTGTTAGTAAATGGGAGTAGGCACGTCATATTATAGCAATCCCTCCGCCATGGATGGCGTGGACCCTGGACCTAGCTGAAGAAAAATTGGCCTCCCACAGGGTCAGGGCCACCAGTTTCCACTCCTTCCCATGGCCACAGCACTTCCTACCCTCTTCGTCAACCATTCGCCTCCCCGGTCTTTGCCTTGTATTACCAGTGGGGCATCTTCACATCTCCGGATGATCAAGATCGTCAATGAATTCTTCACCCTTTGCCCAGGGCTGCTGTTTCACATCTAATTCCTCCCAGCTCCACTGCCTGATTTCAGGCAGCCCTGCTGTTTAACACCCAATTAATCTGCACACTGAGAAGACCCTCTCCTAATTACAGGATAGCTGTCATTATCTGAGTTAAGGGGTGTAAAAGAGGAATTACATTTGAATCCACTAATTGTTTTCTGGAGTCCCCTGAGAGCTAGTAAGGAAATGGAGCAATAAATCCTAGAGTCACCCAGAGCACATAATCCTTCCACCAGCCTCCCCTCTCTACTGTCCCTAACAAAACTTGTCCTTCCTTCTCCCTCCCCAGGAAAAGCTGCCTGTGGAATTAGCTGTCTTCACAGCTTCCTCTCCCTTTTGGGGTGATTCTGCAAACACCAGGGGTGGCTCCTGTAGGGATTGCCACCCTTCCCAAGGTGCCTCTTACAGCCCAGCCTGCCCTTCCCTCAAGCTCAGTGTGGTCAGCTTCCTTTCAAATAAGTGTTGAGACTGCAAGCCCCTTGAGGGCGGAGATTATGTCTGACTCACCTCTGTGCCTCCGGTACCTGGAATAACACCAACAGAGAGTACATGCTCTATAAGTAAATGGAACTTAAATGTTATCAGCATTCACAGTGTATCAGTCAGGATAGCCTAGGTTATGCCACAGTGACAGACATCCCCAATATTGAAGAGATGTGGTACAACAAAGGTGCATTTCTCACTCCTGCTATCTGGGTACCCAGGGGAACTCTGATTGTTGTAGATGCCCAGGTCAAGGGAGTTCTGTATCAACATATGGTTCCTCAGTAGTATACAGAATGTGGTGAGTTATGCACTGGCCCTTAAGGCACCTTTACTCATAAGTAATACAAGTAACTTTTACAGACATTTTCATTGGCCAGAGCAAGGCATGGAAACATTCCTCACATGAAGGAGGAGCCCGTAAATGTCTTCCTACCATGTGGTCAGAGACAGACAGCTAGAACCATTTGGTAAACAGTATACAGCTTATTCCTTTTTTTCTCTCCATACTAAACATTTTTACTGACATTATTTTATTTAATTCTCACAAGAGCCCGTGAAGTAGGCACTGTTTTTTTTGTTTTGTTTTGTTTTGTTTTTTTGAGACGGAGTCTCGCTGTGTCGTCCAGGTTGGAGTGCAGTGATGCGATCTCGGCTCACTGCAAGCTCCACCTCCCGGGTTCATGCCTCAGCCTCCCAAGTAGCTGGGACTACAGGCGCCCGCCACCACACCCAGCTAATTTTTTTGTATTTTTAGTAGAGACAGGGTTTCACTGTGTTAGCCAGGATGGTCTCGATCTCCTAACCTTGTGATTCGCCCACCTCAGCCTCCCAAAGTGCTGGAATTACAGGCGTGAGCCACTGTGCCCGGCCAGTAGGCACTATTTTTTGCTTGTGGTTTTTGTGTGTATGCGTATGGGAACATAGTGGGCAAATATATTTATGGGATATGTGGGATATTTTGATACAGGCATGCAATGCTTAATAATCACCTCATGGAAAATGGAAAATGGAAAATGGGGTATCCATCACCTCAAGCTTTTATCCTTTGTGTTATGAACAGCACAATTGTACTCTTATATTTTATTTTATTTTATTTTATTTTATTTTATTTTATTTTATTTTTTTGAGTCAGAGTCTCGTCCTGTCACCCTAGCTGGAGTGCAGTGGCGTGATCTCGGCTCACTGCAACCTCCACCTCCCGGGTCAAGAGATTCTCCTACCTCAGCCTCCTGAGTAGCTGGGATTACAGACGCACGCCACCACACCTGGCTAATTTTTGTATTTTTAGTAGAAACAGGGTTTCATCATGTTGGCCAGGTTGGTCTCGAACTCCTGACCTCAGGTGCCCTGCCCACCTCAACCTCGCAAAGTGCTGAGATTACAGGTGTGAGCCACCACACCAGGCCATTTTTGTTATTTCTAAATGTACAGTTAAATTATTGGCTGGGCACTGTGGCTTACACCTAAAATAGAAAAATTAGCCAGGCGTGGTGGCACACCTGTATTCCCCACTACCTGGGAGACAGAGGCATGAAAATCGCTTGAACCTGGCAGACAGAGGTTGCAGTGAGCCAAGATTGGACCACTGTGCTCCAGCCTGGGCGACACAGCGAGACTCTGTCTCACAAAACAAAATTATTATTGACTGTAGTCACCCTGTTGTGCTATCAAATACTAGATCTTATTCACTCTTTCTAACTACTTGTGGTACCTAATAACTATCCCCGCAACTTAGTCTATATCCACTATGAGGGCCTCATGGTTCCATAAGGATACCACTAAATGGCAGCTTCTGTTTCCTGAACACACACTAGAACTTCACGGTCAATTAGCAGCCAGAAGACCTTAGTTGGATTCTGGCCTCTGTGATTAATCCTCAGCTAAGGTCTCAGCCAAGGCACCGTTCTCACTGACCCTGTCTCCTTATCTGCAAAACAGGGACATTCCTCTCTTCCCCTACTTTCCCTCACATTACTGCTTGGAGGCTAGAAGTACATCTTGATGGAAAGACAGAGTAGGACAGGCTCTGAGGGTGCTTGGGTGACAGCCCCAGTGTTGGATGGTGTCCGGGAGCCCAGGAACTTCACCAAGGGGCCTTCACGCAGGCAGAGGTAGGAATGGTGCCCAGCACGTTTCCCAGCATAGCAACAGAGCCAAGGCCAGTACACAGCCCTGGATCCAGCCAGGCAGGGAGCAGGGCCCAGGCAGATCTGGGCCAAAGCTCTGGGCTCCTTGACAGCAATTGCCCTCAGACCATGCCCAGTGCCCAGAGAGTCGGAGGAGATGACCTGGTGAAAATGCCCTGAAACAGAGCTGCCCATAAATGGGAATGACATAATAATCATAGTCATAGAAATAGTAGTGTAGCAACAGCCAGCATCTGTGAAGGCCTAGCACTCCGCCCAGTTGTATGTACATTCTCTTCCACCCTCACAACCACCCCATGGGGCCAGTAGTTCTGCCTCTAGTTTCAGATGAGAAGAGTGGATTTAGAGAAAGGTGGAGTAGCTCCCCCTAGAATGAGGATTTTAACATGTCTTTTTCCAACTCCAGAGCTCCTATTTAAAAAAAAGAAATAAAAACAACTTTTTTTTTTTTTTTTTTGAGACGGAGTCTCGCTCTGTCGCCCGGGCTGGAGTGCAGTGGCTGGATCTCAGCTCACTGCAAGCTCCGCCTCCCGGGTTTATGCCATTCTCCTGCCTCAGCCTCCCGAGTAGCTGGGATTACAGGCGCCCGCCAACTCACCCGGCTAGTTTTTTGTATTTTTTAGTAGAGATGGGGTTTCACCGTGTTAGCCAGGATGGTCTCGATCTCCTGACCTCGTGATCCACCCGTCTCGGCCTCCCAAAATGCTGGGATTATAGGCTTGAGCCACCGCGCCCGGCCAAAAACAACTTTTATTTTTGGTTCAGGGGTATATGTGCAGGCTTGTTATGTAGGTAAACTTGTGTCGCTGGGGTTTGTTGTGCAGATTATTTCCTCACCCAGCTACTAGTACAATAGTTACTGCTTCTGATCGTTCCCCTCCTCTCATCCTCCACCTTCAAGTAAGCACCAGTGTCTCTTGTTCCCCTCTTTGTGTTTATGAGTTCTCATCATTTAGCTCCCACTTGTAAATGAGAACGTGAGGTCTTTGGTTTTCTGTACCTGCATTAGTTTGCTAAGGATAATGGCTTCTGGTTCCTTCCATGTTTCTGCAGAGGACATGATCTCACTCATTTTTATGACTGCATCATATTCCACGATATATATATATATATATCACATTTTCTTTATCCAGTCTACCATTGATGGGCATTTAGGTTGATTCCATGTCTTTGCTATTGTGAATAGTGCTGCAATGAACATACAGATGCATGTATCTTTATGATATACCTTTGGGTATATACCCTTTAATGGGACTAATGGGTTGAATGGTAGCTGTATTTTTAGCAGAGCTCCTATTTTTATCTTACTATATTTCAGCCCCTCCTGGTTGGATGGTTTCAATCGAAGCAATATACCATATGAGACCTTCTAAAGAGAGAATTATTCAAAATCAAATTCACTCCACTAGCTCATATTTGTTAAGCACCTACTGTGTGCTAAGCACTAGACTAGGCTTTAGGGAGTTGACAGCTGATAGATACAGCACCAACCTCACAGAACTTATGTTGAAAAAACCACCCTCCGAAAGACATGAGTTGGGGTCTCGCAGAGTGGGGTGGGGATCAGCAGTGGTGTGTATCAGTCAGTCCACGGAACACCTGGCACATAATAGGTGCTTGGTAAAGGGAACTCTTACTGCTCTTTCATACCAGGTTCAAGGGCAGCCCTCTGGGTGGCGCTGACATCCCTTTGTCTGCATGTCCTGTCCTAACATAAAGACCATCTCTACCACTCCAAACCGGAGAGCACTTGGCTTAGGAAACAGAAGGAGTCGCGGAAGCCGGCCCACCAGGTCATAGAGGCAGATGCTCAGCAAGCCTCCCAGCCTCCTCTGCTCCTCCCACGCCTCCAGGCAGGCAGTTTGGGTTTGCAGAAACCCATCCGGGGCTGAACCCAGCTCTGCCATGCGTCATCCTACAGATCTGTAAGGCGCCTGAGGAGATTTTCCCAACTGTTATTCAGATTCTCAGAGCAGTCCACACGTTCAGATGTGCCCCGGAGGACGGGGGTGGGCTGATTTCCCATGGGAATCCCTGGCCTTCTGGATGAGTATTTTATTTTTTATTAATTTTTATTTTTTATTATACTTTAAGTTCTAAGGTACATGTACCCTGGATGAGTATTTTAAATGCATCGTGTAGCTAAGGAATCTTCTCTTCAGACAGAAACAGGCCCAAATTCAACTGACATTTACTGAGATCCCTGCTACCTGCCTGTAAGATCAGTTGATTCTTTATCTTCATCCTCCCCCTCCTCTGGCCAGCTCACAATTACTGGTTTCTGCAAACCCAAACCGCCTGCCTGGAGGAGTGGGAGGAGCAGAGGAGGCTGGGAGCCTTGCTGAGCACTTACTATGTGCTAGGCACAGTTAAACACTTCACATGCCTTATTTAATCCTTGCAGTAATCCTCTGTGGTTTTAATTATCCCCATTTTACAGATGAGGAAACTAAGGCTTACGGAGGTGAAAAAACTAGTACATGGTTACAGGACTAGCATGATGAAGCTGGAATGTGGAGCTACTGTGGCTGACCTGTGTTCTTTTTTTTTTTGAGACCGAATCTCGCTCTGTCCCCTAAGCTGGAGTGCAGTGGTGTGACCTCAGCTCACTGCAACCTCCACTCCCAAGTTTAAGCTAATCTTCTGCCTCAGCCTCCCGAGTAACTGGGACCACAGGCGTGCACCACCACACCCAGCTAATTTTTATATTTTTAGTAGACAGGCAGTTTCACCATGTTGGCCAGGCTGGTCTGAAACTCCTGACCTCAAGTGATCCGCCAGCTTTGGCTTCCCAGAGTGCTAGGATTACAGGCATGAGCTACCATGCCTGGCCCTGTGTTCTTTTTTTTTTTTTTTTTTTTTTTTTTGAGATGGAGTCTCACTCTGTAGCCCAGGCTCGAATGCAATGCAACGATCTCGCCTCACTGCAACCTCCGCCTCCTGGATTCAAACGATTCTCCTGCCCCACCCTCCCAAGTAGCTGCCCGCCACCATGCTTGGCTAATTTTTGTATGTTTTTAGTAGAGACGGGGTTTCACCATGTTGGTCAGGCTGGTCTCGAATTCCTGATCTCAAGTGATCCGTCCACCTCGGCCTCCCAAAGTGCCCCATGTTCCTATAAATGACTCAATCTCCAATCCTTACAGCCACCTAAGGTCAGGATCATTGTCTCCATTTCACAGCTAAGGAAGCAGAGGCTCAGTGTGAGGCAAAGCGATTTGCCTAGGTAGGTCCATCAGGATTGTTTTGGTTGGAAGTCAGAGATTACCACCAACTGAGCTTCTTTGAACCACACCCAGAGCTCCCCTGGGTGCAGGAAGGAAACCCGAGGCTCAGGGCAATTCTTGTTTCCTCGAGCCTAGGTGTCCCATGCCTGTACACCTGTTTCCACTGTCTAGAATTCTCCCCAGTCACCCACCCATCCATACGTGGAGCTGCTCGGACAGTCCTTCAGGCCGCGGCTAAAAAATCCCCTGCTCTGTGCTGCACGTGGTGGGAAGACTCAGGCTTGGAAACATGTATTGATAGAAAAGTTGCTTCTTGCAAAAAGATGTAAACTGGTCAGATTTCAGAAGACCTGGCTTGTCAAATTCAACACACACAGAGACACCAGGGACTTAAAAGGAAACATACACACACTCATGATCACCAAGGTTACTGAGATTTTATTAGTTTGTTCTTGGTGGAAAAACAGCCATTTTCTCATGAAATCATTAAAGCCAGCCTCACGGGTCTGCAGTATCTTCAGACATCAGCATTCCACACACTAGGGACAAAGCTGTTCTCATTAAGAAATCAGCAGCTTTTGGGAAAGACTAGACAAGGTGACCCTGTTATTTTTGCATTATCTCAAAGAGCGAAGTGTGGATTTGGTTTTGGTTTGGGCGTTCCTCAGAGCGGGATGGGACATACACACCACTTTTGATGGCAACAGTCTTGTTAACTCTGATCCTTAGAGCGTCCTTGTGAGGTATTATTCAGCCCATTTTACAGCATCATAAATATAAGGAGACTGAGACTCAGAGAGCCGAAGGGATTTGCCCAGAGTCAGAGCTGGAAAGTGGCTGAGCCAGGCATCACACGCAGGGCCATCACCTACACTGGGTCACGGCACTGTATCCGGCTGCCTCCCTGCTCCCTCTCGGTGCTTTGCCCATCTTTGTTTCCAAGGTCACCACGTTGGGTTACGATGCATCTCCCCGCAGGTCTCTCTCCCCTGCTAGAATGTGGCTGATGCTTAAAGGGAAAACACACACTCACGATCACCAGGCACCGTCTGTTTTGTTTCCTCTGTCACCAGCTCCTGGCTCAGGCCTTGGCATGTAGAGGTGCCCAGTACACGTTAGGAACTCATGAAGGACATGATGGCAGCTGTGAAGTTTGCTGTGAGCGCTCTTGCAGGGGACCGTGCTCGAGGACTTTGGGTGCGGCAAGGCTCGAACTGCCTAGGCAAAGTGGACTCCTCAGCCCCCAAGGCCTGGGCCAGCTGGTTGAGCTATTGCCCAAACTTCCCAGTGACCGAGCTGCGCTCAGCCCACTGCATTCCAGACTGTCCATCAGGCTTGATCAGCTGGCACACACACAGCCTGGGCAACGACTCTGCCCACTCAAAACCAAGACAAAACATGCACCTGCCAAATGATTGTGCCTTTGGGCAGGAAACCAGCATAGTCAGAATTCCTAGCAATGAACAATCCCACTCCAGCAACAGTCCAAGTCCCAGCCTAGGGCATGAATTTGCTTTCGGAGTGACTGACCCCATCCCCAAGGATATTTCTGATCCCAGCGCGTGCCAAGGGCAGGGAGGTGGTGCCTGCTGCCAGGAATGGCCAGCATCTGAGCACTCACTATGGGACCCTGGGCCCTGATCACAACGGGGCATTCATCTTTATTTTTGCTTTTAAAAGCCTTTGAAACATCAAGTAGTTGGAAAGCAAATTCAATTCCAACTGACTCGTAGTAGCTGGCTACGCCAAGAAATGGCCATAGGAAATCAATTACTGCTTCAGGTTATTTATACATTTATTCTCCTCTGCATCCAAAAGGCTTTGAAGGGAATGAATTCAACATATTACATATTGCCTATGCCTTTTAGGCCTGTCCATGCAGTTGGCGAGACACCCTGAGCTGAGCCAGCCTGCCTGCAGGTGTCCTCATTCAGCACCATAGAGCCTGCAGGACCTGCTTCGCTCTGTGAACTTGGGTCCATTAGTCAATCCTGGCTCCCCCATCCCTTTGCCATCTGTAAGTAGGCTCAATTTGATCACTTTTCCTAGTGTCTTCAAGATGCAAGGATCATTGCAACCAGCTGAGAATGACATGAAAGAAGGAGCACTGACGCCTGTAATCCCAGCACTTTGGGAGGCCAAGGCGAGTGGATTATGAGGTCAGGAGATGGAGACCATCCTGGCCAACATGGTGAAACCCCATCTCTACTAAAAACAAAAATTAGCTAGGCATTGTGGTGTGCGCCTGTAGTCCCAGCTACTCAGGAGGCTGAGGCAGGAGAATTGCTTGAACCTGGGAGGCAGAGGTTGCAGTGAGCAGAGATTGTGCCACTGCACTCCAGCCTGGGTGACAGAGCAAGACTCCATCTCAAAAAAGAAAAAAGAAAAACAAAAGAAGGAGCACTGGACTTAGAGTCTAGAAACATCAGTTCAAACCCAGACTCCACTAGTTACTGTCTGGATGCCCTTGGGCAAGTCACTTCACCTCTCTGGGCTTCAGACTAATTAGTAAAATTGGGAAATTGGTCCCTCTGGGGGTTATTCTAGGATTTAATAACTACCATTTATTGAACACCTACTATATGCCAAGTGATAGGCTAAGGGCTTTGCCTGTTTTCTCTCATCTAATATACAAACAACTCTAAGATATAGTTATTGATTTTCCCATTTTGCCTATAAGGAGATTGACAGCAGGGACTGTGTCCATTTCGTTCTCCCCCTGTCATCGCACCCAGCATGGGACTTGGCACAGCAAAGAGCTGCAGCAATTTACAGATAGTGGACCTGGGTTCAGCTCCAGCCTGTCCGACCACAAAGCTGGCCTTTTTATATGGTGGATGTAACCGCACAATGTTTGGCACATAGTAGACTCCCAATAAGTAAGTGTTCCCTTCTTCTTCTCCATTCGTTTATCCAAATGGATTTTTCCAAGGTTGTAGTACTCACTGCCTCTGAACTCACTAATATAGCAGTAACGTCTTTAGGCCAACTGGCACTCTCAGGGGAGGAGTGAGTCACAGAAGTGGGATTCATTTAATCTCTGCTTTAATCTAAACTAAAGGCCGACCAGCCCCCAGGCTCTTTCCAAGACTCTTAGCCTGCCCACTCCCTTTCAAAGGCATTTGCTTCCCCCTGAGGATGCAGGCACCCTTGACCTTAGCAGTTGTCACCGGCTAAAATGCATTTGATCTCACCTTGAATGTGGGTTGTCTCGTTATTTAAAGAAGGCAGGAATTTGAGGGCTTGCTCCAGCCTTGCCTCTGGGGTTGGACCTCTCCACTTCGCTGTTAACCCACAGGACATTGTCACCAGGTGACCCGCTTCACCTTCCTCTCACAGATTGGCCACCAGCCCCCATTATCTGCTAGATAAATCTACCTAGCTTCCAGGGCCCCAGCTCAGAGCTGGAAGAGCCTCCAGAAATCACCTTGTCCAACACCTTCAATTGACAGGTGAGGAAAGGAGAGCAAGAGAGTCTGCGCTGTGAAACGCAGTGATGATTGCTGTTGGTGTTGAAGTTGGATGCTGTGACTGGAGGAATCCAGGAATGCCCAAATACTAGCCTTGGAAATTACTTCCTTCTTCCACAGGGTCCCTGAGAGAGATGAGCACACAGACTCTAGCTGCATGATGACCGGGGCACCCGCCACTTCAATGCCATCTAGGCTGGGACCCAGTAACCCCCAGGGAAGAAGCTGTGCTGATCACACAGCAGGCTCAGCCACCCAAAAGCTCCAGCCCTGGATCTGGGGGCCTGTGGGGTCCTGGCCAGTGGCATCAAAGGAGAAAGGAGACAGGAAGACAAAGAAGAGACTGTCCCCCGTATGAGATGAATACAGGTTGGGCATCCCAAATCCAAAAATTCAAAATCCAAAATGCTCCAGATTCTAAAACTTTTTGAGCAGCAACATGACACTCCAAGGAAATGCTCAATGGAGCCTTTCAGATTTTCAGATTTGGGATGCTGAACCAATAAGAATAATGCAAATATTCAAAAATCTGAAATCCAAAATATTTCTGGTCCTATGCCTTTCAGATAAGGGCCAGAGAGAGAGAGAAGGTGGCCCTAACCTCCTCCAGTGACTTGCCTAGCTCAGAGGAGGGAGGAGAGCCTGCAGCCCGGCTTCCTGATGTACAGCAACCTGCCAACTAGTACATGTGGCCCATCAGTGTCCTCACACTTGACTAATGAGGCCAGCACCCCCTCTTCCCACAGGAGCAATAGGAGGAGGCCTGGGAAGAAGGTGGGCAGAGAGAAGCATAGGCACGGAAGGAGGAGAGGCTGAGGATCCCACTGTTCCTGCCACTGACACTGGATGTACCTCCAGCCCCCCTTGCCCCACAGTCAGAGCTTGTGCCAGACCTCCCACCACCTCCAGACCAGCAGCGCTCCCTTGGAACCAGGGAAGCCCTTGTACAAAAGTGTCCCAGGGGTTCTTTCTTCCAGGACTGCATCTCCCTGGCCTGTCTTTCCTACCACCTGCTGTAACCATTTGTAGACACACTTTCTACTCCTAAAGTATATGCAGAGTAAAGAGTTGGTTGCTCATAATTACCCAGAAGGCCACAATTCTCCATGCCATGGGGTTAAGATCATGGGAACGGTATGACCCTGTACAAGTCCCCTACATTCTTCATGGCTTCCTTATTATTAACGTAGATCAAATGATACCCACCTCATAAGGAAAATAAAATAGTGCATCTAAGCTCTTAGCAGGGAACCTGGCACATAGTACATGCTGAGTGATTGGCTAAGACTGTTGTACAATAGGTGACTTGCAGTCTTGATAGCAGTGACTCCTGTAAAGGACACTTGATACTCAGTTGAAGGATAATGATCCAGAAGGCACTGCTAGAGCATCTTATTGGGGCTGCTATGCTGGGCCTCATTTCATTCTTTCATCCCTTGAACATGAGACTGTGGACTCCTAGACTCAGGGTTCCAACAGACGTTTGAAATCATCCGGTTCAAACAAAATTCCACGCTGTACAGGATCCCCTTGACATCTATCTGTCTACTAGCCTCTGCTTAGTTGCTTCCAGTAACAGGAAACTGACTACTCGGCCAAGGGTAGTCAGTCAGGAATTGAGAGGACTGATCAATTTAATCATGGAGTCAATTGCTTGTAAATTGTGAAACATCAAGCCCTGCCCAGAGAATCTGTTAAGGCTATTGGTGTTTGAATGTGCAATGAGATGAGCCATGTCCAGGGAGGCTGCTGGCCCCTCAGATAGAGTCCCAAGGTTAGTAGTACCTGGAGGGTCAGCATGTTTCCAGGTTTGGCCCTGGACTTTTCCAAAACATACGTGTGTGTGTGTATGTGTTTTATTTTGTTTTGTTTTGTTTGAGACAGGGTCTCCCTCTGTCACCCAGGCTGGAGTGCAGTGGCACGATTTCAGCTCACTGCAACCTCTTTCTCCTGGGCCCAAGCCATCCTCCCACCTCAGCCTCCCAAGTAGCTGGGACTGCAGGCACATGCCACCATGCCTGGCTCATTTTTGCATTTTTTGTAGAGACAGGGTTTCGCCATGTGACCTAGACTGGTCTCGAACTCCTAAGCTCGAGCGATCCACCCGTCTTGGCCTCCCAAAGTGCTAGGATTCCAGGCATGAGCCCCCACGCCTGGCCACTAAATATAATTTAATCTATTTTGCACCCAGAGCTGAGCAGTCCCATTAGGAAAACTCACAGGAGACAGTGTTACAAACTGAATGCTGCTTTCTCCAGGTCCAGCAGTAACTGTCACTCTCATGCCGTGCAGCACGTGCCCACACTGTCTGCCTAAGCTCCAGGGAAACAAATCCTCGGCTGAACTTTCTGTGGCGAGCACAGGTGTATGGAGAGAATAGTCTGCAGGAGTGTATCTTGTCCTGGCCCCCACAGTGAGCCCTGATGACTGTCTGAGTCCCAGAAGGAGATCCCCTCTCTGGGGACCATTCTTAGTTTCCGTCCCTCCCAGGACTCCCCCTCACTCAGAATTTTGTATAGCCAGGTCCCATGCCTGAGTCTCAGTCTATAACAACAACAGACAAATCCAGACCCTCTGCAGCAAAGGAACATTCCTCTGAGGTTGGAGAGAATTCCAACTGGAGAAGAAAACACCCCAAAGTCTCATTAACTTACATGTTAATTAATCATCTCAGTTCCCAGCACTCTGTAATGGAAACCGTTTTTTTTTTCCCCCTCGTATCTAAGATTCCCTGATCATCAAGCCTGCATTGTCAGTGTTGTCAAAACTTGTCTTTTAGAAAATTGCCAAGCCTGTTTGGCAGAGCAGAAGATAAAAATGTTTCTGCCTGTGGGTCAGTGCATACCCAGTACCTGTGATTTAATGACAGACTCTGAGTTTTGGGGACCCTGTCTTTGCCACCCCAGCACAGGGTGTTGATGTGTGAACTCTGACCTTTCGGGTCTCTACTAGGCCTTCATTGTTCTTTATTTTTTCTATCTTTTGTTAACTCGTTTTCTTAGACATTAATTAATTAATTAATTTATTTATTTATGCAAAGCCCCATCATTCTTCCCTAAAAGATTTTCAGGCATTTCGGGAAATACAGCCACTAAAGCAACAACTTATGGGAAAATATAAAACATCAGCACCCGGAAAAAAACAAATAGGAGCAGGAGCTCTAAGCCCATTGGGAAGGTCCAGTACAAGGGAGGCAGGCCTGGAGCAGAAGGCACTCGGACTCTGCAGCCAGGCCTGGATCTGAATTCCAGCTCCGCCACTTACCAGCTGAGCAAACAGACCCCATGTACTTAGCCTCTACGCCTCAGTCCTCTCGCCTGAGAAGTAGGTCTAGTGATACTTTCTTCATAGGACAATTGAAAGGATTAAGTGGAGCCAGGTGTGGTGGTGGCTCACGCACGTAATCCCGGCACTTTGGAAGGCCGAGGCGGGAGGACTGCTTGAGGTCAGCAGTTCGAGACCACCATGGCCAGCATAGCAAGACCCTTATCTCTATTAAATAAATAAATAAAATGTAAAAGTTTAATCAGGGCCAGACTTGGTAGCCCATGCCTGTAGTCCCAGTGTCTTGGGAGGCCAAGGCAGGAGGATTGATCACTTGAGCTTAGGAGTTTGAGGCCAGCCTGGACAACAAAACAAGACTCCATCTCTACAAAAAAAATTATTTTTATTTTTGAGAAGGAGTCTCACTCTGTCGTCCAGGCTGGAGTGCAGTGGTGTGATCTTGGCTCACTGCATCTCTGCCTCCCGTGTTCAAACAATTCTACTGCCTTAGCCTCCCAAGTAGCTGGGACTACAGGTGTCTGCCACCAAGCCCAGCTAATTTTTGTCGTTTTAGTAGGGATGGGGTTTTGCCATGTTGGCCAGGCTGGTCTTGAACTCCTGACTTAAGTGATCTGTCCACCTCAGCCTCCCAAAGTGCTGGAATTACAGGTCTGAGCCACTGCACCCAGCCAAAAAAAATTTTTTTTAATTAGCCAGACATGGAGGTACACATCTGTAGCCCCAGCTGCGTGGGAGACTGAGTCCGGAGGATCAGTTGAGCCCAGGAGCTCAAGGTTGCAGCAAGCTATGATCGCACCACTGTACTGTAGCCTGGTGACAGAGGGATACCCTGTCTCTAAATCAATCAATCAATAAAGCACTTAGCAGAATGGCTCACAAGTAATAGGCATTCAGTAGCCACTGTTTTATTACTGTTATGGTTATTATGTTTATCTGTTATTACCCAGTGCTGTAACTGAGCTGTTAGCTTCCCAGCAATCAAAGCGAAAACAGAAACAGTTGACTGCATATTTCTCCTGTCTGTGAGGGGATATAGTGACGCCAGCTGCACCTGTAGTGAGACCTTCCATCTCAACCTGACTTCTTCTGTCTTAGAGTTGCACCCTCTCCTTTTGAGAACTGAACTCAGGTTCAGACGTAATTAGCCAGCAGAGCCTTGGATATCTCTGCCTTTGGCTAGCTGGAAAGGTCCGTGCTAGAGCTTACAAACCTGGACCAGGAGAAGAATGTCGTGGCTGGGAATAATCTTTATAAGGTGCCTGCCTGATTGAATAGAGATGTGTCAGGAAGGCTGCAGCAGTGACTTCTTCAGAACCCAGATGGGAGCTAATGATCTCTTCCGCTTTGATGAGCACCAGGGTACTTGGAAGTCAGAACTAGGTGGCGAGTCTTGAGTTGGATTTTTGTTTGAGTGGTTTTACGTTGTGTGTATTTAGCAGTTGCTTCATGGGATTGTTGTTGTACCTGGATCTCAGGTTCAGGGAGCAATGGGAAGCATGATTTTTAGTTGGTGCTGCCGCATTCCTCGGCAGAAATTTGATGGAGAACACCTGCTCCTCTCCAAAATAAGAAACACACCAGGAAGCTGGTGTGTATTGATCACCTACTGTGTGCCAGACTGGAACAGAGTCCATCTCATTCTTCTTCCCAGTCACATTGGAAGGTGTGGGCATTATTACACTGGCAAACAGGCGTTGCATTGTCTCTCTCTCTCTCTCTCTCTCTTTTTGTTTTAAGAGACGGTCTCATTCTGTCACCCAGACTGGAGTACAGTGGCACCATTGTAGCTCATTGCAGTCTCGGACTCCTGGGCTCAAACCCCTCCCACTGCAGCCTTCCAAATAGCTGGGAATACAGGCATTTGCCACCACACCTGGCTAATTTTTTAATTTTTGTTGAGACAGGGCCTCACTATGTTGCCCTGGCTAGTCTCAAACTCCTGGCCTCAAGCGATCCTCCCACCTCGACCTCCCAAAGTGCTGGGATAAGACACTGCGCATGGCTTAATTTTCCTTTATTTATTTATTTATTTATTTAGAGACGGAGTCTCTCTCTGTTGCCCAGGCTGGAGTGCAGTGGCATGATCTTGGCTCACTGCAACCTCCACCTCCAGAGTTCAAGCGATTCTCCTGCCTCAGCCTCCCAAGTAGCTGGGATTAGAGGCGCCCACCACCATGCCCAGCTAATTTTTTTGTATTTTTAGTAGAGATGGGGTTTCACCATGTTGGCCAGGCTGGTCTTGAACTCCTGGCCTCAGGTGATCCACCCACCTCGGCCTCCCAACATGCTGGGATTATAGGCTTGAGTCACTGTGCCCGGCCCTTGATTCCTCTTTTCTCGCCCGCCCGGCTTCCTTGAGGCTGGCAGCTCCAGCGTGGATGCCCAGGGACAGGGCCTGCATGGATACCTGTTGAACTGCACCAAGAGAAGGATGAAGTACCATTTTCAGGTCGGGCCCTTTGCAAGTGGTATCTCATCCATCCTCACAACCAGCCTGGAGGGAGGCACACTAGAACGGTCCCTGTTTTTCAAGAGAGCAGGCGCAGGGAGCCCAGGAGATATATTCATGGTCACACAGCTTGTAATTAATGAATGGAGCCAAGGGAGGGCCCCTTACCTGTCTGACACCCACACCAGGGTTCTTTCTACTGACCCTTTATCTGTCCCTTTAATTAAAAAACAAAACAAAAAAATTGGCCAGGCACAGTGGCTCACACCTGTAATCCCAGTACTTTGGGAGGCCGAGGAAGGTAGATCATGAGGTCAGGAGTTCAAGGCCAGCCTGGCCGACATAGTGAAACCCCGTCTCTACAAAAAATGCAAAAAAAAAAAAAAAGGAAAGAAAGAAAAAAAAAAAGGAAAAAAAATAGCTGGGCATGGTGGCAAGCACCTGTAATCCCAGCTACTCAGGAGGCTGAGGCAGGAGAATTGCTTGAACCTGGGAGGCAGAGGTTGCAGTGAGCAGAGATTGTGCCACTGCACTCCAGCCTGGGCAACAGTATGAGACCCCATCTCAATAATAATAATAATAATAATAATAAAATAGAGAAGAAGTCTCACTGTGTTGCCCAGGCTGGTCTCCGACTCCTGGGCTCAAGCAGTCCTCTCACCTCGGCCTCCCATAATGCTGTGATTCCAGGCATGAGCTGGTGCACCAGGCCTGTCCCTTTAATTTAAACCCTCAACTAATTTAGTAGTTGAGGGTTTACCCAAATGGCCCTGTCCTCTAGGCAGGGCTAAGCCCAGAGTCCCACGCTCAAGAATCCATCTCAGGGACTCCAGGGAGGGGCGGGCGCTCTAGGATGTGATCAGCCCCCACTCCCAGGGCACTCCCTCCCTCTCTAATGGGAATGGCATTGTAGGAAGCTCCTGGGGTAGGACCCTGCCCTGGAGATGCCCCGGGCCTTACGTGGTCACCACAGCACCACCTGGTGGCAGCTCTCTGGTGTGCAAGCCTCACAGAGGAAAAGGCCACTTCACCGCCACTTCTGCAGCCATCTGTCCTCCAATCCCAGCCCAGGGGGCGTGTCCAGAGGGTGCTTGCTGGGGAGAGTTACCGACTGCCTTTCCTTGAGGGCTTGTGCAGAACTCGGCAGCTTCTTCTATATCCTGAGAAATTTTGGTGTCGTCAGTTATATCCTTCTTGTTTTCATTTGACTTGATAAGCATTAATTAGGCACCAAATATACAAAGAGGGGAAGGACTAATATTTATCAGATACTCGCTGTGACAGGTGATTCTAGACATCATCTCACAGAACCTTCCCAATGAGAACCGGTCTCTAAAAAAATTGTTTTTAATTAGCCGTGCCTGGTAATCTGTGCCTGTAATCCCAGCAACTTGGGAGGCTGAGGTGGGAGGATCACTTGAGCCCTGGAGTTCAAGGCTGCAGTGAGCTATGATTGCGCCACTGTACTGCAGCCTGGGTGATACAATGAGACCCTGTCTCTAACATGAATACATAAATAAATAATGTGTTTGAAGACAGAGTCTCATTCTGTCACCCAGGACGGAGTACAGTGACATGAACAGCACCCTCTCTAGCCTCGACACCCTCTGGGCTGAAGTGATCCCATCTCAGCCCCACCCCCAAGTAGCTGGGACTATAGGTGTGCCTGGCTAATTTTCAAATTCTTTTTGTAGAGGTGGGGCCTTCCTACATTGCCCAGGCTGGTCTCATGCTCCTGGCTCAAGTGATCCTGCCACCTTGGCCTCCAAAAGTGCTGGGGTTACATGTATGAGCCACTACACCTGGCCATACTTTTATTTATTTATTTATTTATTTATTTATTTTTGAAATGAAGTTTTCCTCTTGTCGCCCAGGCTGGAGTGCAGTGGCGCGACCTGGGCTCACTGCAACCTCTACCTCCTGGGTTCAAGCGATTCTCCTCCCTGAGCTTCCTGAGTAACTGGGATTACAGGTGCCCACCACAATACCTGGCTAATTTGTGTATTTTTAGTAGAGACGGGGTTTCACCATGTTAGCCAGGCTGGTCCCAAACTCCTGGCCTCAGGTGATTCGCTCGCCTCAGCCGCCCAAAGTGGTGGATTTACAGGCGTGAGCCACAGGGCCTGGCCTAAATGATTTTTTAAAGGAGGAAACTGCTCTGGAGAAAGTAGGTTCTCAATCTAGGCCACACAGATTCCCATATATGAGCAGCTGTTTTCAATCCAGTCTTATAAAATGACTTTTCAATCCAGTCTTATAAAACCACCATGAAGAAAGTTTACAAAAACAACAAAATCAGAATTAGACCCTTAGTGCCCAGCAGAATGGTCTGAAGAAGCCCTCCCCACCCCCTAAATATGTTACAGTTTTAAATTTAAACTTTGAAAATAAGTGGAAGGAACAAGACGTTGAAAAAAAAGAATAGGGAGATCTGAGAATAAATCAAATGTAACTTCTAGAAATTTTAAAAAAAGTCATTGCAATGAATACTGGATAAATTAAAGTGGTTTAGACAAAACTAAAGAGAAAAATAATGAACTGGCTGCGTATGGTGGTTCACACCTGTAATCCCAGCACTTTAGGAGGCCAAGGCAGGTGGATCAGTTGAGGCCAGGAGTTTGAGACCACCCTGGCCAACATGGTGAAAACCCGTTTATACTAAAAATACAAAAATTAGTTGGATGTGGTGGTATGTGCCTGTAATCCCAGCTACTTGGGAGGCTGAGGCACAAGAGTCACTTGAACCTGGGAGGCAGAGGTTGCAGTGAGCTGAGATCACACCACTGCACTCCAGTCTGGGTGACAGAGGGAGACTCTGTCTCAATAATAATAATGAACTGGAAGATTGACTTGAAGAAGTTAACCACAATGCATCATGGAGAGATAAAGAGATGGAAAATAGGAAAGAAATTAAGGCTTGACATTTGCTTATAGAAATGCCCAAGAAAAAAAGACTAGGGGAGAGAGATAATTTATTGGCTGAGAATTTTCCAGAATTAATCTCTGAGCTTCAAGGAGCATGTTTTTTTTGGGTTTTTTGTTGTTGTTGTTATTGATATTTTTTTAGAGACAGAGTCTCACTCTGTCATCCAGGCTGGGAGTGCAGTGGCACAACCATAGCTCACTACAGCCTTGAACTCCTGGGCTCCAGCCATCCTCCTGCCTCAACCTCCTGAGTAGCTGGGACCACAGGTGCACACCACCATGCCCACCTTGATCTTGCCTAAAGGATTCTACCTGGACTCACTCCTCTAGTTCTTTATGTGGATCCTTTCTTAGCCCAGGACTCCCAAAATCACATCCCCAAAAGTCAGCCACTTGCCAACAGCCTGGCATCATTCCCAGTGTTTTCCCCACTCCTTCCTCTTCTTCTTGGGTAAAAATTTGAAGAAAGATTCATCCTGCATTAGTGTCTTCAGGGATTTAACCCGTTGCCCATTACACGTGAGCTGTCAGTATGTTGCAGTGTTTCAGACATATTGTGTACATCTGTGGTAGACTGATGGCCAAAAAATGGCCATAATGCCCACCCCTGCCTGTATCCACACACTTTACAATGTGACTTTGAAACCGCTCCAGTCAAGAAGTGTAGTCTGTTTCCCCACCCCTTGAATCTGGGCTGGCCTTGTAACTTGCATTGGCCCATAGAAGGCATAGGAAATCACATCACACCATTTTCAAACCTAGTAGGCCTCAGAAGGCCTTGCACGTGAATTCCACTCTTTCCTCGAACCTCACCATAAGAATGGGTCCAGGTTAGCTCCTGCGGGGATGAGAGGCCCCACCTAGCAAAGCTAGCTCATCCCAGCCAGCCTCAGCCTAGCCGCCAGCTGGCTGCAGACACATGAGTGCCCCCAGTGGGATCAGCCATACCTGGATGATTTTAGCAGAACTGCCCGGCCAATTTGTAGGCTCATGGGACATAATCACTGATTATTTTAAGCCTCTGAGTTCTGGGATGGTTTGCCACACGCCAATAGCTAATTGACAGAAGACATGTGGCCTTCTATGTCCCTGTGTCACATTTTGATAATTCTTGCAATATTTCAAATCTTTTCACTATGACATGTGCTTACTTCAAGCCTCTGTGACACATTTGGTAATTCTCACAATATTTCAAGCCTTTTCTTTTCTTTTCTTTTCTTTTTTTTGTTGAGATGGAGTCTCTCTCCGTTACCCAGGCTGGAGTGCCATGGCATGGTCTCAGCTCACTGCAACCTCTGCTTCCCAGGTTCAAGCGATTCTCCTGCCTCAGCTTCCCGAGTAGCTGGGATTACAGGCGCCTGCCACCATGCCTGGCTAATTCTTTGTGTTTTTAGTAGAGACAGGGTTTCACCATGTTAGCCAGGCTGGTCTCGAACTCCTGACCTCATGATCCACCTGCCTCAGCCTCCCAAAGTGCTGGGATTACAGGTGTGAGCCACCGCACCTAGCCAAACCTTTTCATTTTTATTGTATCTGTAATGGTGATCAGTGATCTTTGATGTTACTATTGTAATTGTTTTGGGGGCACCACAAACATTGTCCATGTAAGATGGTGAACTTAGTAAATGTTGTGTGTGTGCTGATGCTCCACCAACTGACTGTTCCCACCTTTCTCCCTCTCCTCCAGCCTTCCTATTCCCTGAGACACAGCAATATTGAAGTTAGGCCAGTTAATAACCCTACACGATGGATAGCTGGGCCCAGTGGCTTGTGCCTGTAATCCCAGCACTTTGGGTTGCAGAGGTGGGAGGATTACTTGAGCCAAGGAGTGTGAGACCAGCCTGGGACGCATGGTGAAACCCTGTCTCTACCAAAAAATAGCAAAAAATTGGCCAGGCACAGTGGCTCATGCCTGTAATCCCAGCACTTTTGGAGGCTGATGTGGGTGGATCACCTGAAGTCGGGAGTTCAAGACCAGCCTGACCAACATGGAGAAACCCCGTCTCTATTGAAAATACAAAATTAGCCAGGCATGGTGGCGCATGCCTGTAATCCTAGCTACTCAAGAGGCTGAGGCAGGAGAATCACTTGAACCTGGGAGGCAGAGGTTGCGGTGAGCTGAGATCACACCATTGCACTCCAGCCTGAGCAACAAGAGCAAAACTCCGTCTCAAAAAAAAAAAAAAAAAAAAAAAAAAAGCAAAAAATTAGCCCAACATGGTGGTGTGTGTCTATAATCCCAGCTTCTTGGGAGGCTGAGGTGGGAGAATCACTTGAGCCTGGGAGGTCGAGGCTGCAGTGAGCTGTGATTGCGCTGTTGCACTCCAGCCCGGGTGACAGAGCGAGACCCTGTTTGAAAAACAAATAAATAAATCTCCCTACAATGACCTCTAAGTGTTCAAGTGAAAGGAAACATCACACATTTCTCACTTTAAACCAAAAGCTAGAAATGAGTAAGCTGAGTAAGAAAGGCATGTTGAAAGCGAGACAAACCAAAAACCGGGCCTCTTGCATCAAACAGCCAAATTGTGAATGCAAAGGAAAAGCTTCTTGTAGGAAATTAAAAGTGCTGCTCCAATGATCACAGAGTGGGGGAAAATAGCACCGACAGACTTAGTTGAAGTGGGGCTGCCACAAACCTTCGATTTGTAAAGCAAGTAACGTCTGCGAAGTGCAGTAAAGCAAAACGCAATAAAATGAGGCATGCGTGGTACGCGTAGAATGAAACTTCTTGTTCTCTACTGGCTCACTGCCCGCAGCTTACCAGCAGCTATATTTCTCGAAGTTCTATTGTTAACTCCAACTCACCTTTCTGATGGGAAAATTGAGTTCCTGCAGCAGGATGTGGGCCAATTGCCTAACTCTCCATCCAAAACTAGAAAGTGTGTTGTGTTTCACATGGCCCCTGTTCTTTTTCGTAGCGGTGTCTGTTCACCCACCTCTGCTTTGGCACATGTACTAGAGATTACCAAAGCAGAAGGCCACATGCCCTTGGCCTGGTCTATACATCGGGATATTAATCTTTGAGCAAGTTCTAGCCTGCTAGTGTGTCTAGTGTCTGCTAGTGAATCAACAAAATCGGAAATGTTCACCTTCACAGGCGTGTGTGTTCTGACTTTCATACACAATTTTGAAAGATGTCAGTTGTCAGAAGACATATATTTTGGTTCAAGGTTTTATTTGATTGCAAAGGGAAGTGGGACAGGAGAGTAGGAGGGAAAATGTGGGAATAACCAAATTCTACCGTGTCACTTACTGTGTGACCTTGGACAAATTACTTGGCATGTCTGAGGCTAGGCTTCCCATCATTAAACGGAAGTGGTCATGCTTACCTCCTAGGATTGTTGGGAAGAGTAAAGGAAATTAATCGATGTATGAAGCACTTAGTCCTGAGCCTACCCTGAAATAAGCTGAGATGATGATGATGATAAAGAAGAGGAGGAGGAGGACAAGGATTAAGAAATGGAATTCCAGCCAGGTGTGACGGAATCCCAGCACTTTGGGAGATTGAGGCAAGCAGATTGCTTGAACTCAGAAGTTTGATACCCACCTGGGCAACGTAGTGAGATTCCATCTCTACTAAAAATCAAAAAAAAAAAAAAAATTGGGGCATGGTGACACACACCGGTAGTCCCAGCTACTTGGGACGCTGAGGCAGGAGGATGGATTGAGTCTGGGAGGTTAAGGCTGCGGTGAGCTATGATCACACCACTTGCACTCTAGCCTGGGCAACAGAGCAAGACCCGATCTCAAAATATAAAAAATAAAATAAATTTTTAAAAAACAGAATTCCAGGCTGGGCCCAGTGGTTCACGCCTGTAATCCTAGCACTTTGGGAGGCCAAAGCAGGCGGCTCACCTGAGGTCAAGAGTTCAAGACCAGCCTGACCAACATGAAGAAACCCTGTCTCTACTAAAAATACAAAATTAACTGGGCATGGTGGCACATGCCTGTAATCCCAGCTACTCGGGAGGCTGGGGGAGGAGAATCACTTGAACCCGGGAGGCGGAGGTTGCGGTGAGCCAAGATGACACCATTGCACTCCAGCCTAGGCAACAAGAGTGAAACTCTGTCTTTAAAAAAAAAAAAAAAGAAAAGAAAAAAAATAGAATTCCAGAGCTTTAAAAAAAATCCCTTACAGCAAAATCTCCGGTTTCATTCCCTGCCGCTATGAAGTTAGGCCAACATTACTGCCCATGATGTTTGCAAGATAAAACCAAAGCAAAAGAGTTTGTCAATGTGCTTACAAAGATACATTTAAACATCCTGACCCTTGAGTCCCCAAATTCTTACTTGGCTGAAAATTATGTCTGCGCTGTCACTAGATACCAGCTGAAATGCGGAACAGACTGTCACTCGGTCAGCTGGCTCTTTCATCTCCATGATAGCAGACAGCAGACATTACATTTGATGTGATTTCTTTCCCTTGCATGGATTGTATCCACCAGTTGCTTTATTCTCAGACAAACCTGGCTTTAGTCCCCCTGGGGCGGGGGGAGGGGAGAAGGAGGGGAGGTCAGGCAGTGCAGATTAATTTTTAAGGTCTCCCTGCCGGGATGTTAGTAATAGCCTTATCACTTTGCATGACCAAATAAAAGAGATGGGAATCAAAGAGGAGAGATGAAGGCTTAGTTATTCCCTTAAAGAATTCATCCCAAATCCTGATATATGTCCAAACGGGCTCCTTTAAGCAATTCTTTCCAGTGTGAACCTCATTCCACTGCAGGGCTTGGGGGTACAGTCAAAGCCGCCCTTTCTCCTTTCTTGGTCCCCCCCCCCCCCCCCCGCCTTCTGTGGCCTCTCTCTATGTGTCTATCATGCGCACGTGCGTATCTTTGGAATGGATTTCATTTGTGTTAGTGCAGTTCATAGTGTTTCCTTCAAGGTCTCTTTTCTGGACCCGCAGTCAGGAGATAACTTCCTCCTTGGTTTCCTACCTTATCACTCGCTGCACACCCGAACCCCCACCAGGAGGGAGAAAATCCTTCTTTTTTGCTTCTTGAACTTGTGATTCTTTGGTCTTTGCAGCCCAGAAGAATCTCATGATTGACAGCATGACAGGCATGTGGGAGTGAGCGGTGCTGCCTTCCCAGCTGTTTGATGAGATTTCTGAGTGGCAGCTAAAGGAGCCGGCCCTGGGACAGCAGAAAGCTCTGCGAGGGTTTGCCTCACTTTAAGGAAGCTCACCGTGTGGAAAGGGGGAAATGACAAAGGTGAAGCTGGGACCTTCACCTGATTCCCATTGGCAAAGGCCCTGCACTGTCTGAAAGGGTTCTCTGTGGGGCTCTTTGGAAGGGCTGGCCCCACTTGGTGCATTTTAAGAATGTTTAGTTTCACAAAAAATTTAAACACAATTTTTGAGACCAAGGCTATAGTGTGAGCTGAAGTTTGCTGCTGTGACAAAGCTGTCCATTCTCAGCTCTTGGTTTTTTTTTTTAATTTTAATATTTTAATTTTTAAAGCTAAGATAATTTCCAGACTTTTAGGGGTACCAAGTGGTAAAGCACCGACTCAGGAGTCCAGTGTGAGCTGCTGAAAACAGGACAAGAGCAATTCACAAGATAGAAACTGAATTATCTAAATTCTGGGGGTCTTTGACCTTTGAACTTTCTTTTTCCTCTACTGGGGATCCTGTCTGGAAGCATTCAGAATGGTTCAGCATGTGGCAGTACCATCATAGGCTTCCCTTCAATAGCCTCCAAAAAACTAGGCTATCCCGAACCCCTAGAGTAGAATTGTTTACCCTTATACCAGTGATATGGTTTGGCTGTGGGTCCCCACCCAAATCTCACGTGGTGTTGTGATCCCCATGTGTTAATGCCAGGAGAGGCCTGGTGGGAGGTGATTGGTGATTGGATTATAGTGATAGATTTCCTCATGCTGTTCTCGTGATAGTGAGTGAGTTCTCACGAGATCTGGTTGCTTAAAGGTGTGACACACTTCCCCTTCACTCTCTCTCCTGCTTCACCATGGGAAGACAAGCTTGCTTCCCCTTCACCTTCCACCATGATTGTAAGTTTCCTGAGGCCTCTCAGTCATACTTCCTGTTATGCCTGTGGAACTTGAGTCAATTAAACCTCTTTTCTTCATAAATTACCCAATCTCTGCTAGGTCTTTCTAGCAGTGTGAAAATGGACTAATACAACCAAGAAGGCTGGGAGGGCACCTAAACCTGCATGTGGCGTGTGCCCAGGCAGACTTCTAGAGGTTATATATTTTTGAGATGGAGTCTCGCTCTTGTTGCCCAGGCTGGAGTACAGTGGTGCAATCTCGGCTCACTGCAACCTCCTTCTCCCAGGTTCAAGTGATTCTCCTGCCTCAGCCTCCCAAGAAGCTGGGATTACAGGCATGTGCCACCACCCCGGGATAATTTTTGTGTTTTTAATAGAGACTGGGTTTTGCCATGTTGGCCAGCCTGGTCTCAAACTGCTGGCCTCAAGCAATCCGCCCACCTTGGCCTCCCAAAGTGCTGGGAATACAGGTGTGAGCCACTGCACCCAGTTGCCAGACTCTGTAAATAGATCTTTTGCGAACTAATAGAGTGAGATCTCACTCATCACCAAGAGGAGGGCACCAAGCCATTTATGAAGGATCCACCCCCATGACCCAAACACCTCCCACCAGGCCCCACATCACATTTCAGCATGAAATCTGGAGGGGACAAACATCCAAAGCATTTCAAAGAGGGAACAGCAAGGCCAGTGTGGCTGGAGCAGAGAATGAAGGGAAGGTCAGGCAGGGCTTCGAGATCATTGCAATGACTTCAGCTTTGACTCCATGAGAGATGGGTCCCCTGGGAGGTTTTTAAGCACAAAGGTGACATGATCTGACTTTACTGTAGTGTAATGTATGTACCACAAGACCCACCCATTTTAAATGCACAATTTAATGACTTTTAGGAAATACACAGAGCTGTGCAATCATCACCAAACCCAATTTTAGAACATTTCCATCACCCCAAAAAGACATCTCATGCCTATGATTTACAATGTAAAGGGATCAGCTGGGCTCCTGTGTTAAAAATAGCAATAAGAGGTAGAAGCAAAGAAAGTGTTGGAAAGAGACATTTTTTTCACGGCACATGTGAATGACAATAAGTTCTAAGAGCTGAGGGGTAAAGACATGACTGATGAAGCTTTTGCAACTGCTGCAGGTTTGGAACTGCCTTAATGCCAAAGTTATAATAGGATGAAAGGCCTTCAGCTCTCACAGTGAAAATAGGATATTAATAACTTAGCGAGAACTGTTTAAAAATGAGAAATGCAAGTATAAATGCTCTACATGTCTATGACTTGACTCCTGAACTTGAAGTTAATCTCTGCCCTCTTTTACATAAAAAGTCTGAATATTTCTGAAGCTATATAGGGCTCTCTTAATGCCTTGAAAATTCACAAGAAAAAAAGCTGACAGTAGCAGTAGGAATAAATCCCAAACATGTTTCAGCAAACATTCATTGTCCCTGCAGTGAGGTCTTCTCATGTCCATTATTATTGAAATGTTTAAATCCCAGTTTCTTTTGTTGGTCTTGAAGACTGGGGACATTCTACACTGAATCCACATGATGATCTGAAGGATTTTCTGTCCCTGTGGAAGGGACTTGCTTGACACTACAAGTGGTACCTGGGCCAGATGCGGTAGCTCACTCCTGTAAATCCCAGCACTTTAGGAGGCTAAGGTGGGAGGATTACCTGAGTCCAGCAGTTTGAGACCAGCCTGGGCAACATAGCAAGACCTCATCTCTACTAAAATTTTAAAAATCAGCCAGGTGTGATGACAGACACCTGTAGTCCCAGCTCCTTGGGAGGCAGAGGCAGGAGAATCACTTGAGCCTGTGAGATCGAGCCTGCAGATTGCGCCACAGCACTCCAGCCTGGGCTACAGAGGGAGACCCTGTCTCAAAAAAGAAAAATTAAAAAGTGGTACCTGAGTGAGGATTTTCCATAGTTTACCTGGAAGGCTGAATTCTTCTAGTATTATAAGGTTTTGAACCAAACAGTGGATTTTGACTTTTTTTTTTCCCCCTTTCCAGCAGCTATGACAGCAGCCAGTATTGTCTTTTTCCTAACCTAATAGGTTTCCCCTCCTACACCATCCCATTCTAGGAACAGTCAGGTGGTAATGGGCTCTGACTGCCTATCCACATCTACCTTGGGTGGGTCTAAGGCAAGCTTGTCCAACCAGTGGCCTGCTGGCCACATGCCACCCAGGATGGCTTTGAATGCAGCTCAACACAAATTACTAAACTTTCTTAAAACATTCTGAGTTTTTTTGCAATTCTTTTTTTTTTTTTATTTTTTATCTCATCGACTATTGTTAGTGTTAGTATATTTTTATTTATTCGTTTGCTTATTTATTTTTGAGATGGAGTCTGTCTCTGTCGCCCAGGTTGGAGTACAGTAGCGCCATCTTGGCTCACTGCAATCTCCGCCTCCTGGGTTCAAGCGATTCCCCTGCCTTAGCCTCCTGAGTAGCTGGGATTACAGGCATCCACCACCACACCTGGCTAATTTTTGTGTTTTTCGTAGAGACAGGGTTTCAAACTCCTGACCTCAGGTGATCCACCCACCTTGGCCTCCCAAAGTGCTGGGATTACAGGCATGAGCCACGGTGCCTCCTAGTGTTAGTGTATTTTATGTGTGACTCAAGACAATTCTTCCAGTGTGGCCCACGGAAGCCAAAAGATTGGACACCCCTGGTCTAAGGTGGTTCTTGCCAACCGCCCTTAGCTAACACCATGCATTGCTGAGAGCCTGCCACATAGCTTATCTCCAGGTCAGCGGCCACGCAGAGAGCAAATCTTTAAAATCTAAGGGTACATCTGGGCGTGGCAGTGGTCTAAGGAGGAAAGGGGGAGAGGCCCAGCTAGGCAGCTGCCAGCCCAGCTTCAGAGATGGGTAAATGTGTTGCCAGCTTGGTTTGTCTGTGCTCAGGACTATTTTCTGGGGTTCAAACTACGAGTCTCAGTTCAAGGTCACAGGCAGCTCCCTTTTTAGGTTTTCTGACAGCTGTCCGTGGATCCTGACTGTGGCTCAGGAATGCTGCTATTACCACCGCTGGCCACAAGGGGTCCAGCCCTGCAGGCAGCCGCACCAAGGCTCGAAAAGCAGCCCCAGACTCTGCCCGGCAGAGAAGGCGCCCTGAATGGCCGGCCCCCAGAGAAAGCTGTTGAGCTCATGGTTATCCCTGGGTCCACAACCATTTGGCACTGTGGGAGCAATGATAACCCGCATGTGATCACTGTGCACGTTGTTATCGCAGACAGCAGAGAGAAAGACCCCAGGGACCAGCAGCTCTGCGTTCTGGTCCCAGGCTTATTCTGATTGGCTGTGTGACCTTGGGCAAGCCCCATCCCGTCTCTGACCCTGTTTCCTCGTTTTCCAAGGGAAATTGTGTTGATCTCTAAGGGTCTTTTCAGCAACAGCCTTGCCAACAATAAAAGCACCTGAAATATCCCTAATATTGGAGGGGTATCTGAGCCATCCTTGCTATTCACCACAAACTGTCAGCTTACTGAAGTTTTAAATTCTTCTGCCAGATTATCATTGTCCTGGGGGGAAACAAAAGGAGCAAAGTCAGAATTCTGTGCTATGGAGTCTTTTAACCTCAGAGCCAGAGGGGAACTCAGAGAGCTTGGTACTACAAGGGTTTTCAAACTCTTATCAGCCTGGAACCCTGAATTCAGACAAACTCTGACATGGAAGCCCAAATGGAACTTCGTAGGTGGTGGAGAGAGACCTGGGTTCCAACTCAGGCTGTGTTGGAACTTATTAGCCATGTGATCTTGCAGATACTTTTGGTTTTCCTTAACTCTAAAATGGGGATAATGAGACTGGGCACGGTGGCTCTCGCCTGTAATCCCAGTACTTTGGGAGGCCAAGGCAGGTGGATCACCTGAGGTGAGGAGTTTGAGACCAGCCTAGCCAACATGGTGAAACCCCATCTCTACTAAAAATACAAAAAAGTAGCTGGGCGTGGTGGCAGGTGCCTGTAGTCCCAGCTACTCGGGAGGCTGAGGCAGGAGAATCGCTTGAACCCGGGAGGCGGAGGTTGCAGTGAGCTGAGATCGTGCCACTGCACTCCAGCCTAGGCAACAAAGTGAGACTCCATCTCAAAATATATAAATATAAATAAATAAATAAATAAATAAATAAATAAAATGGGGTATTGATCCTTTGAAGGAATAGATTAAGCATATAAGAGGCTTGGCTCAGGTTCTGGACCTTGGTAGAAGCCTCCATGCCTATCCATGCATGTGTTTGCATTTGCATGTGTGTACATGCACATATGCACATGATTCACGTGTGTGCATGTGTATGTGTGTGACATTCATCTCCTCCACTGCTGTTGGAGAGTCCCTCCCAGCACCCACTGTGACCAGGGACACTGACAGCCTTTTCTGGGGTCTTTTGCCAGATTGCCAAGGGATCATTGAGGATGTCGTCCTGCTGGGTGCACCTGTGGAGGGAGAAGCGAAGCACTGGGAGCCTTTCCGGAAGGTGGTGTCCGGGAGGATCATCAACGGCTACTGCAGGTCTGTCCAGACCTCGTGCCAGCGGGGAAGTGGCAATGCTTACTGAGCACTTAGCATGCACACGCTCTTTGTTGGGGACACATATTCGAGACCTAATCCCTGTCCTGGAAGATCCCAAGAACTGGCCAGGCACCGGCCCTGTTAGGAGCAGGCCCTGGTCTGTTGATCTGATCTGGGAAGCATCCCCCCAGTAGGATGATGGACAGCAGGGGGCATTCTGAGAAGATGTTTGTGTATCAGGCCTGAGAGCAGCAGGATGACAGTAGAGGCTGGGGCAGCTTGGCCTGGTTGGAGCTGGGGGAAGGGACATGGGCGAGTGGGCCACAGGGTCTTTGAACGAGGTCTAAGAGGCGTCTATGTTAGTCTTTGGCGGTGGAAGGAGGGACTGGAGGGGCCTAGGCTGAGCTTTCTGAGTGCTGCCTTGGAGGAAGGGCAGGGTGCTAGAACAGGAGGCTGACGGCATGCAGGAACCTGTACCCAAACAGGGTGACAGACCCTCCAGCCAGAGGAGGGGCCCCCTGAAGGCTGGCGGCCACAGGGCTAGAAAGGAAGCAACCCTTGTTTGGGGTTTGAGAAGGAGGACCTGCGGGGTTTCAGCCAAAGCTGTGACTCAGACTTTGGGGCAGGGGGAGGATGAAACCCAAAACTGAGCCCTCTAAGATTGGCCTGAGAAGAAGCCCTGTCCATCCAGCCTCTGGATGAAGCAAAGGTGTTTTCAGAGCAGCAATGTTTAAGGCTCATGATTCGGAAGCACACAGGCCTGGCTTCTAACGCCCACCTTCATTTCTTCATCAGTAAAAGAGGGATACTGGTAGCAACTGCCCTCAGAGTTGTGAGGATGCTTGAAGGATTTACAGAGCTGTACCTGTGTGCGTGTTTACATGTGTGTATCTACACATGTGCACGATTGTCCATGTTCACATGTGTGTATGTGTGTGCATGGTACATACATGCTTTGTGAATGACAGGTAATGTCACCATTTTTTTCATTCATCATCGTCAATCACTTGGGATATTCATTCAGTAAATTCAGTGAGCACCAACCTTGGGCCAGGCTGCATGGTGGGAGGCTGAGGCAGGACAATCACTTGAACCAGGAGGTGGAGGTTGCAGTGAGCCGAGATCACACCACTGTACTCCAGCGTGGGCCACAAGAGCGAGACTCCATCTCAAAAAATATATATATAAAAAATAAGAAAAAGATAAAGAATGGACAAAGACTTTGATGTGAGATAGTCCTAGGTTAAAATCTTGCCTCTGCTGTTTGAGTGGGTTTAGACAAACAACTTCCCTGAATTCAGCGTCCCCACCTATAAAATAGGAATAATAGTCCCTCCTGTGTAGAGGTTCTGGGAAGATTAAATGATGTTATAAAGCAGAACTGGCACTTAGTAGGTGCCCAATAAATGATAACAGTTACAATGTTTATTACTTGGCATACTCACATAGCACATGATTTTTTAGTACTTTTTATAAACAGCAAAGGGAAAGAATTAAAATTGCATGTGTGCAGGGGGAACGCAGCAAAATCTTATTAAACCCATCTGTTCTGTTGAGAACCTGAGGCGCATACACTTGGTTTTCAATTATTTTGTGAGACCCTGGGCCATCTCTTTATGGAGAGAAAGGAGGAGGAGGAGGAGAAGGAAGAAGAAAGGGAAGGAGGGAAAGAGAGAGAGAGTGTAGATCAAAACAACTGTAGTTCCTTGGTTAAATTAAGCATCAGCCAGGAGTTCAGATTCTTGGTCTCCAAAGGCCTTTTAGTTGCTGTGAACTTAAACATGGAGGATGAGAGGGAAGGGGATTCAGGCCAACACTACCCAACTACACAAGTTTACTCATGTGTAATTTACATTAATAAAGCTCTTTGTAGGCCGGGCGCGGTGGCTCAAGCCTGTAATCCCAGCACTTTGGGAGGCCAAGACGGGCGGATCACGAGTTCAGGAGATCGAGACCATCCTGGCTAACACGGTGAAACCCCGTCTCTACTAAAATACAAAAAAAATTAGCCGGGCGAGGTGGCGGGCGCCTGTACTCCCAGCTACTTGGGAGGCTGAGGCAGGAGAATGGCGTGAACCCGGGAGGCGGGGCTTGCAGTGAGCTGAGATATGGCCACTGCACTCCAGCCTGGGCAACAGAGCTAGACTCCGTCTCAAAAAAAATAAATAAATAAAAAAATAAAGCTCTTTGTAAATCCACTCCCTTACCTGGGCTATTCATGAACCTTCTGGAAGCTAGCTGGGGTGATAGCACGGCCGCCTGTCACATCCCTGAGGAAGTGAAGCTCTAAGACTGAGGCTCCCTGAGCACCTGTGTGTACATGTCCCGCCTCAGTTAATGCTCCCACCAATGCTGTGAGCTAAGATACCCTGAGGAGGCTGAGGCTCGGAAAGGTCAAGCAACCTGTCCAAGGTCACACAGCTCATAATTGACAAGGCAGGAATTGAACCTGGCTCTGTGTGGTCCAGAGCTGGGTGGAGAAGGTCTTGAATGCCAGTGAAGGCCCGTGGTTTGCTCAGCGCAGCAAGAGGGTACAGAACCTTCTAATCTGTGTTCCTGCTCTGCCCCTACGTGTGTGTAAATACATGTAATTCACATTTTAACTACAATGTTGTCGTAATTACAACAGAAATAATTTTGGAGGAATGATGTTGTCTTTGCTCATTTACACCCAGCGGTATTGGAAACATTTCCCGACCATCCTCATATCCAGTATTTGATGCACTGGATTCTTACGAATAGTTCAATAAAACAGCTTGAATGGATCTCCCTTTTCTCCCTCTAGCCATCCTTTTTTGTTTGTTTGTTTGTTTGTTTTTCGGGACAAGGTCTCACTCTGTTGCCCAGGCTGAAGTGCAGTGGCACAACCAGGGCTTACTGCAGCCTCAACTGCCTTAGGCTTAGATGATCCTCCTGCCTCAGCCTCCCAAGTAGCTGGGACCGTAGGCACACACCACCACACCTAGCTAATTTTTGTGTGTTTTGTAGA